>NC_067439.1:13918623-14249456 GCF_009764475.1 Pristis pectinata | reverse complement strand
GAATGCAGGATTGCTCAGATATTGCAGAGATGTCACCAGGACCATCACCTTGCCAAGAGCAAACAGCCATGAGGGATGGGCCATCTCAGTGTCAGGAGCTTTCTAAAGTCATCTGGTGGTGTTGACCATTGGGTTACTTTCAGACAAAGCATCAGACCAGGTGTGAGAAAATAGTAGTTTGGCTTGTGGTCACTGTAGACTTTATTGTATTAAAGTAGACATTGTGCTTTGTTATTTATAACATTTCAACTGGTAAAGGAATGTATTCTTGCCAATTACCTTCAATCCTTGGAACATAAGATTGAGAAGTACATATTACACTGAAAGACAGTTGCCAATGAGCAGTTGGGGTGATTGATACAATTGTGAATTTATAACAGTTTGTCAGTTGATACACTTCTCACCAGCAGCAGCAAGATCTGCCGTGGATGTCATTGTCTCATTTTGCAAGAGTCTGACTATCAATTTGCCTGATGAATAGGTCAGACCTTCACTACTTTGCATTCCGACAGGGCAACAGATGTTAGCATCAATCTGAGTAAAAGGTTTTTTAATTTGACCGTGAGAAGTGGGTGTTGCTGGCAATTCTAGCAGTTATTGCCCCTCTGTAAGTGTCCCTGAAGTGAGGAGGCATTTAAGAATCAAACATATTGGTGGGTCTAGAGTCACCTGTAAGGAAGGCCAAGTAATAAAGGCAGATTCCCTTCCGTGATCAATGTTAGTTAGTGAGAGGGGTCTTCACAACAATCCAGAATTCTTGTGCATGCCATTAATGGGAATAGATTCTTCAAATGATTGCTTGTTAATTTTTAGTTACTTACTTGAACATAATTTCTCTGGGGTATGCAGGAGCATCACTGCCAATGCATGTTGAGTCCAACGTCACCATCATGAGAGGAGGTGGGGAACATTAAGGCGGGGAATACTGGCCAAGGGTATTAGCAGATAGGTGTAAAGATGGAATATATATCTCTGTGGTTGACACTGTGAAATTTGCAGGGAATATATCGTGATCCATTAAGAATATTATGAGACAAACATCTGTGATTTAAGGAATGGGAGTTTTTAAACATTAGTATTTAAGACTTTTCCAAAACAACTGGCACGTAAATTCTGACAGAGTCCTGCTTTTTCCAGTGGCTTTCCAAATATTGCTTAGTGTCTAACCACCTCTGAAGGTTGAGGCCTATCCAATGGACTGACAGGTACAATGCAGAACTTTAAAATATATCACAGTGTTTAAGTAAGCAAATCAAGAGCTGTAACTTTTCCTCTCTGCAATACCATAAGAACTGCCACTAAGCAGGTTCAAAATTCCCTTCCAGTCATAAGTGATCTCCTGTTCACTGTAATAAAAATAACTGATGGAGCCCCGCAAGGTTCAACTCGGGTGAAAAATTAAATGCAGCAAAAGCTGAAACTTTCATTCTCCTTTGCTGTAGTCTCCTTTCAGCTAGAAATCCCAATCCACATCAATTCCAAATCTTTCACATTTCTTGCAAACTGATCACTATAAGAGGCAGATGCTGTAAACCTTCTTGAGGAACTGACCTGTGTTTTCTTGGTCTGATAGCAGGCAAAGAGATTTAGTGAAAATAAGGTTATTATTGTGATTTGGGTTCTATGGAACTAGAGGCATAATGGCACACACTACCTATGAGATATTGTTTCAGTCACATAATCTGTTCTTTACTAATGCAGCTCGATGCATTCACTGATGGGTCTCAGTGGAAAGCCTCGCAATGATGTCTGAGGAATAGAAACTGACAAAAAGAAAAAGACTAATACCCACTTTCAAACTCTTCCAGTCAATATTTTGGTGTTAACAGCAAAAGTCAACGGAGAAAATTGACAGTCAACATTTTGGACCAAGACCCTTCATCTGGTCTACAATCCCGAGATGAAGGGTCTCGACCCGAAACGCCGACTGTCCATTTCTCTCCACAGATGCTGCTGAGTTCCTCTAGCGGATTGCTTTTTGCTCCAGATTCCAACATCTGCAGTTTCCTGTGTCTCCAGAGAGAAGGTGAATTTGCTCTGTGTAGCAACCCCATTAATGAATTATACAGACTAGCTGCTTCTGACCAGGGAGCAGACAATAGTTGGACAGTTACTCTAGGTTTCAAACAACTTTGTTGCTGAATAACATACATGCAGTAAACTGAGGTTTCCAACAGACATTCACTATGCAAGGGGATAAGATGGTGCAAGAATGCAATTCACTAAAACAGGAAGGATAGTTAAAATAAGGGAACCAAGACCGTGAAATGATTATGGATTTGAGTGGAAGTTTGATAATGTATTTTGGCTGAATAATGACGATACAGGTTGGTATAAGTTCCAAAATTAAATTGGGAGCTTTGGAATAATTGCTAATAAAATCCTAAGTTAATATTTTAATGTAATTTAATCAGGTTTCTTTGCAAAATACTCTGAACAAACTGAAAAGGGAAAATGTCACAACAGAATTATCAGGTTTCTCGGCAGGCTGGGGTGAACTGAGTTAAACCACATGATGTGCGCAACGTTCAAAGCTAAACATTGCTACATCAGATTTAACTAGCATCATAAAATCTTCCAAATTTGAAAAATGGTGTTTAAAAACATGAATAAATTGAAGGGGAAGATAGGTAAGTTCCATATAATATCATTGCTTTACAGCACCTCTCTGGTAACAATGCTGATTTGTGCCAATATCATGTCCTGCTAACTGTATGGTATAAGAGTATTGAATTGAAAGGTTGGCTTAATGGTAACAGACTTGCTTCAGAAAGCTGAGGTTTAGGTTGTGCATCTGGCAAGCTTTCAGCATAATATTGAGGCTGAGAATTTAGTGGTGCTCTGTGGCAGAAATGTGCACCTCTGGAGGATACTATTTTTCATTTGAAACCTGGAACCAAAGCACAGGCAAATATAAAATGTCCTAAGGTGCCTTATGCAAAGATGGATGTGAGATCTCCTGATGTCCTAGCCAATGTTTGTTCCTCTGTTTATCCCACGGGTAGATCCTTGTGTGAACAAACTGGCTGCTGCAATTTCCTGAAACACAAGTGTCTACACTTCAAATATGCTCAGGGAAATTGTTAATTGAAGCAGAGATATTTTGTTCTCTCAGGAGACTTTGTTATTTAATAATGAACTGTAAAGGTTAGGGAATAACTCTATTTTTTCCTTGATGCACAGTGAAACAGCAAAGTAATGAGAGATGCCATCAACAGTGCTACCAGTACAAGCAGTACTCACCAATAACCTGTTCACTGATGCCAAGTTTGCTTTGGACCAATGAACTAAATTCTACAGGATGAGAGTAACTGTCCTTGATATCAAGGCAGTATTTGATCAAATGTGGCATCAAGGAGCCCTGGTAAAACTGAATTCAATGGGTGTCAAGGGGAAAACAGTCCAATGGTTGGTGTTGTACCTCACACAAAGGAAGATGGTGGTAAATTGTCAAAATTCCCAAACTTCTCCAGAACACCACCGCAGGAGTTCTTCAGGGCAGTGTCTTAGGCACAACCATTTACATCAGAAGGTCAACATTTGCTGATAATTGCACAATGTTCAATTCCATTTGCACTTCTGTATTCATGCCACAAATATACCAGGCAATGACCAACCCCAACATAAGAGAACCTAGCCATCTACCCTTGGAATTACCTTTGAGACCCCACCATCAACATTCTGGGGTTACTATTGACCAGACTAAACTGGACCAGCCACAATAATATCATAGCTACAGGAGCAGGTCACCTACCTTGTGGTAGGTGACTCACTTCTTGAAATTCAAGTCCTTGCCACTGGCTGTGAGCCACACATCAAGAGTGTGATGGAATACTCTCCCTTGCTTGGATGCGTGCAACTTCAACAAACTCAACAGAATCCGGGACAAAGCAGTCTACTTGACTAGCATTAGTAACACTTACATTTCTCATGTGTTCTTATGATATAGAACATGGCCATTTGGTCCATTGAGTGTCTGACACCTCTCAGAGCAATTCTCCTATTTATGTCTCTTATGTCCAAGCAGAGGAGACATAAGAGACTGCCAATGCTGGAAATCAGGAGCAACACACAAAAAGGGAGGAACTCAGCAGGTCAGGCAACATCTATGGAGGGAATTGGACAGTCAACGTTTCAGGTCAAGACTCGGGATCAGGACTGGAAAGAAAGAGGGGAGATAGCCAGTATAAAAAGGTAGGGGGAAGGAGTGGAGCAAGAGCTGGCAGGTGATAGGTGGATCTAGGTGAGGTTGGGGGGGTTGATAGGCAGGTGGGCAGGGGGAGGGGAGAAATGTTCTGGTGAACCCAGTGAGCTATAAGGGAGCAGGAAATAGACAAGTACTCTGGACCCCGGCTCCAGCTGCAAACCCACCCACACTCCTGACCACTGGTGTTCTGGACCCCAAGCCTGACTCCGTCCACACACCCAGCTCACAGTCTGGTCCCCACCCTATTGCACCCTGGACCCTGGGTCTCATTCCAGACTAACCAGTGAGCTGGATGCTGGACTGTCAGGATTTCTGAGCAATTGGATGCCGGATTATCAGAGTTTTTCTTATTTTGATTGTTTGAACGTTTGCTTAAATTTCTTGCTCCCTATTTATTCTTTCTACATTTAAGCAATTCAATGGGATTGGTTTATTGGAGACTTCATATTGCACTTGTTGAGAAAAATGTGGAAGGTAATTTTTTTGGAGCTTTGGGAAATTTACAGCTTTGAGAAGTGTATTTATTTGGTTATATTTTACACAAGGCTTCTAATTAAATCAATGGTACAGTAAACATTTGAGCAGATCTGTTGCAGAAGTAACCTCACACTAATTCCATTACTCATCACAAAGCTTGCTCTCTCGTCTTGTTCTATTGCAAATATTTATCCAGTTTCCATCTAATTGCACGTCTGAATTGTTCACTGTGACAAAGCATTCCACACTCCAACTGCAGCAAGAAAATTCCCTTTACACCTCTTTATCTTAGCGACAATTTTAATTTGCAGATCCTTCACCACTGACTCCTCAACCAAAGAAATAATGTTTTCCAATTTCCCCTGCTGGAACCATTTCTAATTTTACAAACCTCCTCTTCGTCCAATGGAAGCCAGTACAGGGCATTCCTGGGTTATGGCAGACCTGACTTATGAAAATCCAATTTTACAGATATTCTCGGCTCTCAGGTATAGCTCTGGAATCTCTTCACCAGAAAACAGTGCAGAGATCACCCAGTGAAAAAACCAGTGCCACCTCCAAATGCTGCCTCAGGTGAGGTCAAACATTACAGACCCCAAGGCACCTCTCGTTAGCCGCACACCTTCTATTAAAATGCTGATAGCTTGCTTGTTGATTACTAGATCAGCTCTCCCCACCCCCCTCCCCCCATCATTCTCACCCTGGCTGAATTCAGACAAACATTTGTCATGGTCTGCTTGCTGGTAACAACCGTCACCTACACTAACCTTCCCCAGTCTACTCTTTGCATATCAGTCCCCAAGGGCAATCGAGTCTAAAACTTGCACATTACGATTTTGGGGGAAATTGTTTGGGGAAAATGGGAAATTCAGTTTACGGACAGTTCTCGGGTCCTTACATAGCCCAGGGACTCCCTGTAAATAACAAAGCAGTTGAGTTAATATCTCTACATAACCACAGCTTCTTGCACATGATTAGCTTCATACCTGTGATGACACCTGTGATGCATCACAGCTTGGTACGGCAACTGCTCTGCCCAGGAACGCAAGAAACTGCAGAGAGTTGTGGACACAGCCCAGCACATCAAGGAAACCAGCCTCCCCTCCATTGACTCTGTCTATACCTCTTGATGCCTTGGTGAAGCAGCCAGCATAATCAAAGACCCCACCCACCTAGGTCATTGTCTCTTCTCCCCTTTCCCATCAGGCAGAAGATACAGGAGCCTGAGGGCACATACCAGCAGGCTCAAGGACAGCTTCTATCCGACTGTGATAAGATTGAACGGTTCCCTTATATGATAAAATGGACTCTTGACTTCACAGACTACCTTGTTATGACCTTGCCCCTTATCGTCTACCCGCACTACACTTTCTCTGTAGCTATGACACTTTACTCTATATTCTGTTATTGTTTTTACCCTGTACTACCTCAATGCACCGTGTAATGAATTGATTTGTACGAACGGTATGCAAGACAAGTTTTTCCTTATTATTGTACCTTGCTACAAGTGACAATAATAAACCAATACCAAGACCAATACCAAAACCTCACGGTTGTCAAAAGATACTTAACTTCCATTAAAAAGTATTTTAACATAGAAGCAGGGGGAGGGTCTTTGAGCCTGTCCTGCTACTCCACTGGTTCAGGGCGGAGATGAACCATCTGCCCATGGTTCCATCTGTCCGGGTAACTTTCTCTGGCAAAAGTCTATCATTTCAGATTTGAGTTTTTTGATTCAACTGGCCTCACTTAAAACTAACTTTGCTATCTTGTGAAGATGAGCACGGGAATCATGGAGCCATCTACAGTTGTACAGCAGAGTACACCATGTCCATGTTACCTGTTGTACATATCTATACAAATCCCATTTACCTGCATTAGATCCATAGCCTTCTATTCCTTGGCGATTCGAGCACATGTCTAAATGCTTCTTAAATGTTATGAGAGTACCTGTCACCACCATCTCCTCAGGCAGAGCATTCCAGACTCTAACCACCCTCTAATATCAATGAACTCCCCCTCTATACCTCCTACCTCTCAGCTTAATCTATGCCCTCTTGTCTTAGGCAGCCCCAACATGGGAGAAAGATTCTTAATATCTACCCTATCTATCCCTGTCGTAATTTTATAAACTTCTATTAGGTCACCCCTGAGCTTCCTTCGGTCCGGGGAAAACACACCCAGCCTATCAGGTCTCTCCTTATATCTTCAGTGCTCAATGCAGGCAACATCCTGGTGAATCTCCTCTGCACTCTCTCCAGCATGATCCCATCCTTCCCATAGTGTGGTGACTAGGGTTGCGTGCAATACTCTAGATGTGGCCTAAATAATGTTTTATAACTTTGTAATATGACATCCCGGCTCCTATATCCTGTGCCACAGCACATGCCTTCTTCACCACCTTCCCACTGATGCTGCCACTCTCAGGGATCTGTGGACATGTTCCTCTGTTCGTCAACACTCCCATGAGTACTACCATTTACTGTGTACGTCGTATCTCTGCTTGCCCTCCCAAAATGCATCACCTCACGCTTGTCAGGATGAAGTTCCATTTGCCATTGGTCTACCCAATTTTCCAGCTGACCTTTATCCCACTGTAGTTTTGGACAACCCCCATTGCTATCTACACCACTGATTTTTGTATCTGCAAACTTGCTAATCATACCTCCTACATTCACATCTGAATCATTACTGGATATCACAAACATCAAAGGTCCCAGCACCAATCCTTGGGGTACACCACGGGCCACAGACTTCCAATCAGAAAAGCAACCCTCCCCAACACCCTCTGCTTCCTATCACCAAGCCAATTTTGGATCCAACTGGGGATCTCTAAGCTTGATGATCCAGCCCATTGCATACAACGCAACAATTTCTTGCTGCTTGCTTGTGATTACTATTCAGTGTCCTGTTTGTTTGGCAGCACACACCACAGGTAAATGGCTATTACCAGTTAAAGCAAGCCGGTGCTGGTAAAAGCTAGCCTTCACCTGTTAAAAGGCTGGACAGACTTGGATTGTTTTCTCCGGTGCGTCAGAGGCTGAGGGGAGACCTGATAGAATAATGAGAGGCATAGATAGGTTAGATAGTCAGAGCTTCTTTCTCAGGGTAGATATGACAAATATTAGAGGTCATGGCTTTAAGGTGAGAGGGGGAAAATTTATGGGAGATGTGCGAGGCAAATTATTTACACTGAGAGTGGTGGGTGCCTGGAACACGCTGCCCGGAGTGGTGGTGGAGGCAGACACAATAGTGCCATTTAAGAGGCATTTAGGCAGACTCATGAACATGAACAGAGTGGAGGGACGGGAATCATTTGCAGGCAGATGGGATTAGGTTCTATTGGCATCATGGTCAGCACAGACATTGTGGGCCGAAGGGCCTGTTCCTGTGCTGTACTGTTCACTGTTCTCTGTTCCAAAGGTGAATGCCACATGGGTGGAGGAGGTGCTCACTCGTGGCACCATCTCAGCACTGGGATTGGCACGGAGTTTAGAGCCCATTGTTTCCGGTGAGGAAATGGTGGCCAACACCGTTTACACCTGTGGGGATTCAACTGGGGCGCGCTACCTGATGGCTGATGCTGCAGCTTTGTCACCGCAGCAGCAGAAGCTCAAAGTGCTCCCATCCCAGATCTGTTTGCTTCTCCGCGAGCCCAGACTGCCTCCAGAGTGACAGGGTCTCACTGCAGTGTGTCAGTATGCCCAGCACTTCATGCCAAGCTTTGTGCCCAGCTACACTAACCCCACTTGCCCACATTAGGATGGTAACCTTCGATGCCTTGCCTATCTACGTGTCTGTCTAAATGCCTCTTGAACACAGTAATTGCATCTGACTCCATCACCTCCTCTAGCAGCACGCTCCAAGTATCAACCACTCTTTGTGTAAAATAACATTCACCTCAGATCTCCTTTAAAACTCCTTCCTCTCACCTTAAATCCATGGCTTCTTGTTTTTGATCCCATACTGTGAGAAAAAGATTTTGACCATCTACCCTACTTGTGCCTCTCATAATCTTATATATTTCCATCAGGTCACCCCCTCAGCCTCCTTCGCTCCAGGGAAAACAAGGTGGAGTTTTCTAAAGAGATGATGAAGATGATTATATACATAAACTTTACTAAAGCATGCAACAAGGTGCCTCGTGGTACGCTGATCCAGAAGATTAAGGTGCATGGGATCCATGGTGAGTTGGTAAATTGGATCCAAAATTGCTTGGCTGTAGAAAACAGAGGGTAGTGGTTGAGGGGTGTTATTCTGACTGGAGGTCTGTGACCAGTGGTATTCCACGGGGATCAAGTGCTGGGATATACATAAATGATTTGGAGGGGCACTGATTAGTAAGTTTGCAGTTCACACAAATTTGGCAGAGTTCAGTGGGGGAGGTTGCCAAAGGATATAGATCAGTTGGAAATAGGGGCAGAATATAGGTAGATGGAGTTTAATCCGGACAAGTGTGAGGTGTTGCACTTTGGGAGGTCAAATATAAGAAAAAAGTATACAGTAAATGGCAAGCACCCTGAGGAGCATTGATGTGCAGAGGGATCTTGGGGTGCAAGTCCATAGCTCCCTGAAAGTGGTAACACAAGTAGGTAGGATGGTAAAGAAGGCGTACAGCATACATCTCTTCATCGGTCGGCACATTGAATATAAAAGCTGGCAAGTTACATTGCAGCTGTATAAAACTTTGGTTTGCCCACATTTAGAGTATTGTGTGCAGTTCTGGTCACTGCTTTACAGGAAGGATATGGAGGCTTTGGAGAGGGTGCAGAAGAAGTTCACCAGGATGTTGCCTGGATTAGAGAGCATTAGCGAAAAGGAGAGGTTGGATAAACTCAGATTTATTTCTCTGGAGTGTCAGAGGCTGAAGGGTGACCTGATGGAAGTTTATAAAATTATGAAAGAGACAGATAGGGTAGATAGACTCTTTTTCCCAAGGTGAAAATGTCAAATACCAGAGAACAGAACTGTAAGGTGAGAGGGAATGTTTAAAGGAGATGTGCAAGGCAAGTTTCTTTTACACAGAGTGGTGGGTGCCCTGGGTGCTCTCAGGGCAGGTGTGGATGCAGGTACAAGAGCAATGTATAAGAGGCATTTAGACAGACACATGAACAGGCAGGGAATGGAGGGATACGGACCATGTGCAGGCAGATGGGATTCATTTAAATTGGCATCATGGTCGGCACAGACATGGTGGGCCAAAGGGCCTGTTCCTGTGCTGTACTGTTCTAAGCCCAGCCTATACAATATCTCCCCATACTGATGAGACCTTACTCTGTGTGGGTGTCAACACAGTAAAACTCCAATAATCCAGCACCCTCAGGAAATCTGCACTCGCATATTTTTCGGACTATTGGATGCTGTCTTAATATTCCAACGTATTTTAATTCACTTCTTTAATTTGTTACCTGTAGCATCATAAATGTTCCAGTGAACCCAATGAGCTTAAAGGGAGTGCCAAGCAAACCTAAAGCACTCTGGACCCCGAGCCCATCCACATTTCAGAACCCGGCTCCATCCACAAACCTACCCACGTTCCTGACCTCCGGTTTTCCATCCCTGGCTCTGGACACACACCCTGGCCACACTCCCATTAACGCACAGCCGACTGTGTGAGTATGTGGATTGCGGATGGTAAGCCTTCATATGGTGAGGACATGGTATAATAATGGGTGAGCCAGATATCAAACCATTGGGATTTCCAAACAATCGATGCTGGATTGGTGGAGCTTTACTCTAATGGAGCAGATGTCTTTGGCCTCTACCAGGAAGGCAGCAGCCATCCTCCCAACCTTGCTACCCAGCAATTCCTGATGCAGGTCATCCAACACATACAAGCCGCTGCTAACCACGTCAAAATGGAACAGTTGAGATCTGGATCTTTCCGCCATTATCTCCTCGTTGAATCAGCAGTCTTCCACCATCGCCGGTGCAGACATGAGGCAGCATTGCAAAGGAATGCTTAGAAAGCATTCTCGATGCTGCCATCAGGCAGGAGGTACAGGAGCCTGAAGACCCACACCTCAAGGTTCAACAACAGCTTCTTCCCCACTGCCGTCAGGTTCTTGGACAATATTTTTTTTCTCTTAACCTGCACTGATGTTGTTATGTTTACTTTAGTTTATTTTTATTGTGTAAGTTATGTCAATTTAAGTCTATGTTAAATTCTATTTGTCGTGTTTGTAACATACTGAGCTGATGCTGCAAAAAGCTGACCCTCATGGCATTTATACCCTGGGTATGTATGCCTATGACAATAAGCTTAAATTTGTACTTGAAACTTGAAAGTGAGGCAAACAAAAGAAAGGCACTAAGGGAATTTACATGGGTAGGTATGTGACTTTATTTACAATGTGCCATAATTTAATTTATACATTTGTTTTGATATCTTAATTTTCTGGTGTGTGTTTATGCATTGTGGTCGGGTGTATCGTGTATGGTCAGTGATGTACTGAGCATAGACAAAGTGCAGGGCTGTCAGTGAACTGAAAATTGAGGTTAAATCAAAGTGATATGCATACAGTCAGTGGCACCCTGCGCCATGAAATGCCTGCATTCCACTGACTAAATTACACTGAATATAAATTTTATCTGGTTCAGACTGGATATTTTTCCATCTATATCCTTTCACAGGGGAGCATCAGCTAACAGGAGTACCACTTAAATTTGTTTGCACATGGATTTCCAGTACATGCCACTACAAGGGAAGGTTCCCCATAGCAGTGGATAGGAGATGAATTATTTACCAGTACATAAAAGGTTTTCTGCCAGTAATTACAACAGGGAATCACTAGCTGGAGATTTGTTGGCAATTTTCAAAGTTAACATTTTAGAAGCCACACCAACAGTAAAGTTTCAAGGTGTCAGCCTTGGCAAAGCATGCTTGGCACTCGGAGTCAAAGTTTGTTGGATCAAGTTCCACATGGAGACATCAGCACAAAATCTTGGCTGTCACTTCAGTCCATTACTGAGACAGCTAGGAAGTCAGAGCTGCCTTCTTTCAGGTGTGGATTTAACCGAGGGCCTGATCTGCCTTGTCAGGTGGATATGTAAATCCCATGGTATTGATCTGAAGAGCAGTGTGTTTTCTCCACAATGTTCTGATCAATGTGTTTCCCCCGATAAAACTCCAAAAATCTGCTATCTGATCATTCAGAACTTCTGATGGCTGGGCACCTGGCTCATCAGGTGACATTTCAAGTTCAAGTTCATTGTCACAGGCAAACATACATAAATGCCGTGAAAACTAGCTTTTTGCAGCAGCAGCACAGTACATTACAAACACGACAAACATAAGTTAATATAAACTTAAATTAACATAAATTATACATAACTTACATGACAAAATAAACATAAACATTAGTGCAGGTTGAGAAAGAGAAAAAGACATATAGTCCGAGGTAGCGTTCGAGTTTTTCAGGTGGGTTCAAGAACCTGACGGCAGTGGGGAAGAAGATGTTGTTGAACCATGAGGTGTGGGTCTTCAGGCTCCTGTACCTCCTGCCTGATGGCAGTATCGAGAAGAGGGCACGGCCCGGATGGTGGGGGTCCCTGATGATGGATGTCACCTTCCTGAGACATCGCCTCTTGTAGACATCCTCGATGGTAGGGAGAGCTGTACCTGTGATGGAACTGGCTGAGTCCACCACTCTCTGCAGCCTCTTGCATTCCTGTGCATTGGAGTTTCCATACCAGGCCATGATGCAACCAATCAGAATGCTTTCCACTGTACATCTGTAGAGGTTTGTCAGAATCTTCGATGACATGCCAAATCTCCTTAAACTTCTAAGAAAGTAGAGATGCTGATGCGCCTTCTTCATGGTTGTATCTATGTGCTGAGCCCAGGATAGGTCCTCCGAGATGTTGATACCCAGGAACTTGAAGCTGCTCACCCTTCCACCGCTGACCCCTCAATGAGGACTGGTGTGCGTTCACCTGACTTCCCCTTCCTGAAGTCCACAAGTCAGTTCCTTGGTTTTGCTGACGTTGAGTGCGAGGTTATTGTTACGACATTACTCAACCAGCTGACCTACCTCGGTCCTGTACACTGCCTCATCATCATCCTGTGCTCCCTTTAAACCACCAAGGCTGCATTCCCATGCTCCTTCTCAACTCACCAGGGGCAATTCCCACGCTCCTTAACTGTCCCTGATCCTACACCCCTTTAAATTCACTGGCGCTTCTTCTCATGCTTTAAACTCACCAGGATTTGTTTCCTACGCTCTCTTTAACTGGAAAATTTATTATACTACAGTGTAACATTTTATAAACATCCAATAGTCCATAAAGTCTGCCAGACTGACAACACCAAAGTCCCGAGGGTGCCAGATTCCGGAGTCTTACTCTATCTGATAATTCATTTCATTGCAGTTTCAAGGAATTTGCTGTACACAAACTGAATGCAGTGTTCCCAACATTACACCAGTGATTACACTTTAAAAGTACTTCCCTAGTTGGTTATTAAAAGTTCTGAGATTTCTCAAAACCTTGACAACAGCTAAGAAATCTTTTGTTGCAGTGATTCCCTGTTGTAATCACAAAGAGGTGGCTTATAAATTCACATTCTGTAATATATGTAAATAAGCAGTACCAGCACTGTAATACCCAGTGATTACATCCCTCCTGCTTCGGATTAATTACAAAGGACAAGTGTCAGATAGGTAGGAACATGGACACACTGGTGGATGCTCACAGCATGCAGAATGAAGGAGCTTTGCAATGTGATTGCTGTACCCACAGTAAACTATCCTAAAGTGTTTTACAATGAGAAGGACTTGGATGAGATCAGTTGCCGTTGCAATGTTATAAATGCAGCAGTCAATTTACGTACTGTAAGCTCACACAGACCAAGAAAGAAAGAGGGGACAACTTCTTTGGGATGGGCTTCATTTGAATGGGGCTGGAACCAAAGTCCTGGTGAACCAAATAACTTTGGTTGGCTTTCACTCAGCAGTGGTGGGAGGGTGAAGGAGTTCTCCAGGGTCAGGGGTGGGTGGGAGAGAGGCTGATAGGGAAAAAAATAGTAAAGTTCTGGGAAAAGGACAAAGGAATAGTGCAGGGTGGTGCTATGGGCAATGGAACAAATGCAGCTGCGAGCCCTGTCAGTATTAATGAAGAAGAAACCATGGTTGAGGAGAAAGAAGGACATGTTGGAAGCACTGGTGTGCAAGGTGATGAAGACAGAGAAGTGGGGACAATGGAATGGACTCCTTGCAGGTTGCAGGAGGAGAGGAAGTGCATTCAAAGTAACCAGGAGCCGTGGGCTTGTAGAGGTTACTGGTCAATAACTTATCCCCTGAAGTGGGGATAGGGAATTCAAGAAAGGAAGGAGTCAGAGATTGATCAGATGAAAGTGAGAGGATGCTGAAATGTTTGAGCTTTATAAGAGGACAGCCAACACCATTCATCGCCATCCTGGGGAAAGGACCAAGGGAGGGGGGACCGTGAGCACTACTCTGTTCCACAAATCCCAGAAAGAGACAGCGTGGCTTGGACCCATGCAGGATTCCACGTCTACACTTTTGATTTGCAGAAGGAAAGTCAAAGGAGAAATGCTTGAAATACTCAGCAGGTCGGCCAGCATCTGTGGAGAGAGAGACACTTAACAGTTCCAGTTCTGACGAAGGGTCTAGGATCTGAAACACTAAATGTTTCTCTCTCCACAGATCCTGCTTGACCTGTTGGAAATTTCAAGCATTTTCTGTTTTTATCTCAGATTTCCAGCATCTACAATTTTATTTTGATTTTCAAAGAAGAAGTTGTTCAGGGAGAATTCAACCGGACAAAAGAGGTGCTGGTCAAGGAGAAGTGATGGTTCAGGGAAGATGTGAAGGACTCTCACTGGGTATTTGACACTTCAGAAGGATCGACAGAAAGGAAAAGGGTAACTCTGTTAATAAAAGATCTCTCGTACAGCAGTCAGAAACAAACTTGAATTGGAAGGTCAAAATGTAGAATCAGTTTGGATGGAGATGAGAAACAGCAAGAGAAAGAAAGTGTTGACAGCAGAGCAGCTTGTAAGCCCCCGACAGGAGACACACTGTAGGATAGAGCATAAATTAATAAATCGTGGGGACTTATAGACTGAACAAGTGGAAATGGCAAACTTGGGCTTGGGGATGACTTTATGAGCTCTATTCAGGACAATATATTAACCCAAGGAGGGTGCATGCTATGTAGATCTGGTAACATGTAATGAGACAGAATTAATTAATCATCTCATTATAAAGGGTCCTGTGGGGAAGAGTGATCATAACATGATAGAACTTCACAATCAATTTAAGAATGAGAAACATGCATCTGAGACAAGTGCCTTAAATAAAGGCAATTGCAAAGGTATGAAGACAGAGCTGGCTGAAGTGGAGCAAAAAAATAGATAGTCAACGAGCAGTAGCAGATACTTAAGGCAATATTTCATAGTACTCACAACAATATATTCAGTTAAGAAATAAATGTTCTACAAAGAGGTTGATCGATCCGCAGCTAACTAAAGTTAAGGATGGTGTCATTGAAAGAAAAGGCATTTAATATTGCAAAGGTTAGCGGTAGCGGGAAAATTGGGAACATTTTATAAAGATGACTGAAAAATAATAAAAAGAGAGAAACAGATTGAGTAAACTAGCAGGAAATATGAAAAACAGTACATAAAGAGGAATAGAATATCTAAAACAATTTTAATCACTTAGAGGATCTGACTGAGTAATTAATAATGGGAAATAAGGAAATAGCAGCGACTTTGAACAAATACTTTGCACCTGTCTTCACAGCAGCGGGCACTAAAAATGTTCAAATAATGGTGGAAGATCTAGTGGCAAAAGGGAAGGACAAAATAAAACAAAACAATAATTATCATGAGAGCAGATTATCAGATGAGGTGATCACAAGCGAAACTAATCGAACCTAGTGACCTATGTCTTGTGGCTGAGAAGGTGATGAATTGGTTGTGACCTTCCACAATTCCCAAGATTCTGGAAATGTTCCAATGGATTAGAAACCGCAGATGCCAGTTCTGACAAAGGGTTGCAGAACCAAAACCTTGTTTCTTTTCTCAAAGATGCTGACTGACCTGCTGAGTTTTTCCAGCATTGTCCATTCTTTGTTTCAGATTTCCCGTATCTGCAGTTTTTTTAAAAGTTTGATTCCAAACTGTAACACTCCTATTCAAGGAAGGAGAGAGACTATAATCTCTATCGGCCATGTGTCAATGGGAAGATGTTGGAATCTATTATTAAGGTGGGTGTTTAAGAACTCATGATACAACCAAGCAATGGTTTAAGAAAGAGAAATTGTGTTTGACCAAATTATGAGAATTCTTTGAGGGTGTAACTAGTAGGGAGAATAAAGGGGATCTTTTGGAATTCTAAAAGGCGATCATTAAGGTGCACATATAAGGTTATTGCACAAGACAAGAGTTCGTGGAGTTGGGGCATGGAATGAAGGTTGGTTTAACCAACAGTAAATATAGTCAGGATTAATACTTCAGTTTCTGATTGGCAAGCTGTAGTTACCGAGGTGCCACAGAGATCAGCACTTGGGCAATTGTTTACAATCCACATTAATTACAGATGAGGAGATCACGTGTATTCTTGCCAGACTGACTGACAGGTGGGAAGGCAGGTTGTGAAGAGGACACAACAAGTCACAGGTTACTAAAGTTAAGGATGGTGTCATTGAAAGAAAAGGCATTTAATGTTGCAAAGGTTAGTGGTAGCAAAGGTTGCAAAAGTTGAGTGGACAAAAATTTGATAGATGGTGTATGATGTGGGGAGATGTGAGGGTATCCACTCAGGTAGCAAGAGCAGAAAATGGATTACAGAATGGTACAGTACAGGGGGATCTGCAAGTCATCATACATGAAACACAGAAGTACAGAAGAAATCTGGGAGAGCTCATAAATGAAACACGGAAAGTTAGCACGTTTAGGAGTTTGCACATTCTCCCTGTGATGAGGTGGGTTTCCCCCGGGTGCTCCGGTTTTCTCCCACATCCCAAAGATGTGCTGGTCCATAGATTAACTGATTGCTGTAAATTGCACCTAGTGTAGGTGGGGGTGAAGAATCGGCAGGGTGTTTATGGGTATATGTCAGAGAATAGGTTAGAGGGTAATAAGTGGGCGAATGGGATTTATTGAATTACTCTGAGAGCTGGCATAGACTTGAAGGGCCGAAGGGCCCGCATGTCATAAGGAAAGATGGGAATAGGAAGGTCTTTATGGCACAGATAAGTAGGGGCGTCTTGTACAGGTTCCTGATGAGATCACATCTAGAGTACTGGTTACAGCTTTGTTCTCCGTGTTTAGAGAGAGAGATACTTGCATCAGTGGCAGCTCTCTATCCCGGACAGCTGTGAAAGCTGTCATTGAATTCATTCACTACTGTGACAGACAACTTTTTGGATCATAGGGAGTCAAAGGCTATGGGATCTGGCAGGAATATGTGGTGGTTATGACCATACTGAACAGTGGAGCAGACTTGACAGGTTGGTGTGGTCTACTTCTATTCTGATAAGACATCCTGATGACCAGGATCATCTGCTTTCTTTCTCTAGTAATCTTGGTTGAGAGATAAATATTGACAGTGGGAGAACTGCCCCCGCTCCCTTCTTAGAATATTAGACGATACTTATTAGCTCCTTCTACCCTGAATATAACATCTCATCTGAAAGTTGGAACACCTGACAATCTCCAAATGCAAAATTCCACAGATGCTTGATATCTAAAATAAGAACAGAAATTGCTTTAACTATTAATTCAGGCAACATCTATGGAGGTAGAAACCAAATTAACACTTTACGTAAAATAAAAAACATGACCTGAAATGTTCATCCTAGGGAAAGTCATCAACCTAGAACATTAACCCTGTTCCTCTCTCTACAGATGCTGCCTGACTTGCTTGGAATTGGAATTGGAATTGGAATACACTCACGACTGTGTGGCCAGATTCTGCTCTAACTCCATCTACAAGTTTGCAGATGATACCACCGTAGTGGGTTGTATATCAAATAACAATGAGTCGGAGTACAGGAAGGAAATAGAGAGCTTAGTGACATGGTGTCATGACAACAACCTTTATCTCAATGTCAACAAAACAAAAGAGCTGGTCATTGACTTCATGAAGGAGGGCGGTGCACATGCTCCTGTCTACATCAATGGTGCTGAGGTCGAGAGGGTTGAGAGCTTCAAGTTCCTAGCAGTGAACACCACCAATAGCCTGTTCTGGTCCACGTGGATGCCATGGCCAAAAAAGCTCGCCAGGGCTTCCTCAGGAGGCTAAAGAAATTTGGCACGTCCACCTTGACATACACCAACTTTTATCGATGCAGCATAGAAAGCATCCTATCTGGATGCATCGTGGCTTGGTACGGCAACTGCTCTGCCTGGGACCGCAAGAAACTGCAGAGAGTCGTCGACACAGCTCAGCACATCACAGAAACCAACCTCCCCTCCATGGACTCTTGTCTACACTTCTCGCTGCATCGGTAAAGCAGCCAGCACAATCAAACACCCCACCCACGCCGGACATTCTCTCCTCCTCTCTCCCATCAGGCAGAAGATACAAAAGCCTGAAAGCACGTACCACCAGGCTCAAGGACAGCTTCCATCCCACTGTTATGATGATTGAATGGTTCCCTGGTACAATAAGATGGACTCTTGACCTCACAATCTACTACGTTATAACCTTGCACTGCACTTTCCCTGTAGCTGTAATACTTCACTCTGCGTTCTGTATAAGAACATATGACAGTACAGCAGAGGAACAGGCCCTTTGGCCCACAATGTTGTGCTGAACCAATTTGTAATAAAATGCCCAAATAAACTAATCCCTTCTGCCTGCACAACGTCCATATCCTACCATTTCCCTCACATTCATGTGCCTACCTAAGAGCTTCTTGAACACCCCTATCGTATTTGCCTCCACCACCACCACGGACAGCACATTCCAGGCACCCACCACTCTTTGTGTAACAAACCTGCCCCGCACATCTCCTTTGAACTTTCCCCCTCTCACCCTAAATGCATGCCATCTGGTATTAGACATTTCAACCCTGGGAAAAAGATATTGCTTGTCTACTCTGTCTGTGCCTCTCATAATCTTATAAACCTCTATCAGGTCTCCCCTCAGCCTCCGCTGCTCCACAGAAAACAACCCAAGTTTGTCCAACCTATCCTCATAGCACATGCCCTCTAATCCAAGCAACATCTTTGTAAAGCTCTTCTGCACCCTCTCCAAAGCCTCCTTCCTATAATGGGTCAACCAGAAATGAATGCAATACCCCAGATGTGGCCTAACTAAAGTTTTATAAAGTGACCGCATAACTTCCTGTTTTACCCTGTACTACCTCAATGCACTGTGTAATGAATTGATCTGTATGAATGGCATGCAAGACAAGATTTTCACTGTACCTCAGTACATGTGACAATAATAATAAACAAAATCCAATTCTCTCCGCACAGATGCTGCCTAACCTGCTCAATATCTCCATCATTTTCTGCTTTTATTTGAGATTTCCAGCACCTCCAGTATTTTTGTGTCTTTCGATTAACATTTTAGACTAATGGTCTTTAATCTGATGTTTTCACATCTGCCTGTAGAAGCACATTCCTTGACATGAGGTGAAAACACAACCTTCTAATTCAAAGCTCAGAGGGCTATCAATTTTATATATTCATGAACAGGCAGTGAGACCAGCCCACTGACTGCATGAGAGTTAAGTATTCCTTCCAGTCTATTTTACAGGGTATAATCAATCATTGCAAGTAAAATATTGGTCACAATATTTAGACTGCAATATACCAACAGCTGTAATTTATAACGTAGGTGCTTTCTTTTCCTATGGCTATAATTTAAAATGAAGGAAAATTACCTCTCCAATCTATAATTTAGAACCGGGAGTGCTTCACTCCTACAGTCATTTACTTCTGCGGGGTCTGCTATTGCACTAGAACCCATGACAGCAGTCTAATGCTCCAAATTATAAAGTTATGTGCTCGTCTCAAATCAAAAACTGTGCACATTACACACAGCCAAATGTAAAAAGGGAAGAAGCTCAGATTGTCAAGGAGAGTGTAAAGCTGCTCATGGAAGGAAAGAATTCTGATACTGGGTTTAATGGGTGAATCTTATCTACAAATGCTGCTGGTTTGGGTTTCTCAGGAACCTTCTTGCTAAATGAGAGGAACTCCTCACCTTGGGCAGGACAGTGACACAGGTGGGGGAGCACCTGCCTCAAAGCGCTAGACACCCATAGAAACACAGAAAACCTACAGCACAATTCAGGCCCTTCTGCCCACAAAGCTGTGCCGAACATGTCCCTACCTTAGAAATTACTAGGCTTACCCATAGCCCTCTATTTTTCTCAGCTCCATGTACCTATCCAAAAGTCTCTTAAAAGACCCTATCGTATCCGTCTCCACCACCGTTGCCGGCAGCCCATTCCACACACTCACCACTCTCTGAGTAAAAAACTTACCCCTGACATCTCCTCTATACCTACTCCCCATCACCTTAAACCTATGTCCTCTTGTGGCAACCATTTCAGCCCTGGGGAAAAGCCTCTGATTATCTACACAATCAATGCCTCTCATCGTCTTATACACCTCTATCAGGTCCTCCCTCATCCTCCATCACTCCAAGGAGAAAAGGCCGAGTTCCCTCAATCAAAAAAAAACAGAAAAAAACACCCAGATTCAATCCTGGCCTTGAGCACTTTCTGTGTGGAGTTTGCACGTTCTCCCTGTGACCATGTGGGTTTCCTCCGAGTGCTCCGGTTACCTCCCACATCCTAAAGACATGAAGGTTAGTAGGTTAATTGGCCACTGTAAATTACCCCTGGTGTGTAGGTGGGTGGTAGAATCTGGAAGGAGCTGATGAGAATGTGTGGAGAATAAAAATTGGGATTAATATAGGATGAATGTAAAATGGTGGCTGGTGGTCAATGCGGACTCGATGGGCTGAAGGGCCTGTTTCCATGCTGTATTGTTCAATGGCTCTATGACCTGGTACAGCCATCAAGCAACAGCCCAGGTGAATGAGGAACACAAGGACATAAGACCACTCAACCCCTCAAGCCTACCTTGCCATTCAACGTGGTCACAGCTGATCTGCCCTAGGTCTCATCTCAACTCCTCTGCCAGTTCCCCATTGCCCTCAATTCCCTGATCTTTCAAAAATGTATCTACCTCCTCTTTAAATACGCCCAAAGATCCAGCCTCCACAACCCACTGGGGTAGAGCATCCCAGAGATTCACCATTCTCCGCAAGAAGTTGTTCCTACACACCTCATTTTAAATGAACACCCCCTAAAGTTGTAACTATGTCCCATCACTTGGGCAACACACAAGATGCTGGAGGGACTCAGCGTTTCAAGCAGCATCTGTGGAGGGAAATGGACAGTCGATACTTTGGGTCGAGACCCTTCATCTGGACTCCAACCTCACCCCCTGCGAACACACAGCTCTCTGTCCACTCCACACCAATCCCAACCTCAGTCCAGATGAAAGGTCTCAACCCGAAACGTTTCCCCCACAGATGCAGCCCGACCCACTGAGTTCTTGCAGCATCTTGTTTGTTGCTCCAGATTCCAGCATCTGCAGTCTCTTGTGTCTCCCTCATTTGAGACTCTCCCACTAGAGGAAACATCTCAACATCTACTCTCTCAAGCCCTCTCAGGATCTTATATGTTTTAATATGATCACCCTTGATTCTTCTAAACTCCAATGAATACAGACCAATGATAAGAGCTTGCTTATGTAACATTCTTCACAGCCTACTGATTGCCAATGAATTATATTCAAAGTTGGTATTTGTAGGCAACTGTGGCAGTCAATTTACACAAAGCAAGATCCAGTGTTCTGAAGGTGTTAATTTGGGAATTTTTACTTGGCTCAGAAGGTGCAGAGACAGCTGCTCTTCTGCAGCAATAAGCATGTGATGGCATACATTCCCTCACCGGGACTGGCTCATCATCCCGTCAGAAAAACACATCTAGAAATGCAACACTCTCTAACAGGCACAGCATTCTTGGATTACTAACTCAGATCCTCAAATAGTGCTTGAATCCAAAACAGGTGAAATCGGCCAATTTGACACCACCCATTCACTCACCTGCTCCCATTTAGCTCCATAAGGCATAAAATGAGGTGAAACCGCCAGGGTTGAGCGGTTCGTAGCCCTGCCAAAGGGACAGGTGAGACTCCAATCTAGAGTCGAGCCTAGTTCAGTGCTGATGGGAGTGGTGACACTGACTGAGAATGCCTTCTAGGGTAATGCAGAAGATAAATCATGAGGGGCATAGATAGGGAAGGTAATAAGAAACTTTTTTTCCCTTGGGCAGAGGTGTATAGAACCAGAGACATAGGTTTAAGGTAAGGGGTGGAAGGTTTAGGCGGAATTGTTTCATCTAGAGGGTGGCTGGAATCTGGAACGCACTGCCTGAGGGGGTGGTGGAGGCAGAGACTCCCACAGCATTTGAGAATTATCTGGCTGAGCACATGAATCACCAAGGCATAGAAAGCTCGTGGAATTAGTGTGGATGGGTAATGGATGATTAGCATGGATATCGTGGGCTGAAGGGCTTCCTTCTGCATCTCTGACTCTATGACCCCATGGCACCTCTTCAAATGAATCAGAAGAGTTCGATTCAGTAATCAACCAACATCAGTCGACAGATTACCTCATTGCTGTTCGTGGGAGCTTGCTGTGCACAATTTGGCTGCTAGTGTTTTCATGGACTACAAGAGCCTGCACTTTGAAATGACATTGAGAGCCTATATGCAAGCCTTTGTAGAAGTGAAGCAGTTTGTGAATAAGCATCCCTAACTGATAGTAGCTGCTGCTTACCTTGTCATGAATTAACACAGAAAGCAACAATCACCCACACCATTGAAAAATAATCTTTCTTGATTCTGAAACTTAGTCAGGTTTGAATATTTCACACTTAGCTAAATAAAAACTGGGAAAAGAGCCACAACAGTTTATGTTTCAATCTCATTTCCACTCATCCCCAGGTTATTATGGCTGTGGCAGAATAACGCATTGTGAGTCATAAGGACTCCTGCAGATATTCTTTCTCAAAGCCCCATCTGCTTGCAATCCCATCACTTTATTTACAGTCCTCTCCCTTCCATCACCCCCTCTCATGTCACCTGCCCAACTGCATGACACTTTTTATCCACAGAACACAGAACAGTACAGCAAAGGAACAGGCCCTTCAGCCCATGATGACTGCACCAATCCAAACTAATCCCATCTGCCTGCACAAGATCCATATCCCTCCATATCCTGCCTGTTCATGTGTCTGTCTGAATGCCTCTTAAACATTGCCACTGTATCTGCTTTCACCACTTCCCCTGACAGCACGGTCCAGGCACCCGCCACCCTATGTGTATCTCTTTTATACTTTCCCCCTTTCTCTTTAAACCCGTGCTCCCCAGTATTTGATAGTTCCATCCTAGGAAAATGACTCTGACCATCTACCCTAATGTAATGTGTTTCTCAGCAATCTTTCTGGTCCTTGATTTTAGAGAGAACTTCCACACAATGTGACAATTGTTTAAATATCACAATCAAATCGATCCTTCTCCATCGCCTTCGAAAACAGATCCTGTTCAACACTATCAGTAACCACTAGAGCATCAGTCCCAACCAAAGAAGTATACAACAGTGGTGCAGTGGTTAGTGCAGCTCCGGAGACTCAGGTTCGATCCCGACCTCAGGTGCTGCCAGTGTGGAGTTTGCACGTTCTCCCTGTGACCACATGGGTTTTCCCCCGAGAGCTCCGGTTTCCTCCCATATCCCAAAGGTATGCGGGATGGTTATCTGGTGACTGTAGATTGCCCCTGGTGTAGGTGGGTGGTAGAAGAATTGGTGGGTCAGGGGAAGGGGGGGAGGAAATAATTGATGCAAGAAGGAAACTAGGATGAATGTAGATGGGTGTTTAATGGTCAGGACAGAGAATGTGGGCCGAAGGGGCTGTACACATGGTGTATGAATCTATGATTCTAAGAACTAGCATTCAAAGCCTTTAAGAACATAAAACCTGAGTGCATGATGAATATAACCAAAGAAAACCAACGGGAAACAAAGGCTAAGACATTAGATGGAGATGTTTAAAATCATTAAAGGTGACAAACAAACATACTCACTGATGGGAGTTATGATCACTCAGCCCTTGGAACCAACTCTGCCTTTCAATAAGATCACAGCTGATCTGAGTGTAACCTCGAGGTTCCCATCTCCTGCCTAGTCGCCTTAATGCCTAGTTACCTAGGCACGGTAGTGTAGCAGTTAGTGTAATGCTTTACAGCGCCAGCGACCAGGGCTCAAATCCGGCCACTGTCTGTAAGGAGTTTGTACGTTCTCCCCGTGTCTGCGTGGGTTTCCTCCGGGTGTTCCGGTTTCCTCCCACATTCCAAAGATGTATGGGTTGGGAAGTTGTGGGGACACTATATTGGTGCCGGAAGCGTGGCGACACTTGCGGGCTGCCCCCAGAACATTCTACGCAAAAGATGCATTTCACTGTGTGTTTCGATGTACATGTGACTAATAAAGATATCTTATCTTATCTTATCTTATCTTATCTTTCACCCTCTCGCTAATCAAGAATCCATCCGCCTCTGCCTTGAAAATACTCAGACTCTTTTAGTCCTGTCCTTTGTGCTATAAGAAGAGGTTGGACAAACTTGGATTGTTTTCACTGGAGCGGTGGAGGCTGAGGGGAGAAGTTTATAAGATTATGAAGGGCATCGATAGAGTGGACAGCTGGTACCTCTTTCCCAGGATCCAAATGTCTAATACCAGAGGGCATGCATTTAAGGTGAGAAGGGGTAAGTTCAAAGGAGACGTGCGGGGCAAGTTTTTTTACACAGAGAGCGGTGGGTGCCTGGAATGTGCTGCCAGGGGTGGTGGTGGAGGTAGATACGATATAACAGGGGAGTTTAAGATGCTCTTAGATAGGCACATGAATATGCAGAGAATGAAGGGAAATGGACCATGTTCAGGCAGAAGGGATTAGTGTAATTAGGTATCATTAGCTTAGTTAGTTCGCTACAACATTGTGGGCTGAAGGGCCTGTTCCTGTGCTGTACTGTTCTACGTTGAATGTTCTATGAAGAGATTGCCAAAGACTCACACTCTTCTGAGGTAAAAATCTGTCTTAAAAGGGCAACCCCTTTTTTTAAACGGTGACCCCTAATTCTAGATTGTCCCACAAGAGGTATTGGTGTTGGTTTCTTATGTACCAAGACTGAGTAAAAAGCTTTTGTTTTGTGTGCATCCAGACAGATCACGCCGTACATAAGTACATCGAGGTAGTAACACGAAAACAGAATGCAGAAGATAGTGTTACAGTTACAGAGAAAGTGCAGTGCAGGCAGGCAAATAAAGTACAAAGGCCCCAATGAGGTATATTGGGAGATCAAGGGTTCAACTGTTAGCATTTGAGAGGTCCATAGAAGGGTCTGATATCAGTGGGAATAGAAGCTGTCCTTGAGCCTGGTGGTACGTGCTCTTAAGCTTTTGTATCTTCTGCCCAATGGGAGAGGGGAGAAGAGAGAATGACCGGGGTGGGAGGCATCCTTGATTAAGTTGGCTGCTTTCCCGAGGCAGCGAGAAGTGTAGATGGGGTCAGTGGAGGGAGAGCTGGTTTGGAAACACCTTGCTACATCCCTCCTGTCAAAACCCCTCAGGATCTTACATGGTTCAATCTTTTATAGAAATTTATACAGATTAAATATCAAAAATACTGTTTGCAAAGGATGAGTTGATTACCAGGGAGACATAGACTTGGCTACAGAAACAAGGGTGATGTAGATAAAACTTCTTACACAAAGTGGCTCGGTTAGCGTAACGCTATTACAGCACCACCGATCGGGGTTCAATTCCTGCCGCTGTCTGTAAGGAGTTTGTACGTTCTCCTCATGACTACGTGGGTTTCCCCTGGGTGCTCCGGTTTCCTTCCACATTCCAAAGACATACGGGTTAGTAGGTTAACGTGGGTGTAATTGGGCGGCATGGGCTCATTGTGCCTGTTATGTGCTATATAAATAAAGTTTAATGTTTTAAAAAAAAAGTTTCAATTGCATCACCTGATAGGATAGGTGGGAATAAAGTCCACAGGGGCTTTCATGAGAGGTTGAGGTAAATATCTAAAAGAGAAAGGTTTGCAATGATATGGAGAAGAAAGAAGCAATGTGGAGCTAACTGGATTGCTCCTTAAATAGGCTGGCACAGGCTTGATGGGGCGAACAGACTCCTGGGCTGCACCACTCTATGAAAGTGGTACTGAACCAAGCAAGAAACATTAGTATGTGACCAAAAGCATGGAGGTAACTTTAAATCAATGTCTAGGGAGAAGAGTGAGTATGGAGTCAGAGAGGTTTTAGGAGAGAATTACACGGATCAAGGCCCAGACAGCTGAAAGCACAGCTTCCGTGGTGAGGCAAAGGAAGTGGGAGATGCAAAAACAGTTGGCGTTAGAGGTTTTGGTGGGTTTTATAGTCTGTCTGAGGATGTTATAGACGATCAATGCATAAAAACAGCACAAATAAATAAATATTTTACACTAATACTGGGAATCGGTGAATGTCTCTGCACACATAATCTGCAAGTCAAAGTACTGGTTAAAGAAATAACTGAGACAATATTGAAACAAAAAGCTGAGCTCATAGGATTGGATCACACTGTAAACATACTCCTGTTACCTTCCTGCTGGAAGGAACCGGCCAACCCTACAACAGAGAAGGAGATACTGAGATAAACAGGCTTTCTCCAGAAACTTAAGAGCTATTTGTAACATTCTGCATTTATTGTTCAAGCTGGTGAGCCCTACCCTGCACAGCCTGTGCTCCTCCCCCTCGGCCGACCTTCTTATTCCGGCTTCTGCGCCCTTCCTTTCCAGTCCTGATGAAGGGTCTCGACCTGAAACGTCGTCTGTTTATTTCCCTCCATAGATGCTGCCTGACCTGCTGAGTTCCTCCAGCATTTTGTGTGTGTTGCTCCAGAATCTCTTGTGTGAGCACTTCCCTGAACTCTTTGATGGTTGAGAGCTTCAAGTTCCTCCGTCTACACTTCCCATTGCCTCGGGAAAGCAGCCAACATAATCAAGGACCCCTCCCACCCCTGTCAATCTCTTTTCTCCCCTCTCCCATCAGGGAGAAGATACAAAAGCTTGAGAGCACGTACCACCGGACTCAAGGACAGCTTCTATCCCGCTGATATCAGACTCTTGAACGGACCTCTCAGACACTAAAAGATGAACTCTTGGTCTCCCAATCTACCTCGCTGTGGCCTTTATACTTTATTTGTCTACCTGCAATGGATTTGCTCTGTAACTGTAACACAATATTCTGCATTCTGTTTTCCTTTTTACTACCTTGATGTAATTATGTAGGGAATAATCTGTCTGGATGGCACGTAAAACAAAAATGTTTCACTGTATCACAGTACAAGTGATAATAATAAGCCAATTGCAATTCCAGCTCAGAAGTGACAACCCAGGAATTGCCCACTCAGCCCAAGCCCTTCACTCAATCAGCAGTCCCTGTCTAATGTGTTCCCATGTACCTTTGACCCCATTGTTCAACCACCTTTCCAAACAGTCGGTGGCCCCTACAAATGGAACTCAGACTGAACTGTCGCAGTAGAGGTCCACAGGACCACCATCCAGAGCCCAGAGCTGGGAGTGTTAGTGACTGCTGATTGTCCTATCATTGAGAATTTTAATACCACCATGCCCACTAACACAAGGACGGATAACTGGCCTGGAAGAAGGAAAGAGAATTAAGATGGATCACAAAATATGGAATTATAGAATGGAATAATTGCTGTCAAATGATAGTAATTATGAATACTTAATATAGCATGGTCGTCCTTCAAATAATCCCTGCAGACAATGCTGTCCTCATCTGCTTGATTGCAGCTACTGTTATTGACGAAAGAGATTTCCTATTACCTGGTCAATTTATTAGTGCAGTTGTAAAGTTTTGTCCAGACACAAAGAGATTCCCTGTTTGGTGGCCTTCTGCAGAAGCGGATCAATGTATCTGGTAATGATACCCAACTCTACCCTACTGCCAACAGCTGAAACGGTTGGACGAACAGAGCAAACGAAACTGAATATTGCTGCAGGGAAAGGAAGAAGGAAGAAGGCCGCAGTCTTCCAAGAACTGCTCCTGCACACAAGCAACAGATTTTCTGTCTCCAAGCATGAAGCTTCTCCAGCTTAATGGTATGAAAATAGCACTGCAATTTTAGAACACTGAGTACTCAAAGTATTTATTTTAATACTTCACAATAACCTTCTAAACAAGGTTATTTATTTTTACTCTATATATCCTGCATATGTATTCTCTGGCATCCCTTTCATGATGCCCACAGTCTGCATATGGATTAAATAACTGCCAGGTCTGTCTCTGAGAATCTGGAGTAATGTACATCTGTCTCGTTTGAGGGTCACTTGCTCACAAGTACTCTTCGCAGTCATTTTTAATTCAGTGGAAATGATAAAGTCATTTTCTCGTAGGGTATTCATACCAAAGGGAAAAACTATTCAGTATATCTTAAATTTGTTCATTCTGCAAAGCCGTTTCAAAGTTCAGCTTCCTTTCAGTCTCTTGCCCTCTCCTGAAGCCCTTGAATCACAACAGTTTGTATTTCCCATTTCATACCTGTTTCCTTTGTTTTACACTCCCAGATTAATTTGAAAACAAATTCTAGATTCATGTTTTTGTTCAGTTCACTGTAGGTTCAAGTAGCCTTTTCAGAGACACACACACACACACCTTGGCTGCACCTCCAGTGCAGAACTGAGGGGCAGAGATGTGCAATTTTTTTCCTCTTAAGGGTCTTCCTCAAAGGCTGCTGGAAGCAGAGTTGTTCAATATTTTTAAGCCTGAGGTACGTAGATTCTTGATAAGAGGGTAAAAAGTTACAGGGGCTGGGCGGGAATGCGGACACTGCTGCTATCAGATCAGCTATGAATGGCAGAACAGGTGCAAGGGGCCAAATGGCCTACTCCTGCCCCTAATTCATGTGAGGGAGTCTTTCAGAGGAGCTATATCTTGAAAGAGCTGTTAAAGCTTCTCACAAGATTGTAAAAATACCTGGCGTCCTAGCAAATACTTTTCGAACTTCGCTTCAATGGATCATCTAATAGAAAATACCCTGAGGTTAGTGCATATATGGAATGAGCTGCCAGAGGACGTGGTTGAGGCAAGTACAATAACATTTTAAAATCCATTTGGATAAGTACATGGATAGGAGGGGTTCAGAGGGACATGGGCCAAACGCAGGCAAATGGGACTAGCTTGGTGGGCACCACATGGTCAGCATGGACGAGTTGGGCCGAAGGGCCTGTTTCCGTGCTGTATTACCCATGGCTCCATAAATACTGATCATTGATGACCTGTCAAGCTATTTGCAGTTTTTCCTGCCCCTAGTCCACAGCCTTGAACGTTATGTCACTTGAAGTTCATACTGGAGTAATTATTAAACTTGATGAGGGCATCTACTGCCTATTTGGGAAAACAGACCTGGACCCCCAGCACCCTATGGCTAAAAAAAACCCTCATCTCCCATCTAATTTTTTTTTTGATCAGCCTCTCTGTTAAGGGGAGCAGAGCCTTCCCATCCTTGATTCAGGATCTCTCACAATTCACCCTCCCTCAGCCTCTTCTGTTCCAAATGCAACCCAGCCTGTCCCATCTTTCCTGATAGCTAAACTTCTCTAGCTTGGCAAGATTATTTATTAATCTTCTACATATCCTCTATAGTACAAATGCACTACTCCAACATAACCTTCCCTTGCTCTGGATAACCAGAGACACAAAGCACTCCCTCTGTTCAACAACACTTCATTAATCCCTTGTTATTTATTGATGCTTCCCTTTGCCTTGTTGCTCTCCCCAAAAGCATCACCTCATATCTCTGCAGACAGAATTTATTTTGTTCTCCTGAAGAGTTCAACGATACCTATCAGCAGACTACAACTTCTTCCTCACTGTCATGCATAGACACTTTTAATATCGTCAACAAGCTTCTTACTCATTCCACCCACAATTAAATCACTGATATAAACTGCAGAAAAGTGACTTGCACTAAGTCCTGATAGAAACCTTTGGAAAGTAGCATTCCCATTCCAGTCCCAAATCACCCATACTTCCCAATTTCTTTGCAACATAGGAGACCATTCGGTACTGCCTCACAGAGCAATCCCATTTCCCCTACGTACACTATTCTCCCTGTATTCCAAATCAACTTCACACACTAATCATTCCCCACCTCCTGCCAAACAGCCCATTTTGGGTCCAACGTTCCATTAGATTCCATGTGTCAAACTTTTCCAACCAGTCTACTGCTTGTCAAGAGCCCTGCTGAAGTCTACATAGACCACGTCGAAGGCGCTCCTCTCATCAACCCTGCTCATTACTTCTTTACAAATTTGTGAAAGTTAATCAGTCACAGTTGCCCCTTAATAAATCCACACTGGCAGTGTTTGATTAATCTGCGCCTTCCGAAGCAATGATTAATACTGTCCCTCAGAATCTTTTTCCAATAATTTACCCTCTTGTGGGGTTAGATTGTCTGACTTGCAATTACTCAGTCTAGCCCGTTCCCTCTTCATTAACACTTCTCTGGCACTCTGCTGGGTGAAGATTGTCTATTCCTTCCTTGTTTCTCTTAAGAGCCCGAGACACATTATTCAGGCCTGGCAGTTTCATCTACTTAAACCCCTCAATACTTCTTCTCTCACTTTCTTTTTCATCCATAACCACAGTTCTTAATTACACTCTGCACAGCCAATCTTCTTTATGAAGCAAACTGTTCATTAAAAACAATGTCTGCCTGTTCTGCTTCCACACATTTAATATTTATTCATCTCTTTTCACATCAGCGTTTATTGCCTTTCCTTACTTGCCCTTGAGAAGGTAGTGAGACACTTCCTCGAACCAGTGCTGTCCTTCTGGTAGGAGTCCTCATTTTGTTTTAAAGTAGCAGAACTGAGTGGTCTGCTCGGCCATTTCAAAGGGCCAACTATATCCTGTGGTTCTGGACTAGGTAAGAATGGATGACGACCTGCTCTGAAAGATTTATTTTTTATGGATAATCCGATGTGGCCACTATTACTGAGGCTAGAGTCTTTTTAAATTCCAGATTATTTAACTAACTGAATTTAAATTACGAGCATGGTGGAATTTGAATTCATGTCTCTGGATTCTTAGTCCAGTCTGCTGGATTACTAGTCCGCCACGACCATACACCAGTGAGAAGACGGTTGAAGGATGTTTGGGACAAAGGTGACAGATGACTTCTAGTTTACAATGGATACAGAAGGAGTACCTGCCGTGAAAGGATTGGGTCTTCAGCCTCAGGGGAACCGGGAGGAAGTTGGTGATGTTGCAGAGTGGCAATGAACTGTTTTAGGGACGACCTGGAAGGGCATCTAAAACTGACCTACTCCGGTTCCAGGTTGAACAAAGCATTGATGTTAAATTTTCATTCTTATTTTGAAATGCCTCAAAAACCTTCTCTTCCATAACTTTGTAATCTTCTCCAGTTACAACCCTCCCAGATTTCTGGAAACGCAAGAGACTGGAGATACTGCATTGTCCTGATGCAGGGTTTCAACCCAAAATGTTGACAATTCCTTTGCCCCCCACAGAGGCTGCCTGACCCACTGAGTTCCTCCAGCAGATAGTTTGTTCCTCCAGTAAGCACTATTCTCTTCCAGTTACAACCCCTTGATCAAGCCCGAATTTAACCACCTCATGTTTGATGGCTGTGCCTCAGCTTTACGCTCTGGTAGTCCCTATCTAATTCTCTCTCCGCTTTCCTCTTTTATGATGCTCCTTATGTCGTTGACCAAGATTTTGGTCATCTTTTGGTTATAAATTCAATTTTTGGGACTTGGCCACTGCAGACGAGATCAGCATTTATTGCCAATCCCTAATTGCTCTTGAGAAGGTGATGGTGAGCCACTGCTTTGAACTCTTGCAATCCTTCTGATGAAAGTGCTCCCCACATTGCTACTGGGGAAGGAGATCCAGGATTTAGACCAGGTAATGATGAAGGACCAGAGATACGTCTCCAAGACAGAACAGAGTGTGACCGGGAGGGGAACCTGCAGGTGGTGGCGCTCTCATGCATTGCTGCTTTTGTCAATCTTGGTGATAGAGGTTGGAGGTTTCGGAGATGCTGTTGGAGTAACCTGGGCAAATATTTGCAGTGCATTTTGTAGACAGTACACATTGCAGCCACTGTGCACCGGTGGTGGAGGGAATGAATGTTCAGGATAGTTGAAGGAGTACAAATCAAGCGGGCTGCTTTGACCTAGATGGTGTCGAGTTTCTTGTGAGTTGTTGGTGCTGCACTCATCATGGCAGGTGGAGGGTAGTCCATTACACTCCTGACTTGTCCTTTGTAGATGATAGAAAGGCTTTGGAGTGTCAGGAGATCATCCATTTGCCACAGGATCCCCAGCCTTTAACCTATTCATGTGGCCAAGGTATTTATGTGACTGGTCCAATTGAGTTTCTGATCAACAGTGACCATCAAGATAATGATGGTGGGACACTCAACAATAGTAATGCCATTGAATGTCATGGGTATGTGGTCTGCCTCTCTGCTGGCGAAGAGAGTCAATGTCTGGCACCTTTGTGACGCAAATGTTGCCTCCTACTTATCAGCCAAAACCTGAACGTTTGCTGGATTGGGCTACTTCATTCACTGAGGAGTTGAAAATGGAATAAGCCTTAATATATCTCTCATGTGGTCTGGTCATAGTTTGGCTCCATACTTGTTGTGCACCTCAGGATGGTTTACTTTTTCCAAGTGCTATCTCAAATCAAGTTATTGCCTATTGGTGACCAGAAGTGGACACAGAATTCAAAGACTGACTTAATCTGTTCCCTGAACTTTTTTTGGCAATGTGAACTGTGGGCACTTCCTTGTCTGATCTCTCCAATCAGTGTTTCACACATAAAGCCAAAGTGCAGTGAAGGGTCCCAAGGCTGGAGGTTACTACCTTCTCTGTGCATTGAATCCATTAAACAAGAGTTCGTTTCTGCTTCTCAGTTTAACTACTGGCAGGTCAGTGAAACTCAAGGCATCTAAGTAATTCTCCACAACTACAATTGAGGAGCCAGGAGTATTTCAAATCCAATAATGCTACTAAGCCCTTTGTCAAGCACTGACCCTCTCCTTAATGTGCTCAAAGCCATGCACAAGCACTAATGTCCATATTTCATATTTCCTTACTACATAGAGGGAGGTTATTTCTCTCACTGAGTCAATGCTGGTTCACAGAGTGATCCTATTCCCCCATTAATTTTCCCTGTATCCTAGCCTCTCCACATTCCCATCAACTCCACCTGGATTCTACCACTCACCTAATTTACAGTGGTCGATTAACCTACCAACCCGCACATCTTTGGGATGTGGGAGGAAACTGGATCACCCAGGAGAAACCCACATAGTCACAGGGAGAACGTGCAAATTCTACACAGACAGCACCGGAGATCAGGAATGAACCTGGGTCAATGCCTACAACCGCACCACACGTTGAACCAATATAACAAAATTTTCCCTTAAAGGAGGATGTCTAATAAATATTATTTCATGCAATGAGAAGCGAGGTAAATAGATGAATGGCAAAGGAATGAAGGATGTGCAGATAGGGTGAGATGTGGGTTGAGGTTTGCATGTAGCATAACTGCAGCCACATCGCTGCATAAAATTTGTGTGGCTCCTGACCTGAAATTACAAAGAGTAGAAAATATCACTTTTACTAATGCATGCTTCATTTTAATGGCCACTAAATAGCTTGTCCTCATTTCTATGGCTCTACTAATCCATCAATAGTATTACCCTGGTTAATTAAAAGAATAAATTCTAACATGTTGATTGCTATGGTATGAAATACAGCCATGGCTTTAGATTGTGATGTCCCTACATTAAGAACATGGCTTCAAAGTAGATTTTGGCCAATCCTATTCAGGTACAGCATTCCGCAGATATTGGGGTTTATTAGATAATGAATATTTCAGTGATTACAGATTTTATTCATTCACAGTCACATAATCCAGCACTTGGTGCATGAGTCAATCAACTGGTAAATTCTGTTTGCACAAATGAGCTGCCTCCATCTGCATGTTTTATTTAGTGAAGGAGCTGGGAATGGAGTCACACGGATCAAAGGCTTCCTGCAAGGGTCCCATCTATCAACCAGAGTGTGGTGTTCGGTCATTTTCTCCGATCTGTGCTTCAGTGACACAATTATAAAATGGAATGCACTGGCAAGGAAATTAGGCATCCATCTGCCAATAGGACATTGGCACATATTATATGTTACTTCAATGTAAATTGACATCCACAAACTCTAGTCTCTTGAGCTGTCTGTGAGTGAGATGTAATTATCTGGCATCGGAACTGGTGTTGCCAATTTTCCTTCACAGCCACCTTGCCTCTCTTCCAACCTATTCCTTGACATTATAAATAAGTGGATCCCTGACAGCACAGTGGTGCAGCTAGTAGAGTCACTGCCTCACAGTGCCAGTGACCCAGGTTCGATCCTGAGCTCCAGTGTGGAGTTTGCACGTTCTCCTTGTGACCATGTGGGTTTCCCCCCAGGTGCTCCGGTTTCCTCCCACATCCCAAAGATGCGCAGGTTGGTAGGTTAATTAGCCACTGTAAATTGCCCTTGGTGTAGGTGGGTGGTAGAATCTGGGGGAAGCTGATGGGAACGTGAAGAGAATGAAATGGGATTAGTGCAGGATTAGTACAAGTGGGTGGTTGATGGTCTCAAGACTCGATTGGAGGGGGGGGGGTGACTGAAGGACTGAAGGGCCTGTTCCTGTTTTGTATAAGTCTACGACCCAGGGTCCCAATGATAAACAGTAGAACATATGTCTGGAAGAGAAAGCTGTGCTGAAATTAAATTCCTTTTTTTCCAAAACTAATGTCAGTATAACTGCCTTCTTTCTGCACTGTTATACCCCATGTGCAAATGATGATTGTACAGATTTTGACAAATAATACTTTGGGCCAATTTTCATAAACATTTTAGTATCAGAACAAGTCCCAATCATTGTAAACACAGAAGTCTATTACTGCTCTCAGCTGTTGTTTAATCTGGTTTTTAAATTTACAAAAATCATCATGGCCAAAAGATAATATTAAGCTGTTGGCAAGACTGAGTTCCTCTGCAGCTCATTTTTTGCTCCAGATTCCAGCATCTGCAGTCTCTGGTGTCTCCAATAATATTAAGCTGCTGAATTCAAGGCACCTCTGTACATTGGACAATGGGAACTACTGAGCAAAGTCACTTCACTGATAACAGACTGCCATGGATGGAGTCTGATAACATTTATCCCCCCTTGGGTCATATCTTATCATAAAGCTGTAACGCATAAGGCCATCCAACTACCTTTAAAAAAAAGCATGACATTCTTCCAACCTTCAACTCTTAATTCAACCAAAAAGAGGACTATGGCTTGGATCAAAATCACCAGCCTGGAATCAAGTCGTCGAGTTTATTGCCGTCTGCACAAGTTTGGTGAGGTACAAGTATAATGAAAAACTTGCTTGCAGCAGCATCACAGGCATGTAGGTACATAATAATGTATAAACTATACATAAATTAGAATAAATTATACAAGACAGTGAAGAGAGAAAAAAAACTGCAAAACAAGACATTATTTGCAGAAAAAAGACACAATCAGAAACAAGTCCACAGCAGTGCAAGATGTGGTCCACAGTGTTCCGTTGCTGAGGTAGGGTTAGGGAATTGCAGGTCGGTTCAAGAATTTGACGGTTGCAGGAAAGTAGCTGTTCCTGAACCTGCTGGTGTGGGACTTCAGGCTTCTGTACCTCCTGCCCGACGGTAGCAGCGAGAAGAGGTTGAGTGGGTGCTTGGTGGTCAGCACAGACTCAGTGGGCCGAAGACCCTGCTTCCATGCTGCATGACTCTATGAATGATACGGGTAAGGCATTTACTATTCCCTTTCACAAAGAGTAATGCCCTGCAGCCAACAAGACGAGAATTGTGTCTTGATTGCATTCTAAGACAGTTTCAGGATGATTTGATTTTCTGCTCATTATTGCAAAATGTTTCAGGGACTTTGCTGTTTGCACCTCGGCTGACTCATTTCCTACATAACAACAGCAGCTATACTTCAAAACCACTGAATTGAGCATAAAATACCTTGCAACTTTGGAGGGTCCTAACAAAGCTGTGGAAAAGCAAGCTCTTTTCAGGTTCCTCAGTATCCAGAGCCCTGCGGCACTGATAGGGGTGATACACGTGATAAAGGAAGTGACAGCCAGCAGCCAGCATTGTCTGAAGAAACTCCAACAGAGGAGAAAGGAAAGATGGAGTATGTTGTCATACAGGAAGAGAGGCAGTCAAGAGGCAGGAGTGAGAGTTTCCCTTCGGGATATGTTGTCAGCCATGGTTCAGCAGTTAGTAATCTCATCTCCAATTCAGAAGGCTGGACAGTCCAAATCTTACACTGGGCACTTGACCTATCCCTGACTGGTTGGTTGTTAGAGGTATTGATTATCAGATCAGGTTTCATCTGCTTTACTGTGAAGAACTTCCTTTCCTAATGCCCTGCCTACCACATCAGGTGCCAATAAATGGGATTAGTATCACTGGGCAGGATGATTGGTGTGGACATGGTGGGCCAAAGGTTTGTTTTTGCACTGTATGACTCTATGACCCTATCACTAAAAGATAATCTAGTGTGCAAGCTGAATCACCCATCGCCAAGGTCCCTGCCCAACTACACTTACCTGGGCCGATCTCACTGATCCCGGAGTCCAGCATTGAGATCAGGGTGGGATAAGCTCTCAGGTGCCATGGTGTGGAAACCCCACCCCTCAGATGCTCTGACAGACCTTGATAGAAGGGGGAGCTGGGGGCAGAACACTGCCTCCTGCCACAGCTGCCTAGGAGTTTTAGTTTCTAAATGTCTCTGATTCTGAAAAACATTTAAAGGCTATTAAAAATGAATTGATTAAAAAGGGATTTTAAAAGATAAACAGAAAGTTAATTAAGAACACAGGAACAGAAATAATTAAGAATGTAAATTTATTTTATTTCAGATTTAATAAGTGCTATTTGCTTTTGCCTCCCAACCTACAGGTTTGGAATCCCCAATGAAATAATGAGATCTTCCATCCCGTGCCTGGTCTAACTGTAGTTTCTGGTTGGAACTACAAACTTTAACCTGGGGAGATTCACCCCATTACCTCACTGCTGTTTGTACCCAAACTGGCTGCCGAATCCCCTACATTACCTGAAAACTGTGAAGCCCTTCGGGATGTCCTACGGTAGGGAAAGGTTGTACACTAATGTGAGCTCTTTCTCAATGTTTGATTTCAGAACAGAGATGAGAGATCAGATGGGAGGAGGAAGAGAAACAAAACAGCCCTGGGAAGCTTCATTTCTCAACGACAACAGAATAATTTCACAGCAAAAGCAAAAGGCAAACATCTTGAGGGATAAATACCTTCCAAAGAAGCCATTAATTCTCACAGCACTAAATCTCCTCACGATTCAATGTGTGACCTGCATTGTTGAATGAGAACAAACTCTTCAGTTGAAGTTGGAGGGAAAGGGAGTAAGCTGGTCACATATCTAATGCAACAAAAGCAAATCACTTGTTCTATCTAACCTCTCAGCTGGAAAAGGTGGCCTCTTGTCAAGGTATTGACAAGAAGTTTTTTTTGGATAAGTTGCTCACTGGTGTTTCACAGATGCAGGAGTCCTTTATGAATAGCATCCATTGCCACATGCTGTGGCAGCTGTGTAGCTAAGAGGCAGTGTGGCCTGATGTAGCCCCTGACATGGCACCAGATGCAAATGTCACTGCCACTGAAACCTTCAGCTTTACTGCACATCTCCTGGCCCCTACCTTCATACTTTCACTAAAAGCAATATAGGCAGACACAAAATCAATGAAAACTCATTTGAGTGGCTGAAAAAATAATCAATGCAAAATGGTTCAAGAAGGCTCAGAGCTCACCAAAAAACAGCCTTTCTTTCTAAGTGGTGTACACATTAACCAGATGTGGTTCTACAAGGAGAGGACAACAAAACTTTGACCCAAATTACTTTGAGATCAGCTTACCCACCACCTTGGCATTGTGCTTCTTCCACTTCCAGCATACCAGCAGCTCTGTGAACTGTCTACAGAATGCTGAGCAAAGTGTTGGCAAGGTAGGGAAAGGTCATCTAACTCAGGAGAATACTGCCCTCTCCAGTACCCTTTCATACCCCAGCTTCAACATATATCAGCCATTCTCATTAGATCAACCAGAACGCCCCATCTCACAGCACTCTGAGAATCCCTGCAACACATGGACAGCTGCAGTGCAGAAGGACCACACACCAGCAGTTTCTTAAGGGCAGTGACCGTTACCTTGTCAGCAATGCACATGTCTCCAAGGCACATTTCAGAAAGGGTGGGCTTAAGGAAAGTTGGTTCATGCAAAATGAAGCATCGGACTAATTCAACAGGAATAGGGATTCAAAATACAAACATTTCAGTTTACATTGGATCCAGAGTCCAATCAAATTATTCACTCCTGTCAATTCTTTTTCTGAAGGCAGTGGATGCAAGTTCCAGGTTCTGGGACTAATCCGCTGCCCAATAATTGATAGAGAGTAACAGAGTTGTGCTTGGTCCTGGCCTTCTGCAGCTCAGCCATACACCATTGTCTTGGCATAGGTCACTGCACTGCCTTGAGGAGCCCACAACCTTCATTCCAATCCAGCCCAGGTCTGCTGAAGACAACTGCACAACATCCAGTTCTTGCCAGCTGACATCATCTATCTCAGCACAAGCAGGTAAAGTTGTCTTTAACATACGAATATAACTGTGAATTGGGATGTGATACTTTTCCCCCTCAAAATATTATTGTCTTAAAATGTACAGCATCACTTCAGCTGAAATTATAAAGAGAGACAGTTCTTTTCGAATGGAAAATATCATTCTGGTCACGTTAATGGGTGGGTGAAAAATCACAGCTGTTAATAGGTAGTTGTGGCCTTAGCTCCTGCCCCTCACAACATAAGGCATTGCTCAGATTCCCTCAGACTGAACCCCTCAGATGCCCGAGCCATGGCTAGTCCCATTTGCAAACCCTCCCACTGCCAACACTGCTGAAAACCCAATGCTCCTATTTAGATTGGTCCAACCTCCTTTAGCCCAAGTTTGCTTTCCTACTGCTCCAGATTCTTTACCCAGCATCTTTCATTCTCTTTTGTCCCAATTTCCATCCCCCTTCCCCCAACATTATTCACTCATCCCCAACTCCTATTCCTCTGCCCCAGCAATGTTCAATCCTCTCCTCCCCTGAGCCCTTCCATCACGTCCTCACCCTGGCATATGGTACTCTCATTACCCAGCATCATATAAACCCCACGTCATTCGCTCCTGTGACTTTCTGCTCTACTTTTCACAGCATTATTCTGATAAATATCATCATTCACCAGTGGAAACCAGCTGCCAGACATTAGTGAAAGATTTCATGACATGATGTTCCCCTGGCATCCTCGTCAATATATACATATAAAATGGATTTGTCTGTGGGACCTTGCTGTGTGCAAGTCGGCAACCCCATTTCCTATATTGCAGCAGTGGCTCAAAGACCAGCTTTGAAGCACTTTGGCACATCCAAAGGGCTGGGAAGACACTACAGAATTGCAAGTTCTATCTATGCTCAGTATAACTTGCCAATGAATCAGGCAATATTCCTTCCACATCACGAGATAATAGACCTTGATAAAACTGTTGCTAGATAGAAATGGACAAAAATCCTTTTCTCTCAGAAAGTTGTTGAGTCCCATTTTTAGCTGCACAGAATCCAGAGATTTACATGAATTGGATTTGCTTTTGTTTGACTTAGTTGCATGTTCCATACATCATGTCGAGAGTGCAGCACTGTTGTTATGTTGTTCTTTGGATCCTTTATGCCAGTTCCGATGAATCAGCATACCATGTCCTCCTGGTAACATTCACTGAAATACTATCAGTGCCCTGGCCAACATGCTGCCCTTGACCAATATCACAAAGCAAAAATAATGAACCAGTCATTTATTTAACTGCCAACTGTGAGATCCTATTACAGTTTGCTAGTCTATGCTTAAAAAACATTTCAAAGTTAATTTTCTGGATGAAATGTATTTCAAAGTGCTGCACCGTGACATAAATGATTTGTTTATTTCTACAAAAGCAATTATTACTGCAAATAGAACCAGAGGAAGCATTGATTTCAGCACCACGGACAGAGCTCACACAGTAATACAGTCGTACATACTGTACAAACTATGCATCAACCACAAAGCTACTACAGCAGTTTCCGAACCTCTCTGGATACACTCCCGGACAATTCATCACATGATCTCCATCCCCACACATTTGTCTTCATAGACCACTACCAGTTAGAAAGTGAGTAGACATCTCATTGGATGATTGTCTAATGGTCCTAGTATTTTTCCCTGTGTCAATGACAGCAGTGACTTGGAGATTAACCTTTCATTGCTGGAGACTCCTGCCAACATGGTTAGTTTTGATTTGTCCAAACGCAAATTAGGTAGACGTGCTTAATATAAATAATATTTTAGGACACAGCACAAATAATTGGAGACATATTAAGTGTTTAAGGGGAACTGGGATCTTTGGACATGGTTGGCAAAACTCTCTAGCGCTTTAGAATATCATGTATGGGTCTAGTGTAGACTAATTGATAGAGAATGGTTGCTATGAATGATCAATAACTCCATTATCATTGCATTGTGACTGTCAGAACTGTGGAGGAGGAATAGATGGCCCATGGTTGGTTTCACCATGCAATTATTGTGTTCTTAAACCGATTACAGTGTAAATGTCAGTGTTTGCAATAAAAGGCATGGGACGTGGTTCAAGAGTTTGAGAAATCTCAAAGTTACTCTGTGGAAACCAAGTACCTTGGGGCATTTTTTTCATATTTACTTGTTCAAGGGACAAGGGTCATAGAGTCATAGGGTTGTACAGCACAGAAACAGGCCCTTCGGCCCACCACGTCCATGCTGACCTCTTTGCCCATCCACACTAATCCTTTTTTCCTGCATTAGGTCCATATCCTTCTGTGCCTTGCCTACTTAATGACTGATCTAAATGCATCTTAAACGTTGCAATTGTATCTGACTCCACCACCTCGTCTGGCAGCGCATTCCAGATATCAACCGCTCTCTGTGTAAAACACTTACCCCTCAAATCCCCTTTAAAACTCATTCTCACCACGATTTAGACATCCACTAAGTTTTCCTTCACTGTTTAATGAAAATGCTGATCTAATCTTTTCAAATGGTTTAATCCCCAATTAGACCAGTCAGGTATGTTATTAATCAACAGTATGCTGGTTTTCGGGTATTAAGTGTTGAATGGTCCCCTTCCATGTTTCTCTTTCCACAGATGCTGCCTGAACTGCTGAGTGTTTCCAGCATTTTTTGTTTCAGATTTCCAGCGTCCGCAGGTTTTTTTGATTTTTGTTTTCTTCCTTAACTGAGGATTCAGCTCTTATGTCTATAGCAGCAACACCACAGACCAGCATCAGCAAGGGGTGAACATGTGGGCAGGATAGTTATTGAGGCTGAAAGAGTGAGAGCCAACAGTCATTTCCCTCAGCTGAACCTGCCCCATTTCAACTACTTGTTCTTTCTGCCTCTGTACACTAATGCTGAAATAAAAACAGAAAATGCTAGAAACTCCCAGCGGGTCAGGCAGCATCCGTGGAAAGACAAACAGAGTTAGCGTTTCATATGGGAGATCCTTTGTCTGATGAAGGATCTCATATCTGAAATGTGAACTGTTTCTCTCTCCACAGATGCTGCCTGACCTGTTGGATGTTTCTAGCACTTTCTATTTTTATTTCAGATTTCTGCATCTGCAGGTTTTGTTTTTTTAATTTTTCACGAATCGAATTCCCAGATAGGATAGGGGAGGGTTGGTTGGAAAACACATATAGGGTGAAGCTAGGGTTGCTGTGGTGATTGGTCATTGATGAATTCCAAGATTATATTGTCAGAATCCACCAGCTAAGATTAAGACATCTTTATTAGTCACATGTACATCGAAACACGCAGTGAAATACATCTTTTGCGTAGAGTGTTCTGGGGACAGCCCACAAGTGTCGACACGCTTCCGGTGCCAACATAGCATGCCCACAACTTCCTAACCCGTACGTCTTTGGAATATGGGAGGAAACCGGAGCACCCGGAGGAAACCCACACAGACATGAGGAGGACGTACAAACTCCTTACAGACAGTGACCGGAATTGAACCCGGGTCGCTGGCGCTGTAAAGCGTCACGCTAACCGCTAGTAAGAATTTCATGGAACAAAAACAAAATGAATGTGAACAACAACAGCTCAGTATGTCAAATGGTGACAGTGTTCAGATGCACAAGATCCCCAGCTTATGTCTGATCATGTGATCTAAATGGGGTCACTTTCCCTATATGGTTTAAAGATAAAATCAGCCCAGATTCCCATTCCTGACTGTTGCCCAGTGATGCACGGATGTTAGATGAAAATCAGATTCAGCTGTGGTGTCATAGCAGTCAAATAGCACACTGACAACTTCTGCCTAAAGACACAAAAATATTGCCTTTGGTCCACTGGGAGAATCCAAGTCCGTCATTACTGCTCAATCAGTCATCCACCCTTCATCATCAGCATTATTGTTGACAGTAGTAGCACGAGGCACTTACGCACCAATAACCTGCTCAGTGATGACCACTTTGGGTTTTGCCTGGACCCCTTGGCTTTAGACCTCATCACAGCCCTGGTCCCATGTGGACCAAAGAGCTGAATTCCAGAGGTGAAGTGAGAGTGACGACCATTGCCATCAATGCGAGATTTGAACGAGACAACAAGACAAGTATCCTGGACCCAAACATCTTCAGCTGCTTGAAGTAGGGATGCTCGCTGGTGAGAGCATATTGTCCCATTCCATTCACAGATCCTCAGCACATGAAGCAGCCCATGCCTTCATGCAGTGAGACTTAGACAACATTCAGGCATGAACTGGTAAGTGGTAAGAAACATTCCATGGACTCAAAGTGCCAAGCAATGACCATCTCCAGTAATAGAGGGTTACCACTTCAACTTGACATTCAATGGCACAATCATTTCCAAGTCCCCAGCTATCAACATCATGAGGGTCATCACTGACCAGCCAAATAAGTATCATGGCCGCATGGCTATCATGGGCAGGTGCTGGGTATCCTGCTGTCAGTGACTTGCCTCCTGACACACTAAAGCCTTGCCCCCCCCCCCCCCCACCATTTACAGGGCACATAAGGAGTGGGATGGAATACTCTCCATTTGCCTGGATGAGGGCAGTGTCAGCAACTTTCAAGAAGCTCGACATCATCCAGGACAAGGCAGCCTGTTTGATTGCCACCCCATAAACTACTCTAAACATTCATTCCCTCTACCATCGGCACACAGTCACTGCCATCTACAACTCGCACTACAGTTACTCGCCCAGGCTCCTCTCACCGCACCTCCCAAACCTGCGACCTCTACCACCAAGATGGACAAGAACACCAAGCATATGGGAGCACCACATCCTACAGGTGTTCTTCCAGCTTGCACACTATCCTGACTTGGAAGTACATCACCCTTCCCTCAGTGCCCATCCCAGAGGTTCAAGAAAGTGACTCACCATCTCCTGCCAGTAGGAATGGGCAATAACTGCTGGTCGAGCCAGTCACACTCAGATCCAGAAAATGAGAAAATACGTCAACATCAGTCAGAGCATTCAGGAAGAAAATTGAAAATTCAAACTTTAATTATTTCTAAGTGATAATGTCAGCATTTTGAACTGATTTTGATAATGGGTTTTCTCTGAATGAAGCTGCTTTTCCTGTTTTACAGAAAGTATAAATTATCTGACAGGTGATATGTGCAGCATTTGCACAATGTCAAATGTCTCTTGTATGGAAGGAGCTGAGATAACCGATTAATAGATCCATAATGTGGTTTGGTACGGAACCACAGATTATACAGGAACATTCAACAATTTCAAATATCCCTTGTTTTTCTTAAAAAATACAAAGATCCACATGAATGACCAAATTTATTGCAGAACATCCCCTGTAGTGACAGAGAAAACAAAATAACTCACATAATACCTTTACACTCTTCTACTGCTGAGTGCTACCCTGCAGAGCACTGATACATCATCACGCTCTTAGTCCTGGAGTCCATATACTCGCACGTCCACTTTGCCAGGGGCCTGGCCCTAACCCGCTCTATCCCCCAAGCCCCACATCCCAGGGCTGTGCACCTGCGCCAATTCCCCCAATTCCCAATTCTCTGCGCTTGGTCCATGCCGATGAAATCACTTTAACCATTTCACTGCTGCAGGAAGGCAATTGGAGGGCTGAGCACTCAACCAGGGTCCTGACACAGCAGCACTGTTAGCAACACTGTGTATAAAATGCTGTAATGAAGCCTTTTAGTACTGATTCCACCAACAAAGGAGGCTGAGGGGTGTTCTTTTAGAAGTGTATAAGCTTATGAGAGTCATAGATTGGTAGTCAAAATCTCTTTACCAGGGTAGGGGTATCAAAAGCAAGAGGACATAGGTTTAAGCTGAGAGGTAGGAGACGTAAAGAGAATTAAAGTTTTTTACACAGAGTGGCTGATACCTGAAATGTGCTGCCAGAGGAGGTGGTGGAATCAGATACAATCACTATGTTTAAGAGGCATTCAGGCGGACACTTAAATAGGCAAGGCATGGAAGGGTACATTCCTAATGTGGACAGTTGGGATTGGTCTAGATGGGCAAAAAGGTCAGCATGGACACGTTGGGCCGAAAGGCCTGTTTCAGTGCTGTATAACTCTTATCATTCTAGGACTACGACACTCGTTCTTGAAAATGCATCCTGAGTGCCAAGCGAGGTACCAGTGCACTTTTAAGGGGCACTTTAGGCTACAGAACAACCAGCTTGCACACAGAAAGCTCCCATAGATGGGAATATAATGGGTTGGACTTTGGCAGGAGCTCATTAACCATTCACGCCACGGTAGGTTCAAGGACGTTCCATGAGGAACTTCAACTACGTGCAAAGCCTTGACAAGAGGCCTTTCCTTTGACTGTGTTAAGGAAGTCGTGTAAGTTCAGAGACAGGTGCAGGCTTCACAGGGCTGGAGGTGACGGGAGGGGTGGTGATTGGAAGGGTCAGGGCAACAGCTGTTATGCGGGTCAGGGTTAGGGTCAGCTGTTGGTATTGGTGAGGGGCGGATGGGTTTCTCAGCTTTAATGAGGCAGTTTCTTTAAAATGAGGAGTTTCCAATTTATAGGGAAATCTGGCCAAACGCAAACATCCTGAATGATTCCAAAGGGCAGTGACTGCACAACAGAGGAGACTGCGAAGTGGAGGAGTAAGAGGAGGGGTAAGAGGAGGAACAAGAGGTGGTACGAGAGGCGGAATGAGAGATAGATCAACAGGTGGGGATGAATGAGGGACGGAACAGGAGGAAGAACGAGAGGTGGAACGAAGGTGGGGAAATATCTGAGAGTAAGGAAAGCTAAATCAGATGCGATAAGATATCTTTATTAGTCACATGTACATCGAAACACACAGTGAGATGCATCCTTTGCGTAGAGTGTTCTGGGGGCAGCCCACAAGTGTCGCCACGCTTCCGGCGCCAACATAGCACGCCCGCAACTTCCTAACCCGTATGTCTTTGGAATGTGGGAGCACCCGGAGGAAACCCACACAGACACGGAGAGAACGTAAAAACTCCTTACAGACAGTGGCCGGAATTGAACCCGGGTCGCTGGCGCTGTAAAGCGTTACGCTGACCGCTGCGCTACCTTTTCAGGTTATACGATGCAGACCTGAACAACTCTCTCCACAGGACAGCGTCTCAGATTTAAAACTGCACCCACATCTTTCAAACTTAAACTTAATCAGCACCTAAATGAATCACTCTTGTTTTTTTTCAGCTGAGTGACAGTAATGAACATGGAACCAAAAATGTCAGTACTTGGCATTTGAACAGAATCACAGCCACTAATAGCACTTTCTGGTTTGCTGGAATCATATTTGGACAAAACACATGTCTTTTTGCAACAGTTAACTCTTGGGAGATTGCCTGACATCAACAGTTACAATCATCAGTAGTCTCCCAGCTGCCCTAGGGCTGAGGGCAGAGCTTTAACTCAGTCTGTTATTTTCAGTTGTAAAGAGTCAGTATTACAGATGAAATAGAAGTGCTTAAGCATTATAACTTGCAAATGTTTGCAGTTGTGAGCTGTCTCTGGAATGAGATCTGGATATTCAGCCCGCAGGTTAAGAAAATCCTCATGAGTGAATGTTCATGAATCATATAAACCGATGGAAGTGGATTGCGTAAGGATGTAATCCTCATAATTTAGACTTCTTATACATGCACATCACAAGTGTATGCATACAAATAGATGGATGCATCATTGTATAAAAAGATGTCCATGTGCACCCATGCTTGCCCACACACACACACACACAATCAACGTGCATACACCTACAGCACCCAATCTTTTCATGTGCACACATATTAAATGTACTGCACCTAGGACTTTATAACAGGTAACATCTACAGCGATGTAATGAAGGCACAGGGAAAATACTTTTGCTTTGCTTGGTCGTTTAAAAGTATTTGTGAAGAGCTGGAGAGAATTCATGCAGACAGAATGTTCAATGGATTGAAAGTTGCCGGGGGAGAGCCTGCTGCTATCTGCAGCCTCAGTGTTTCAGGACTTCTCTCCCTACTCTGCTACCAAGTTGCTGCCTATGCTGGTCCCACATTGAAAACTCCTCCATGAGTGCTTCAGAAATGTTCAAATCTTTATGTTTAGTTCTGACTTGGTGTAACATTAAGCAGGTTCATTTCAGAAAACAAAAATAAAATGATATTTCTTTATCTATTAAGAAGCAACGATGGCCACAAAAAAGCCACCTGAGTGCCCACCTCCCTCTCCAAAATCTACACTAACTCTTATAATCTACATTAACTCTTTGCATCTCTAATCCAGCCTCTTGTACAGCCCCACTACCACTCCCCTGCATTCCCCTACTTCCCCCCCAACATACGAACAGAAACTGAACAAAGTACAAGATAAACCCTTACGATGTTATTGCCTGTGAAAACCTCATTGGCCAAGAGAACTTCATAGTCCTCCTCAAAATGGATCCCATTTCAATATCCAGTCCATCAATTCAGTTCTCTCTCACTGAATAAATGATAGATTAAGACCCAGAAATTCAATGACACAGTGCAATTAGGGCTGGGTATTCATAAGGGAATAGATGAGTGCAAGGGCTATCTGGCCTCTTATTGCTGAGTCTCTGGGAAATGGGCTTCAATGATACCACTGGTTAGGAGGTGAGCTGAGACTGCAGGCAGAAAAATCTCACTGGTTCCTGTCAGACCTGGCTGTGAATGATACAGATGAGGAACCCAGATTCTGTGACGTCGTGACTTTTGCTCGTTAGGATGGCTGGATCCCCAGGGTAGAAGGCGGACACCTAGGAAGACTCCAGAAGGTGATGTAAATGTAGGAAAATTAACTCACTCTTTCACCTTAGTACAATCCCAAAAAAAAATTTAATGATCTCACCAGGGTCATCTAGATAAGAATCCCAGCTGTCGGTTCAATTACTCCCTGGTTGTACCCACAGCCCAACTCCTACTCCTTCTCTCCACTCCCTACAGCAATCACTACTCTGCACCAGCCTTCACTCCATCTCCCACTCATACACACCATTCTCTGTACCTTTACTTCGCTTCCACACTCTTCGCAACTTAACCTCAACAATCACTTTAAATCTGGGAGGTGCAGTAAAATGGGTGGTAGTAATCTGGCCACTCGACATAAAACTCATCAAATTTTCCCTTCCATTGACACAATGTCCACTGTGACATTTGGGCAGACTAGTTTCACAGAAATTGTTACAACCAGGGAAGAACTTTAACTTTTATGTTGCAACTTGAAGATTGCATCAACTATGGTGGACGACAGTTTGGTGATAACATGCCTCCTGTCAGATTGGATTCTGTGGCTGGTTCACACCTTAAAGGCAGGAGTGACCTTGTCCGATTTCTAGCCTAATGGTCTGGCTGAGACTGGGGTGTTCTACCAACTATGAAGCTGAAGCTAAAATTACTTGACTTTTGAGATGTGGTGTTGGTGACAAACTGCTGAGAAATGTTGGCTGCCTATTTAATTATTTTATTTATAAAGCCAGATACTTTTTTTTAAAGCATTAATTTCTCACAGCCTGACTTAAAAGATTAATGAAAATGGAGTGCTCTGGGTGAAAAATTTAACTAGCTTCTCTCTTCATGTCAGACAGAAAGAGCATACTCTGTCAGCCTCTGACACTGGAGATACAACAAATGGGTCAGTTAGTGTCATGAATGGATCGCCCAGCAAAGTTACAAATTGTTTTATAAACTTGCATTTTGACAGGCCAGCATTTGCTGTTGGATGTACAAAAGTTAAATGAGCTGATAAATTTCTGCAGAGCACTTTGGAAGGATTTACTGTGATAAAGGTACTATATAAATTGTTACCCAGTCATAACCAGGCAAAGAATCAGAAAGGGTCACATTGGTGTCAATTCAGGCTATGTAATTTACACTACTTATAGTCTTAAACCTGACATTCAGTATTTTTGGCTAATTGCCTTGGCTTCGCCAGATGCTCAGGAACTATCATCAATACACACTGGATCATCTAAAGTCTGTATTTACTCTTGTAAAAAAACAAACATCACAAATCATGCCTGAAATGTGCTCAATTATATGTCAGTCCTCTGATTCTGGGCTCACTGCCCATGTTAAGTAAATGGTTTTCAGCTTCATTACCCAGTCCCCCTCAGCATTCTTACTCTCTGGATCAGGTATTTTCACCCCACCCTCAATCTTCATTTCCTTAATGAAAACAACAGTCGGCCAATCTCCTGGAGTAATTCTTCACTCGTCGGAACTTTCACTCACGCACCAAAGCCTCTGGCCAGGATGAGGTGCCCAATTCCACACAAACCTCTTGGAATGAAGTGTAGTGCTGAGGGGGTTCCGCCCTGTCAGAGGTATCATCTTTCTGATGAGATGAGGAACAAAAGAGTGCAGCTGCGGATAGTGCAGCAGTCCCACAGCTCCAGCAGACCAGGTTCATTTTCAGTAACTCTCTTCCTTTTTAACTCTATCTTCTTCAAAGCTCCACTTGCCTTTTGTGTATTGTACACCCATCCGATCCCTTGCAATTCAGTAACATGTTTAAGGCTTTGTGGCTTCAGTTGTTGCATTGGTGGTAAGGGTGGCACTGTAGCACAGCAGGTAGTGCTGCTGCCTCACAGCTCCAGGGACCTAGGTCCGATCCTGACCCTCCCGTGCTGTCCGTGTGGAGTTTGCACATTCTCCCTGTGACCCGTGGGTCTCCTCCGGGTGCTCCAGTTTCCTCCCACATCCCAAAGACTTGTAGGTTAACTGATGGCTGTAAACTGCCCCTAGTGTAGGTGGGTGAGAGAAGAATCAGGGGAGAGTTGACGGGCATGTGAGAGAAAATCTGTTACAGGGAAACAATTCAGAGAATGGGACTGACATAGACTCAATGGGCCGAATGTCCTCATTCTATGCCATTGAGAAATATATGAGTAATCTGCTTGGTGAAGGTGGGCAAAAACAAGAATCTTGTTGTTACAGAATGGGGAAATTGATCCATTTACATACCCTGGGCAAAGCACAGGGTTGATGCACGTGACCTGTTCTTGGGCAACATTGGTCCCACTGTTAACACAAAGAATATTCCTATTCCTGAACTGATTTCCGTGTTTGTCTCCCTACAACAGTGACTAGACTTCAGAAGTACTAACTCATTGTGAATATTTTTGGGGCATCCTGAAGTCACAAGAGGAGCTTTGTAAATTCAATCTTTTCCAGTTCTCAATTCAAGATCATAATAATGAGAAGACACACGACACTTTGGAAGATCGGAAAGATTATCGGCCTGAAACCACGACACTGCTTCTTCCTCCACAGCTGCTGCCTGATCTGCTGAGCATTTTCAAGTAGTTCCTGCTTTTATTTCAGATTTCCACCACCTATAATTTTTGGTTTCCATTTCATAATGACTGGATTCAGTTCAAGATCATGTGGCTTTCAGGTAATTCGCTCAACATGACTGGTTGTATCCATAACTTTAGTGTGTCCAGCTGTACATGAACGGCATTGCAAAGAGATGGTAGACTTCATTTTAAAATTCAGGCCTGCTTACAAATCCTTTGCCCCTCCCTATCTCTGTAATACTCCAGCCCTACAACTCTCCATGATATTGGTACTCATCCACTCCTGGGTTCTGGATCATCCCCAGATTTCACCATTCCCACAATGATGACATTCCTATTAGTTGCTTAGGATATACACCTTGGAATTCCCTCCCTAATCCTATTTACCAGAATTTCCTTGAAACTATCTCTCTGACTGAGTTTTTGGTTATCTGCTTTAATATGAGGCTCTGTGTTAAACAGTGCTTAATAGCACTTCTATAAAATGCCTCGAGATGTTTTATGACATTATATATAAATGCAATTTATTATTGTTAAAGAGGGTCACACTGAACTCTTATTGAATAATCAATTGACCCTGGAGGGGATATTAAATATACCGACATCCCTTGATTCCTGGTTGATTAAAATGTATTGTAATTTTATAATAATGGAAATGTCCTTCTAAGTAGACAATGGGGTCAGTTATGTGAGATGAAGAAAATGGGACCAAGGAATATGATGAGGAAGTGTAGAAATGGGATTGACTGACATGGTGAAGTGGTGGTTGGGTAGGTTTGAGAACTAAGTGGGTGGAATTGTGAGATTTTGACATTTTCCAATTATAATAGGTTACCCAAAGAGTCAAGGAATAGAGATGTTTTATTTGTTCTCAAAATAATGACTGTAATTATCACAAAATTATATATAGACATAAGACCCATAACAAATCTGATATTTCCCTTGATGGATTGGCCAGTTAAGCAAAAGCTATTTCTCAAAATTACCCGTGAGCAGCAATGGCCTCCTTATCTTTTTGGGCTGATCAAGGTGCTAAACCAAGGTCACCTGAAAGATTAGCCACCTGCCTTTATTCATGAACGTAGCTACCCTATTTCAAAGAGCTGGTAAATGCTCCCTGTCCATCATTCTCCTACTTACCTCACCCCATTAATGGACCAATCATAAACAGACAGGTACGCTAATGGACTCCTCCCTCAATATGGTCATGACCCTTCCTCATCACCAGCCTTGCCCAGGGGTCTTAACGCATTCTGCTTAGAATAATTATTTCTGCAAAGTCCGCAATGATAGCATTAATTCAATGGACTCAACTCTCCTACCTGTCTAAGTGTTATGTGCCAGGACTTCCGTTTCCTTTGCCTGAATTCCCAACAGGAATGCTGTGTTTACTTTATCTTCCCATAGGTCATGTGACCTGGCCTTGCCTTGGTACCAGAGGCACAAACTGTTGCTTTTAGAACTCTGCTAAAAACAAAACTGTGGAAGCTTTAAATTTAAACAATGTCAACTCAACATCCTTTTCTTCCCTGACCACAACGTAGTTATTGTGAAATCTTGACCACCATGTCGTGAACATTTTCTACCTCAACATTTCTTACTGTAGTCCTACCAACATTTAACATATTGAAGGTGTTCTACCAAAGCTCTACAGGGATATAGGGAAGAAGTGGTCAAATGGCACTGAGTGGCGAGTAGATGGCATGAAGTACAACAGGTTCAGGCAGATAGGTGAGTCTGTGGGATTTGAGAAGATGAATAACCAGGACTGAGGACCATGGAAAGTTGGTACTTGGGTAGAATGAGGTAATAGAGTGCATTGGTGGAATTGAAACATATGATGAGAAAGTGCTCAAGTGGCCTTGAGGAACATGATGGGGAAGGGAGGCCGAGGGCTTTGATGAGAGGTCAGTGGGTAGGATTTTGTGATGGGTTGTGGGATCTAGTGAGTAGTTGGGGACTGGGAGAGTTACTGAGAAGATCAATTCTTGGCACAGCGCCTTTTTTTTTCAATATGAAATCATCTTATATCACATTTCAGAGAATGCAAAGTCACTGCCCAGTTTCACATTAATACACTGCTCACCATCCTGTCTTGCCAACCTGTTCATTCATTTCTCTTTATTGGGGACTAAGTGATAGGTTGTCAGTCACATACCCACTGATTAGTTCACAGGTTATTTACTGTGCATCCCTTTGTGATTAAAAAGATTTCTACTCTATCATTCGCTTTCATAGTTAATCACCAAACACTCGCGCTATTCAGCGCTGCAGCTGACAAGTCCATTAATCACGGATTTGCTGTTAGCTAAAATGCTGACGAGGTCATCGGGAAGAAAGCCTAAGCTTGGGGGAATATCTGTCAATCATCTGATATCGAGTGTTCAGCCAAGAGAAGCTGGTACCTGACTCTTAATAGACTTGGGGAGGAGAGACCTTTATTCAGAGCTCAATTACAGCTGATGCTTGTAAGACCTGAAGCATTTATCAAAGACAGTATTGATGAAACAGAGTGAACACTGGGCAAACATTAGGAAGATGATTATATGATTCAGTGCAAATGCATGGACATATTCATTCGTAGCCATACACACACGCGCGCACACGCACACACATACATCCAGATGCCATGCATACTAATATTCTGCATATTTCTCAATACTTCTAATGTTGCAATTTATATTAAGAAAAGCATTACATAGTAAACAGATTCATGCATGGTATAACATCAAATAAGAAAGATAGTTATAGAGCACCTTTCACACATCCTTCCATTCCCTGCCTGTTCAGGCTATCTAAATGCCTCTTAAACATTGCTGTCACATCTGTTTACACCACGTCCCCTGGCCGCGCATTCCTGGCACTTATCACTCTCTATGTAAAAAACTTGTCTCGTAAATCTCCTTTAAACGTTCCCCCTCTCGCCTTAAAGCTATGTGTTCTAGAATTTGGTATTTCCACCCTGGGGAAAAGACTTTGACTATCTATGCCTTTCATGATTTTATACACTTTTATCAGGTCACCTCCTCAGCTTCCGACGCTCCTGAAAAAAGCATCCAAGTTTGCCCAACTCTCCATATAGCTAATACTCCCTAATCTAGGAAACATCCTGGTGAACCTCTTCTGCACCCTCTCCAAAACCTCCACATCTTTCCTGTAAAGCAGTGACCAGAACTGCACACAATACTCTAAATGTGGCCGACCTAAAGTTTTATACCACATGAATTATCAAGGCTACAATCAAGCAGCCACATAATGCCTCATTGTTAACTAGGTTGGATATGTATATACAGTATGTAATCAATTAATATGATGATAGGTGTATAGGACTAGAGAAATGTATAACTGTGTGATTTTCTTTATTCGGTGGAGAAATTGCCTGAGGCATTCAGTAGCTTACTCCTCACCTACGTGAAACAACAAAACCTTGATGATCAGAATGAACCTGCATGTCAAATAATTCTTTCAATGGTTGAGGTCCCCTAACAACCTGTTTAGCGATATTGAGAAAGGGATCAATATTGGCTGGGGAGTATGGCGTAATATATAATCAAACACTCCTCACATGAATAAGAAAACAATTATTGAGACATACACTAGAAATTACAGTCGTTACAGTACAGTGTACAATTAAACAAGGTAAAATGAAACAGCACAAGGAAATGTACACTGCACTACATGATGAAACCTACATTACAATACAGGGTGATATATCAATGTAAATTATAAAGCAGAAGTTTCATTACCATGGATATTGACAGAAACAAACTAATACACATTTGAAATCCTTAAAACACAATACTACGAGCCTGTATCTATGCTCCCTGGACTTGGATAAGCTGGAGGTCTCCCTATGAGGTACTGTTCAGTTTGTATCGGACAAACAGGAAACTACACTGTATATCCTTCTCGGTGCTTGGTTTGACCGGGGAGTGTGTTCGGGGCTGAAGCCAGGGTCTGCAGTGGGGGCTCAGGTGTGCAGGCGGAGTTGGGCTTGGGATCCGGAATACTTGGGGTCAGGAACATGGGTGGGATTCCAACTGGAGCCAGGCCCAGAGCACTTGTACATTTCACACTCCCTTTAAGTTCTCTGTAACATGTAAAGCACATGAAACAAAAGTGTGTTTGGGTATTAATCGGAGTAATGTCCAATAGCCCGGAAAATCTGCTCATCCGGCACCACCAAAGTCCCAAGGTGCTGGATAATCGGAGAGTTATTGGAGTGCACAAACTTGTTCTGGTTGTTGAAGGTAATTTGAGGTGTGCTGCACAGACATCAGCAAATTTAGACACTGAACTGCTCATTCAGTGCCATTTTCACGACTCATTTTATGTGGGATCCTCACACTCACATCTTCAGCTGGAGCACAGCGGCACATCACAGGATGGCTCAGGGGGCACAGAGCAGTCTTGGAGGAGGAGATTCTTGAAGAAGAATGTCCTGAACCAACAGGTGGTGAACTGCCTTGCTCACCTCCACCTGTGGAATTCTTTGCCCAGGGAAGCAGTAGAGGCTACCTCATTAAATATATTTAAGACACATATAGATTTTTGCATTGTAGGGGAATTAAGGGTTATGAGGAAAAGACAGATAGGTGGAGCTGAGTCCATGGCCAGATCAGCCGTGATCTTATTGAATGGCGGAGCAGGCTCGACGGGCCAGATGGCCGACTCCTGCTCCTATTTCATACGTTGATGACAAGTGTTGAAACATTTGCATCTGATTCAGCCTGGGTTGAATCTGCTTTAACTCCTGTTGAATCTCCAGCTATCTTTAATGAAACTTTTCAGACAACCCTTATTCAACATGGGGTTAACCTTCCAGACAAAAATTGCTCGCTGATCATTAGTCTTTGTACTGGAATTATCTGATTTTCTGCAGTAATTGCAGAACTAAATTGCACTTTAAAGCTTAACTCCAGATAAATCCTCTTTCAGTTAAAGAGCATTGGCTTAAGTAGGGTCTTAACTGGGGACAGGACAGACAGCTGGATCTACTGTCACTCTGTCAGTCAGGTGTGAGCCAGCCTCTTCTATCTGTCCATCAGGCACACTCTTTGCTCATCAGAGATCTGCATCCAGTGAAACTTTGCTGAGACTTTCCCACAGGAATTCCCATCTGGGTGGAGACTGTGAGTTTAGAGCAGGCACAATTGTTTTAATGATTCATTTTTCAGGATCTGAGTGTTGTACTTATTGCCCATCCCTAGTTATCCTTGAACTGAGTGGCTTGCTAAACAATTCCAGAGGGCATTTAAGAGTCAACCACATTGGCCTGGAGTCACATATAGTCCAGAGCCGGTAAGGATGCCACGTTTTCCTCCCTGAAAGACATTGGTGAACCAGATAGGTTTCTAGCGATAACCCAGTGGTTCTATGATTAATTCATCATTACTATTGACTGTTCTAGTAATTCCAGATTTGTTAATCTGAATTTAAATTCCACAGCTGTTGTGCAGGGATTTGAACTCAAATCTTTGGCCTGTTAGTCTGGGCCTCTGGATTACAAGTCTGGAACTTTAACCACCATCATTAGCATGCCATGAGGGAGTGCAAGGTTAATGGGATGGGCAGGAATGCGGAGCTGAGGTTACAGGAAGATCAGCCACCATCTTATTGAATGGTAGAACCGGCTTGAGGGGCTGAGTGGTCCTATTTTGTATGCTCCAGTGTAGGCATTAACAGCAGAGAGCTCTATCTCATTATTATTATTCTCACAGGGATTCAGTCCTTCTCAGATCAGATCAGTCACTCCTGGAACAGGGAATCTTTGGTTTATAACCAAGGGTGAGGTTTTGCTGTTCGAATCTGCCAGTCACTGACATTTTCTAAAGAAGGTGAGGCAGATCATCCAAGAATGAGATAATTAAAATGTGAGGACCATGAAATCCCCCTGGATCAATGGTGGCTGAAACAAGTATTAGAAGGTCAGATCTTGTTGAATGAACCAGACTTTTTCTTTCGTGTTGGACACTGATCATGTATTATAGAGTATCACATAAGGGAGGCATTATATGCCTCTGACACGCATTCTCACAATTCATGCTCCCATTATGAGTCGTTTAAACCCGATGTAAGCTTAGAGGTGCACATAAGGAATTTCAGTGCCTGGAAGCAGTCGGTGATCACACTTATACACTCATTTCATTACTGTGCTTAAGACAATTGCTATTTTTTCCACCCAGAGGGTAGTTGGCATCTGGAACACGCGGCCTGAAGGGGTGGTGGAGGCAGACACTCTCACAACATCTAAGAAGTATCTAGGTGAGCACTTGAATAGCCAAGGCATAGAAGGTTACAGACCAAGTGCTGGTAAATGGGATTAGTGTCGATGGCTACTGGACGGTCAGCAGGAACGCTATGGGCCAAAGGGCCTGTTTCTGTGCTGCATGATTCCGTATCCTTACGATAGGGATCACTGTTTAATCCATATCCTGGGATTGTTGATAACATACCAGTGCATTCCATCTGAGGCTGGCCTGTTGACCTGACCAAAAAACAAACTGCAGGAAGAACTCAAGTGAGTCCAACAGCATCTGTGAAGGGTCGTGACTCTGTATCGTGACTATCCCTTTGCCTCCACAGATGCTGCCTAACCCACGGAGTTCTTCCAGCAGTTTGTTTTTGCTCCAGATTCCAGCATCTGCAGTCTCTTCTGTCTCCTCTCCTCTTCTTCCCCTGGCCTGTTGACTTGCTGGCAGGGCACAGTAATGTTGTAGGACTGAGCAACTAATTTCAACTGGATTCATTTGTAAATCTTAATTAGAGTCATCCATCCAAATTCATCAAAACCATTTTCTGTAAGCTTTGATCTCTTCTGGAAAGCAGTGAATTATGGGAACATGCAGGGTCCTCTATGTCTTGTTAAGAATGCCCCAGAGGTACAAAGGTTATTTTTTCTGAGCATTGAAGTTATACTCTGCTTCTCCAAAAGGGTGATTCCCTCTGAATGATCTTGCTATGGCTGAGATGGAGATGAGATTTTGTGTGGGATGGGCCTCTCAATCTCCATTGAGCAGGTGGTGTTTTCAGGTCTCTCCATGGCCTTGCCCCTCCCTATCTCTGTCACCTACTCAAGCCCTAGAACCCTCCAAAACTGTTGCTTCTGTTAAGTCTGGCCTCGGGCACATCAGTAGTTTTCACTTCCCCACCACTGATAGTCACTCTCCCTCAACTCAACTCCGCTCCGGAGTTCCTTCTCTGAGAATCTCCACTCTTTACCTTTTTCCCCATCTTCGCAGACATTCCCGTGGCTTTAAAACAAGTCTATTTGGCCAAGTTCTTGGTAAACGCTCCTAATCCCCTGAAGCAGCTCGGTGTTAGACCTCAGTTGTTCCCAGGAAGATATTTTGCTATGTTAACAGCACTGTATAGACAGGTGTCTGTCGTTGTATGTTGGACAATGGTTGTGGACAAATTGGGTTTGGTTATAATACAGTTCACAGTTGACAATGCAACCAACACAATGTGAAAATCCAAGCATGCAAGACACAAGGCAAGATGCTAAAGAACACCAAACACCCATGAATATCCATCAGTTCTTCATCAGTGAAAAGAACATATGGAATATAATTGGAGGAAAGCATTTCTTTAAAAAACTTACCTAAATCTCCCCAGAGCCTAAAAAGGGTGGCATAGTGGCACAGAAGGTAGAGCCGCTGCCTCACAATGCCAGAGACCTGGGTTCAACCCCGCCCTCGGGTGCTGTCTGTGTGGAGTTTTCATGTTCTCCCTGTGACCACATGGTGATCTGGCTTCCTCCCACACCCAAGGATGTGCGAGTTGACAGACTAATTGGCCGCTGTAAATTGCCCCTTGTGTACGTGGTAAAATCCCAGGGGTGGGGTGGGGGGGGGGAAATCAGTGAGAATGTTAGAAGAATTAAAGAAAAGGATTATTGTAAATAATTGTAAATTATTGTAAATAATAAATGGGTGGTTGATGGTCAGTGGATCGAAGGCCTTGTTTCCGAGCTGTGTGTCTTGATGACTTTATAACTCAGAGCCCATTTCCTTACAATAGTAACAAAAGACTATCACCAGACTGGTTTGACTCAGTAGTGCATCTGTGCCTTTAGTCTTCATGCCCAATATACTCCAATATACTGGGTAACTTTTAATTGCAATGTATTAAAGAATTTCAGCTCCTTTTTATACTCCTCCATCCCTAGCATAGATCCTTGGTTCACTTCTCAGCTTCCAAGACCAACCTTGGAGGCCAAGTGTTGGAGGATCTCAGGTTAACCATGTTCTTCTAATGTGTTGCCAAGGCACTGTCAATCTTCTCTGGGAACCATGATGTTCCTGTTTCCATTACCAAACGGTTCAGTTGTTGCCAGGTTCCGTCAGCAGTTGGTGAGCTAACGCTCAAGTAGTTCTCTCCCAGGACCCCTGATACCAGAGAGGGACCACAGCAGCTGGCACAGTGGGCAATTCAAACCAGAAGTGGGTTTTAAAGTTCTCTTATGTTGGGACATATCGCGTGATTGCTCCTGCATACCCATGAAGAGCCTAGAGATTTTTATTAAGCTGCATGTTTTTTATGCGATGCACAAATGAAAGTTGATTGTGAGCCTCAATTAATAATTACATTCCTCGATACACACACAGAGGACACTGGGCAAGGGGGAGTGACGTCACTGCTGGGAGACCGACACACGTGCACATGGTGAAGAAACTTTTCACTGTACCTCGGTACAAGTGACAATAATAAACCAATACCAATACCAACTGTGTAGGCCTCAGCTGGAAATGCAGGTGTTGGTGGGGGGGGGGGGGTGTGGGTGGTGGGGGGGGGGTTGGTGGTGGGGGTGCAGAAAGCCTTGAGCGATTGTTAAAGGGGTGGAACTCACTGGAATTGCTGTCAGAGGGTTCACCGCCTTCCCAACCATTCCAATGTTTCTGCCTGAATGCCAAACAGCTGCCAGAGGCAGAGGGAACCCAACCCGGCCTCCAACCCCACACTCCTGCTTGGTCATTCCACAAAGCTGCCACTGAGATGGTGATTTGCTTTGAGAAATGCACTTTAAGAACTCTTATCAAGACAAAAGTAGCTCTTTATCGCATATAACAACTCAGAAGAACTCAGGATTTTTGACACTCATTCCTTACACATCAAGAAAAAGGAAAATTACTCAACTACAGCCCTGCAAGAAATGATACAAGTGCCTGATATAGTACCATTTAGCATTTGTAATGAAACAAAATTCCCTCAAAGGTTTTACTCTCTAATCAGGCTGACTTGCAGTTGATGGCTAACATTTCAGTGCTGTGTGTTGGGTGTTAATATCTCAGTGGCTTGTGGAAGGAAGTTGAAAATGTTATTGCCCGTGGTTGGTTTAACTGTTTCATTAGTGCTGTGTTCGAGAGTTTGGTCCATAGGTTGTGTCACATTGCATCCATTCACTGGATACTATGCCCTCACTGACTGGCAAAATGTACCCACACCTTCTTGTCCACAGGAGGGAAGGGAAGAACCTGTGGCAGGGCTCCATGCTGGTGGAGCCTTTGCAAGAGGCCTGACCCTGATTTGTGGCCTCCCACTGCAAGACTGGTTTGCCCTGAAACAGCTGCCTTGCAGCAGGGGGAGACTCTGGGATCAGCTACCAGCAGCAAGTTGGAAGATGTTGCACCCCCTTACACCTTGCACAGAAAGAAGGCTGCACCCCTCTATCCCAAACCCTGCCATCATTCACCGAGCATTGCCACAGAGTGGCTCTGTCACTGCACTCATAACTCAGAGGCTTCAACTAATGATTCAGGCACACAACTTCACTGTGGCAGCTGACCAGTTTAAGTACTGTTAATAGTGTGACCTCCATTGTTGTATAAACCCTTCTTGTTCACTAATGTCTCTTACGGAAGGAAATCTGCCTCCTTACCCAGTCTGCAGCAGACTAGACCCACAGCAATGCATTTGGCTTAAAAATGACTTGGCTCAGTGAGCCACTCATTCCAGGCGCAGTCAGAAGCAAGCGATAACACTGGAAACAGGAAACAAGGAAACAGGCCCTTCGGCCCACTGAGTCCATGCTGACCATCAACCACACATTTACACTAATCCTACATTAATCCCATTTTATTCTTCCTACATTCCCATCAACATCCCCAGACTCATCCATTCACCTACACTCTACTGGCAAATCACAGCGGCCAATTAACCTATTAATCCGTATGTCTTTGGGATGTGGGGAGGAAATCGGAGTACCTGGGGGGGGGGGGGGGGGCGTGCGGCGGAAGCCCACTGGTCACAGAGAGAACATGCAAGCTCCACACAGACAGCACCGGAGATCTGGACTGAACCCAGGTCTCCGGCACTGCGAGACTGTGGCACTACCAGCTGCACTACTGTGTTGCCTTTCGTACCAGCAAACCAGCCAAAATAAGCAGTCCCACCGCTCGATGGATGTGCTCAGTCCAATTATTACCTCAAGATTGGCTGTAGTCAAAATTATTTTGTCTTCCAAACATGACATCACCTGAATTCCCTTAGCCACTTACTGTCTAAATTCTCCCTCCTGTCAGTTAATATGAGAAATCTTGACAAACGTGTGCTCTGAGCTGTTGATATTACATTCCCCTCCACTGATCCTTTCACCAGTTACAGTTTGCTTCTGAACAAACGGTTCTCGTTCCCAGTCCCACTAACAATTCTGATGAGAAGTTCTTTTTACCCCATTACACTCCCAATCACAGCAGCAAACTGCAGAGAGCAGAGGCCATTAGATCGGTCATCCGCTGCCCGTTTGAGATTCTTATCAGCGAGACACTTTCCACCTGAGTAGTTCTCCCGTTGAGTCTGCTATTGCCTTTAGAACCCTCAATCTCCCCCCCCCACCATATTTTCAAACTTATTTTAAATTTCATTAAGAGTTAATTATTAACATTGTTTCAGAAGCAATGCCTTTGAAACAAACTGGAATTGAAAATGCATCAGAAATAAAACAGTAAATTTTAAAAGAAGAATAGGAGTTAATCGAACTTGAAAGTGGATACTTGAGAACCTGCAATGGAAAATACACGAAGATGAACACTGAAGCAAAGAAAAGTGACAAAGTTTCAGCCTGCAGCTGTGTGGAATTTCTGCTGCAATGCTCTCTCATGAGTGACAGCATGAACTTTAAGCCTGTGACGTCCCATTGCCCTTGTTTCACACAGCACAGAATTTCAACAGGTTTGGGTTAACTGAAAAAAGCAGAACCTCCTGTTAACTGGCGAGGAAAATTGACTTCACATGTGGACTCTTTAGCACAGGGTGGAATCTAACAGGGAGAGGGATCACCTAAGCTGTGTCTCCTCCTGCCTGCTCACCCACTGATGGTGATGCTGGTACTAGTAGGCATAGATAAGGTGAATGCACTCAGTCTTTTTCCCAGGGTTGGGGAATCAAGAACTGGAGGGCACAGTTCTAAGGAAAGAGGGAGAGAGTTAATAGGAACCTGAGGGTGGTCCGTATATGGAATGAGCTGCCAGAGGAAGTGGTTGAGGCAGATACATTAACAAGGCACTTGGACATGTACATGGATAGGAAAGGTTTACAGGGATATTAGCCAAATGCGGGAAATGGGACTAGCTTAGATGGGAGTCTCGGTCGGCATGGACCAGTTGGGCCGAAGGGCCTGTTTCCGAGCTGTACGACCCCATGCCTCGGCCCAGTCACATTACTGGATCAAGTTCCAAACTACAAACAACACCAATAACACTCCAAAACTTTTATAAACACTAATTCTCAGCAAGTGGGTATTGCTGGCAGGGTTGGTATTGATTATCCCTCCCTAGTTGCCCCAGAGAAGAAGGACGTGGGGAGGTCTAACGGGGATCAGAGGGGTAAATTTTTCACACAAAGAATGGTACTTAGAACGAGCTGCCAGAGGAGGTGGTGGAGGCAGGAACAGTAACAACATTTAAGAGACACCTGGACAGGTACTTGAATGAGCAGGGCATGAGCGATATGGAATTAATGCAGGCAAATGGGATTAGTGTGGATAGGCATGATGGTCAATATAGACGCTGTGGGCCGACGCTGTTTCTGTGCTGTACAACTCTATGACTCTTTTGCCTTCCTGAAATCCTGCAGTCTCCCAATAGACCTACAAACAAAGGACTTCCAGGGTATAGAGCAAGCAATGGCAATGTGTGCCTGATACATTTCAAGTCAGCATAGTGTGTTGGTTAGACAGGAGAGCAGAGGAGGTCCCAGTACCCTTGTCCTTCTCAGTAGAAAAGATCACAGGTTTGAGAGGTGATACTGGAATACTGTTGTAACTTTAAACTTCTCTAAAGTACGCATCAATTATTTCTATGGGAACTTACATCAGCAGCCAAGATGACTCACTCTCCCTGTAGCTAATATTCAGCTAATATTTAGTTCAGCCACACACAAACAGAACCGTAGAACTATAGAAAAACTACAGCACAGAAAACAGGCCATTCAGCCCTTCTAGTCTGTGCCGAAACATTATTCAGCTAGTCCCATTTACCTGCCCCCAGCCTATACCCCTCCAGACCTCTTTCGTCCATGTATCTATCCAATTTATTCTTAAAAGTTAAGAGCGAGCCCGCATTTACCACATCAGATGGCAAGGGATATCAAATACTGATATGCCCAAGGGTTGACCTTGTTAACCAGATTGTAGGAGGAGCAGGATTGGCCTGAACTACCACAGTGATGTTCCCCAAGTATGGCAGTACACAGGTCATGTTACTGGATTTGTAATAAAACCCAGCTCATAATCTAGCTTGAAAAGAAAATCTGGAAATAAAATACTTGACAGCACTAGAAGTGACCATGAAGCTATTGGATTGGCGCAGAAGCCTACTGGCTCAGAATGTGCTGTAGGGAGGTAACTTGTCATCCCATCCTGGACTGAGGTAACATTGCCACATCAAAAATTCAACTGAAGTGGCCTATCAACCCTCTCATACCGTGGGCAACTACCACCGGGTAGTGAATGCACTGATCTCACATCCTAAGAATGAATTAAAAGACGATTTGCTTCAGGATCTGTGAAGGTAACCACAGGGAATGTGCTGTTTCCCATTTTGAAAGGAATGTTTTCCCAATGCAGTGAATAATCATCACACTTTGGAACGTTGAAGATGCAAAGCTCACTGTAGAGAGTTGAATGCAAAATCAAGGCTGAGCACTTGCTCAGTACCACCCCGGCGTATCTGCCTGGGTTCCTGGGTTCAAAATTCTGGAGTCAGACTTGAACCTAAAACATTAGTGATGGTGCCAACAATTGGGACATGGCTGTACACTACAGAATTGATGAAATGTTGCTATATTTCAAACAAAATTATAAAATAACATTCTGCCTACCACACCAGGTTAACATAAAAGATTTTGTGGCATTGTTCAAAGAGCAGGTCGGTTCTCCCTGGTCACAACCCTCCCCACCATCGAGGACATCTTCAAGAGGCGGTGCATCAAGAAGGCAGCATCCATCATTGAGGACCCTCACTATCTGGGACATGCCCTCTTCTTGTTACTACCATCGAGGAGGAGGTACAGGAGCCTGAAGACCCGCACTCAATGATTCAGAAACAGCTTCTTCCCCTCCACCATTTCTGAACGATCCATGAACCCATGAACACTACCTAGTAATTCCTTTTTTTTCACTATTTAGTTTTGTAATTTATAGTAATTTTATGCCTTTGCACTGTACTGCTGCCACAAAACAACAAATTTCACATCATATAAGTCAGTGATAATCTGATTCTGATGGATCCTAAATTGTCCTTCACCAACATCTGTGAAGCAGACCCATTTGGTCATAATCATGTCACTAATTGTGGGATCTTCCTGGACACAAATTGGCTGCCATTTATCATATGTAACAACAGTGACTATAGTTTAAACGTACTTCAGTGGCTTGCAGTGTGCTTCAAGATCTCCTGAGGCTGTGAAAGGTATCACACAAAGTCTTTATTTACTAGCAACTGGCCTAAACTCTACTCCAGTGGAAGAGTTACAAAGTCCTAAACCTTTAATCACAACAGAAACTAAGCTGCAAAAGCCCCTTCTAATTAACACAATCCATAATTTAGTTTATTCATTTTTCACCACTTCATGACTGGAGTGTAGACTTAATCTGATCATTAACAAGAAAGCTTGATACATAGTCTAGACATGTTAGAATTAACTTGAGAGCAAGTTTGGAAATTAATTGGGAATCCACATCATTCAGCACTTCCATACCTGAAACCTAGTGAGAGCCGTAATTAATTGTATGTTTGATTTAATTTTGAGTATGAGGACTGATCTCCTGTGGTACAACTATGTTGCTAATCATAACATTGTCCTCACTCACTCCATCACCTCCACCCCAACGCATGGAAAGGCACACGCATGCAGACGCGCACGCACACGCACACACCCACAGAGACAAGCACACACACACACACAGAGACACGCGCACACACACACACAGACACGCACGCACACACACAGACACGCATGCACGCACACACACAGAGACACTCACACGCGCACACACACACAGACACGCACGTACACACAGACATGCACGCACGCACACAGACATGCATGCACACAGACACGCACACACACAGACACGCACGCGCGCGCACACAGACATGCACGCACACACACACAGAGACATGCATGCACAGACACGCACGCATGCACACACACAGACACGCACGCGCGCACATACAGACGCGCACGCACACAGACACACACACACACACACACACACAGACACGCACGCACACACACACAGAGACATGCACGCATGCACACAGACACACGCACACACACACAGACATGCACACAGACATGCACGCACGCACGCACACACAGACACGCACGCACGCACAGACATGCACGCACGCACACACACACTCGCGCACACACACCCACCCACACCCACAATTATCTATCCCCAACCCATCTACATTGCTGTTTGATAAACCTTGTGTACATAAGCGTGCACAATACACAGCTGGAGTCAGCAACACGAGATGCACCTACACCCATGCTCTGACCATTTTAGTGTGTGGAATGGACCGACGGACCTACTGTTTATTCCCCATCCAACTAATTCATATCTTCCTACTGCCTGCATCGTTGCTGGAGGGAGAGGCAAACAGACGATTAAATGACTTGCTGAAGGATTACTGCAATGGCAATCAATAGCAAGCATGGATTGTCAGGAAAGTAATCCATCTGAGCTCCTGATGATGCTAAAACCTCAAAAGTGAATGCTGGGCAGATTATGCATGTAAGCATAAAGTCAAGATTGAATTACTGCCAAATGTTTGTAATCTTTATGATACAGACTGAATATTTAAAACATTTGTTTTAACAATTTCACTAATGTATTAGGGACAGAATGAGTTCAATCATGGCAGCCTGCCAATGACAACATAAAAGGCAGAGATACCAGTGATGGAGACATGACAATTATAGGATGATCTAACTGCAGTACTCAGATTTTTTTGCCGGAGATTTACAAGAAATCACATCAAATATACATGAGTTCCAGTGTTTGGTTTCAGCCAATAAATGAGGGAAAAACACTCCCAAAGGCCCATTTGGACAAATCAGGGTTTACTACCATCAATACAGCTCCATCTGGCAAGAATATCAACCATTATGAATTTAGATTTCCATCCATTTTGCTTTAAGAAGCTGCACGTGGCTTTTAAAATGCATTTTTTAAAATTTCAAAAATGAATTTTATTCATAAATATACAAAAAATACAAAAACAGTACATAGTTTTCTCTACATTCATAGTGTCATCCATTCTGTACCTTCATTGTGTTGTCAAGCCTGCACAGCTGTAGTGTCATCAAGGTAATGCATTCCATATACAAAGCCCCCCAATGTCACCCATGTGGCCTCTTTGAGTAAATACCCCTTCAGGTATGTGTGGGGCTGTTACACAGGACCCAGCCCTTAGTATCTATTTGCAGCAGGACCTTAAACTGCAGTTCTTCCCCACAAAGCCTTTGCATTGGCTGCACCAAGCCTCAGTGCATCCCTAATCACAGACCTCTGCAGCCTGTCGACAGCATTCCCTCATTGACATCTCATTGTATTGGAAAACCAACAACTTTCAGGCGGACCAAAGTGCATCTTTCACCACGGTGATGATCCTCCACCAGCACTTGATTCTACTTGATTTGCGTCCGTGGGAACAGCCTGCAAATCCGAGTCCTCTGTTACACAGCTGCTTGGGACCAGACCCTTGCATCCTTTTCCAGACCTCCTTTGCAAATGCACCATCTCATCCTCATCACCGAGGGCAGTGTACACTGACTGTGTAGGAAGGATCTGACGGAAAGGCCCCCTCTCACTGCCAGTCGAGCTGGGTCCCGATCCTTATTGGTGAGTTCCGGCGATGAGGCATTGTGTCAAATGGTTTTGACAGTCTGCTCGGGGAACCATCCCACAGTGTCTGCAGGGCATTCCGTGCTGGCCACTGCCTGGTGGACTCGTAGTCAAAGATCTTTTGCTGTTTTTTTGCTGTTCCCAGTTTTTTGCTGGACCTTGCCTATCCACTCCACCCAGTTTTTGCTGCAAGCCCCGGCTCCTCCGAACCAGATCCCCAGCCCCTTCAGGTAGTCGGATGGTGATGACAAAGGGAATGGAAGATCAGTCGGGCCAGTTATTGAAGAGCATGGCCTCGCTCTCCCTGCAGTTGACTCTGTCTCCCAAAGCCAGCTCAAACTGGTCACGGACGCTGATTGATATGACAGACCCTAAATCCGTGCAGAAAACAGCAGTGTCATCCATGTATAGGGAGGCATTGACCTGAGTGCCCCCACTGCCTGGCATCATCACTCCTCGGATCCTTCCTAACAGATTCAGCAAAGGGTTTAAGAAGCAAATATGGAGTACTGACTGATCCATTTGTTTATAGGATGCACTGGTCAGTGGTGTGATGGCAATCCAAGGTTGAATCTGAGAAGTTTTAATGTTAGGGTGATTTTGAATATATCCACGTGTTATTATTAGAAATTTCAATTTAGTTGCACTTTTATATAGAGACTGTAAGATGATGCTTGGAGTTTTTTAATGATTAAAAGTGCACAATTAGAAAACTGAAAAAAACACGCTCTAAACGAAAGAATATAAAAATGTAAGACCATAAAATATAGGAGCAGAATTAGGCCATTCAGCCCATCGAGTCTGCTCCACCATTCAATCATGGCTGATTTCTTTTTCCAGCCCCATTCTCCCGCCTTCTCCCTGTAACCCTTAAACCCCTTACTGATCAAGAACCTTCCAACCTCTGCCTTAAATACACCCAATGACTTGGCCTCCAGAGGCCTCTGTGGCAACAAATTCCACAGATTCACCACCCTCTGGCTGAAGAAATTCCTCCTCATCTCAGTTTTAAAGGGGCATCCCTTTATTCTGAGGCTGTACCCTCGGGCCCTAGACTCTCCTACTAATGGAAACATCCTCTCAATGTCCACTCTATCCAGGCCTTTCAGTATTCGTATGTAGCCCTACAATCCAGGATAACGGGTATGCCTCCTTCCCTCCTTTCTCTGGTATCTCTATCAGCTGAACCCTCAGGTTCTATTTTATCCCATAGACTTTCCCAGCCTCATTTCTAAATGTATCTAAACCACCTTTCATGTAGCAAGTTCCACATTCACACCACTTGCTGAAATGTTTATCTTGAGTTCCATTTTTGTTTCTAGGTAACTATTTCTATCGCTGCCATGTAACTTTGCACTTCCTCTTAAGTGCAGACTATCTGGCTTAGCATTTTGATCACAATGCGTTGCTTCTTTCAGAACTCAGTGTTTGAAAAATCAATGATTTCTGGGGTACCATGAAATTACGTTGTTTTCAGGGTCAAACCACACTTCTCCAAAACTTGAACAGGCACCTCTGTCACAACCAGGTCACGTGATAAAAAAGCACATCTGCCTTGGGTAGTAGAACCCAACCAGTTTCCACAGCACTGCACGGGTACCTGCAGGTTACCTTTAGGTTTCACATTTATGAGCCTCTCAGATATTTCACCAATGTGATGTTTGGGGTGAAACATTACAGATGTTGACGTATTGTAAGTGAATGAATTGAATTGCTTCGTAGAATGAATAGAACATAGAACAGTACAGCACAGGAACAGGCCCTTTGGCCTGTGATGTTGTGCCAAACTAATTAAAATAGTAAACACTTAAACTTAACTAATCCCTTCTGCCGACAAAATGTCCATTCTCTGCTCATTCATGTGCCTATCTAAGAGCCTCTTAAACACCTCTATCATATCTGCCTCCACTGCCACCCCCGGCAGCACATTCCAGGCACCCACCGCTCTCTGTGTCAAAAAACCTGGCCTGCACATCTCCTTTGAACTTACTTACCCCCCTCACCTTAAATGCATGCCCCCTAGTATTAGACATTTTGACCCAAGGAGAAAGATACCAGCTGTCCACTCTATCTATGCCTCTCATAAACTTAGAAACTTCTATCAGGTCTCCCCTCAGCCTCCACCACTCCAGAGAGAACAACCCAAGTTTATCCAACCTCTCCTCATAGCCCATGCCTTCTAATCCAGGCAGCATCCTGGTAAACCTCTTCAGCACCCTCTCCAAAGCCTCTACATCCTTCCTATAATGGGGCGACCAGAATTGAATGCAATACCCCAGATGTGGCCTAACCAGAGTTTTATAAAGCTGCAACATAACTTCCTGACTCTTGAATCCAATGCCTCGACTAATAAAGGCAAGCATGCCATACACCTTCTTTACCACCCTATCAACCTGTACAGCCACTTGTGACATGTCTTGATTATATTACTGTATATTTTATGAATAAAATACATTTCAGGGAACAAAAATTACCAGGTCTTCTCAGCCCATCTCCACCTCACGTACACCTGAACAAACCCCTACCCTCTTGCAGCCATGACACCCCGCACCCAACACCTAACCCAACCACTCAGCATCAGTCAGCACCAACCTCCCTCAACCACCCACACACGGATCACCAGCTAGGAGTCCGTCCCAGGGACGTTCAGTGGTCCCAAGTTCCCCAGGACCACACTCCACCTAAGGCCACCCTACACCAGTTCCCCACCTCCTAGCATCCACTATCCACCGCTCAACACCACTTCTGACTCTTGGACTCTATCACACCTCGGCCACTACTGGATTTCCAAACAGTACTCTCGTCACCAAAGCCATATCTGGGGCACAACACATTGACTGAATAGTTTACCTCTGGAGGTACCAGGGATTTTCTGATTCCTTTATGTTAAAAATCTGTATAGGCAAAAGAAAATAGTTCCCCTGACTCCACAGGTCCTGACCTTATTTATTATGCATCACCTTCCTGAAGGCCTTCTGTAAACCTAGATAAATTAAATCTATGCATTGCTTTTGTCTGCCCTCTGTGGCCCCTTCTCAAAGGTAGCTGCCGTCTTTATCAAAAAACTAGTTTGAATTACAGTGCAGAATATCCCAGCACACACATCACCGGTGCAGCAATGCAGGTTTATTGGACTGGGAAAATAAAAGCCCAGCAAGCACTAGAATTTACGTATTTGAAGGATAGAATTGAAAACCAGATACATTATGCTGAAGGTGTATTGAAATTTGTTTATACACCACGTGGAGTACAGTATGCAGACAGTAAATGGGTCACAATTCTCTTATGATCCTTATGAATCATTTCAGCACCCTTCTTTTTTCCTTTATTCACATGCTACCACAGTGATTTAACCAAATTTCAGCAAAACTAGGCATAACGTATCTCCTTTTCAATTCCGCCTTTCACAAAATAAACACTAGCACTTGGATTGTTTTTCTCGTCTGGTTTAATGAATCTGCATTGCTCCTTCACAGGATATGGGATGCAGGGCTATTCTGCACTGTATTTTGCAGTGGTTTTATTATTAATAAAGACAAGCAGCCACCTCACTGAATTTCTCGAGAAGGAACCAGAGAAAGCAAACAAAACTGATGCATTAGATTTAATTTATTGAGGTTTACAAAAGGCCTTCAGGAAGGTGACGCATAGAAATGAAGGTAGAAATGTGCAGAGTCCAGGGCTGTAGTGAAGAGGATTGTTGTAAGGCAGAAAGCAGGGGTAGCAGAGTGGCAGAGGACCATCTGATACATTTATATTACACTCAAAGCTCGGGGTGTGTTCCCAGTAAGGACAGCATCAATGCAAAGGGAATCACTATACATCATGTGTAGCGAGACACGTTACTGCTGTTTGGGAATTGGCACAAATCCCTGCCCTCCCTGGTGGCACTCCCACAGTAATGAATTGCCCACAGCTCGGTGGAGTGGCTGTCTGTGAAGGCTGGTATTGGGTGGGGCACTCAGCAGCCATTTGGCACTGTGGTGTGGGCTCACAGCTGTACCCAGGGTGGCACAGTGAGTGTGGCCATTGCACCCATTCCAGGTGCGGACAGACCATCTGGATTGTACAGTCTCTCTCATCACCTCCTGTTGGATGTGATGGAAGCTGCTATTTCCCCGTCTCTTTGTTTGGCCGCACAGAGATTTCCCTCTGGTAACGAGCTGAGTGGTCAGAGGGACATCCAACAGGAGGTGACCAGGGAGATGGTGGGATCCGGGCACTCGGTCCAGAGGCGGAGCAGGTTCTGCTGGTCGCCAGTAGTGGCAACACTCACCGCGCTGACTCAATGAAGCCCTGAGCCCCGCATCCCAGTGCCGAGCAGCAGCACTGCTCAGTTCAGCTCACCCAACACCAGCCTTCACAGGCAGCCTCTCCACACCGAGTCAAGGACAAGTCATTGCTGTGGGAGAGCAGGGATTCACACCAGGTTCCTGGCACAGGAGAGCACAGCCTGAGCTCACATCTTTTTTAATGTATGAGGAGTGTGTGCTGTGAGCACTTAATGAATCAGCAATCTGTGCGGTAGTGCTAAGCGGGATATCGACGTGTTGATTCAGACTTCAATTTATTAATTTATGTTTAATTTATGTTTTTTCTTGTGAATGCTGCGTATATGATGCTATGTGCCTGTGATGCTGCTGCAAGTAAGTTTTTCAGTGCACCTGTGCTTACTTGTGTAACTTGTGCATGTGACAATAAACTCGACTTGGATTCCCAGACCCTTAACTCCTCTGCCCAATTTAGATTCTTACTTTGCAAATAAGATCCGATCTCCTTACCATTCTTTTACCAGACCCTTCCACTGGTTTGTGCTGAAATTATTTTGCCAAAGATGTGCCTGTTAATAATGTCGGCTTTAAGTTATTCACTTACGCCTACACCTCATTCTTGCCACTGTCCCCCTCCAACAACACCACTCTCCCCACACCTCACCGAAATTTGGTCATCCACAATTCAGAAATTTTGCTTTTGATTCCAAAGTCTACATCTGTAATATAAATTCAACAGGTGTCCCATTATTGATTTATCACTTTGAATGGTTATCCTTTCGTCCTTACGGGCGGCACAGTAGCATAGCAGTTAGTGTGACGCTATTACAGTGCCAGTGATCAGGGTTCGATTCCCGTCGCTGTCTGTAAGGAGTTTGTACATTCTCCCGTGTCTGCATGGGTTTCCGCCGGGTGCTCCGGTTTCCTCCCACATGCTAAAGATGTACGGGTAGGTTAATTTGGGGTTTAAAATGGGCAACACAGACTCGCTGGGCCGGAAGGGCCTGTTACCATGCTGTAAATAAAGTTTTAAAAAAAGTTTAAAATTTACTGCTTTGGTCTTGTGGCCAGCTCATTAGCAGTCCATTCCACTACATTCCTTGACAGCACAAGCTTTGACTTTTACTTATTATACTTCACCTTGCTGGAGGTCTTCTGTATACCTGGATAAATTAAACCTATTGTGTTAGTTTTGTCTATTCTCACTGGTCCCTTCTCAAAGAATTCACCGATGTGACTGAGTTTTTTATCAATAATGTAATTTCATATGCAATACGGATCTGAGCATTAACACGGAATTATAAGAACTCACTACCATAATACTTTTCCTCTGACTCAAAGATTATATTTGACACTGGCACTGTATGTGCTACTTTGATTCAAACCCTGATCAAATCAGTAAGTTCCATCTCCTCGAAAATGAATATGTTCAAGCCATTTCCAATGTCATGAGACCAAATAGATGCTGTTGTTCAAAATTATGAGCAGCTCTTGATAAAACTGATTCTGATGGCAGGAAGAGCAATAACTAAAGGACCCAGATTCATGTTAACTGGCGACATATCAGAAAAAGGTGGTGAGACTTGTTTTATGCAGCGCGCTGTCGTGATTGGAATAGGGTCTGTAAGGACAGTGGATGTGGATTCAATAGGAATTACAGAAGGGAAATAGGAAAGGAAAAGGTTGCAGGTGTACGAAAAAGGGCTGGAGAATGGGATTAATTGGATCACTCGTTTAAAGAGCCAGCATGGTCATAGAGTCATACAGCACGAAAACAGGCCCTTCGGCCCAACTGGTCCATGCTGACCAAGATGTCCATCCAAGCTCGTCTCATTTGCCAGTGTTTGGCCCATAACCTTCTAAACCTTTCCTAATCATGTACCTGTCAAACTATCTTTTAAAAGTTGTTACTGTACCTGCCTCAACCACTTACTCTAGCAGCTCTACATACGTACCACCCTTTGTGTAAAAAAAAGCTCTCTATTTAATTCATGCAGAGGTGAAACTGCTTATGGGAGCGGCCAGTGTTGAAGATTAATGTTTTTTTTGAAGAGAAAGAAACATATCCAGAAACACACACTGGCATGTTACTGTAATGTGCCACAGGGCAGTGAAGCCTGGGTTTTGACTACAGGTTGGCATCTGATTGTGGTTCTGACACTAAGGAGTGGAGAAGTCATTTAAACAGGTGAAAGGACTGCTGCTATATTCTATTGCATGTGAAGGCCCAAGACATTGTGTTGTCTTGGCACAAAGATCTTTCCTGCACTCTGAATGGTAAACAGCAGGTCATGGGATTGGTGGTGGGGTGAAGGGTGTGGCGACAATTAGTGGGGGAAGGATCAGGATGTCGAGGGTTTCATTGGGGCATTATGTGTGGGGGAAGTGCAGTGGGGTGTCATAACTGGCTGCTGGGGTGTTGGGGAAATAGGCAGGCCTGAGTCTGAAGACAATATGTGTTGACTGAAATGGGTTGCTTAGGATTGGGGCCTAACTGTTGATTAAGGTTGGTTTAACATGAGTTTTAAAGTGCACAATAAAGTTTCACATTTTAAACTTATTAGTTAAACTATGATCATCTTCTACCAGCCTATTAGCCACTGGACCAATATGGCTCACCAAGCAGCAAGAATTAAAAATAATGTTAAATAATGCAGTGCAATAACATTAACAAAAAAGTAACCCATTTCCTGAACCCAGAGATAAATACTTGATCTGGATGGTAAACCACTTCAGAGTCAGGGTTGTCATTCATTATAATTAACGTGTGTGAGAAAGAGAGAGAGATGAGGAGATTGCTAGGCTGTGATAGCAAGTACTGAGCGATGATGGGACCTGACATCCAGTAACGAACAAAACTGCTTCAATATTCACTCTGGTAATTAGTTTAATAGCACAATGAAAGGCTGACAGCCAAGAGGGAATCGACACCTCTTAGTCGATTATTCCCCAGCACGAAAGGCTGAATCATTGTGTAACAGTTAGCCGTGCTATTTGAATAGACCTTGTTTTCCGTCAAATGATCGGCTAAAGGCAGCTCTCAATCAGGAAGCACCAAATGACCAAACACAAGCACAGACTTACTTTCACAAGTGTAGAATTATATTGGATTTTATTTGGAGCCAAACATGTTCTCTCCAACCTCCACTGGCACACCAAGAGTTACAGCCAGTAGATGCCACACTGACTTGAGCCATACTTCACACAAAGATGGCAGTGGTTGTTGGAGGTCAAGCATCCCAGCCCCAGGACACCACTGCAGGAGATCCTCAGGGCGGTGTCCTGGGCCCAACCATCTTCAGGTGCTCCATCAGCTACCTTTCTTCCATTATAAGGTCAGAAGTTGGATGCTTGCTGATTATGCAAAATGTTCAATCCCATTTACAACTCCTCAAAAAATAGGGCTCGACCTGGACAATATTAATGTGAGACATGGATGTTACTTGCCTCTTAAGTGTCAGGCAATGGGCACCTGCAAGAAGATCTCTGTTGAGGCCTATGAAATAAAAGGATCAATGGTAGTATGGGTGAAAAATTGGCTGTGGGACAGAAAACAAGAAGTCACAGTAGATGGGTATATTGTAGAGTGGTGGATGGGACACAGGGGCATTTTCTCTGTGAGTGCAGAAACCATAGCTTTTTGATATATGTTAATAACTCAAATATGAGCGTATGGGGCAAAATTTGAATGCTTGTGGACAACTTGCAACTTAGAACTGTGGTACACAGTGGGAAAAATGGTAATAGACTGCAAAAAGATGCAGACAGGCCAGCAGAATGGGCAGACAAACAGTTGAATTTAATACAGAGAAGTATGAAGTGAAATATTTTGGCAGAAAGAACGAGAAGATGCAATATTACTAAAGTGCAGTTCTGAAGGACCTGGGTGTATATGTGCATCAATCTTTGAAAGTGGTAAGACATGGTAAGAACACAGTTAGTAAAAGATGTGGTGTTCTGGGCTTTAGAAGTAAAAGCAGAAGTACAAAAGCAAGGAGGTGACGTTAAATCTTAACAAAAGACTGGTTCAACTACAATTCCGGCCACTGCGCCATTACATTAAGTTCAGAGAGATTTGCCAGAATAGATCCAGGGAGAAGGGATTCCAACTGCAAGAGTGAATAAATTGGGATTATTGAGAGGATATTTGACAGAGGTGAATAAGATCATGTACATTTAAAAAGCAGAATAGAAAAGGTGTCAAGTAGTAGGTGGTTTTAAGTGACAGGTAAAAGGTGCAAGTGGGCACGAGGAAGCTTTCTTTACACTGAGAGTGCTTTGACATAGAACTCAACATTTTTAAGGGTGTTGGAAAATGACCCAGTGTGAGCTTTCAGAAGGAAATTGGATGGGTACTTGAGAGAGAATAGCTGGCAATTCTACACAGAAACAATGGGGCATTGGACTGACCGAACAATTTGCTCTCCATGGAACAAGCGCAAGACTCGGGGGTTGAAGGGCCTTTTATTGTGATTCACTCTAACGCCTAAATTTGATACTCAAAAACATTACCATCGTGAAGCCCCACCATCAACACCCTGAGGGTCACCATTCACCAAAAACTCAATGGGACTGTGGCTACCAGAGCAGGTCAGAGTCTGATAAACATACCTCCGCCTTTAAAGCATTTCCACCATAAGTAAGACAGAAGTCAAGAATGTGACAGAATTCTCTTCACTTGCTTGGATAATTACAGCTCCAATAATCTTGACACCATCCAAAACGAAGTTGCCCACCAGCCTAAACATCATTCCCTCCATCACTGATGCACTGTAACTGCAATGTGTACCATCTACAAATATACTGCAGTTACTGTTCACGCTATTGTCAGCTTGATGAACCTGAAAAGGAAGGACCGTAGGAGGCCGAAGCACCTGAGGAGAAATCATCTCACCATCCAACCCTCCCATTTTGGGGTCCGACACATCCAGAAGCCAGGGCCAGTCCTGAGCTTTTAGTAATTTGGACTCACTGACAGCCCACCTCAGCCTAACGTTCAAGGCAAGTGGATCGGGAATCACTTCCACTTAGACTAGGGGCCCTGAGCACAAGGAATCAGCTTGGTAGCAGAGAGATCAGAGAGGAAGCAAGCGAGGGCAATCCCTTCAACAGGAATGGGAAAAAGGTCTTTGATTAGCGGTCCCAGGATAAATACTTTCAAGTGAACTATCCGAATCATTTACCCCTCCTGCTAACATCTTTAAAATCATGGAATCATAGAGTCACAGCCCCGATCAAAACAGGAAATATTGGAAAAACTCAGAATGGCAGGAGAAACGTATTAATATTTCAGATCAATGATCATTCAGAATGGAAGAGGTCAGAGATGAGGCAAGTTCAGGGGCAGGGAATGGGAGAGCAGGGAAAGAATGTGAAGGTAGCACAGTGACACAAATAGAAGTGCTTACAGCTCCAACAACCTGGGTTCAATCCTGATCTCCGGTGCTGTCTCTGTGGAGTTTGCACATTCTTCCTTTGACCATTTGGGTTTCCCCCGGGTGCTCTGGTTTCCTCCCACATCCTAAAGAAGTGCAAGTTGGTAGGTTAGTTGGCCTGTTAAATTGCCCCTAGTGTGGAGCCAAGTAATGGGAGAATCAGAGTGGTAATTGATGGAAATGTGGGGAGAATAAAATCGGATTAGTGCAGGATTAGTGAAAGTGGGTGTTTGCTGGTTGGTGAAAACTCAGTGAGCTGAAGAACTTTTCCTGCACAGTGTTGCTGTGACTCGATGAATGGCCTACAATATAGAAACCAAAATCAATTTTAAAACATCCAAAAAGTGACAAGTGGTTATTGTTGTGGAGAGGGCAGCTTCTTGCACACAGTTTCCATCTGTTTCTGTTCTTATAATATTATCTATTTATCTCCAATCAAGTTATATTGTTTTCTGCCACTGGAAGGATTGGCAGGTAGGGAAAGACAAAATCTTGGTGCAGATCTGGGCTGTATGCACACTGCAATTAGTGCTTCATTATAGTTGGGAAGAGTCTTCAAATTCCAAGTGGGAGAGGGGTCCCCACCTAGAACAAAGGAACACCACCACCGTTTGCAGGTTCCCCTTTCTGATAATGAAAGTACATTGTTGTTCCTTCTTCGCCACTGGGACTAAACCCTGGAAGCATCTGTCGGTGTGCCTTCACCACAAATACTTCAGCAATTCGAGAAGGTACTTCTCAAGGGATAGAGGGTAACTGTTGCCCGTACCAGCGATCCCTTCATACTATAAATGAAAGGAGGTAACCTACACTAAAACTAGTGCTGAAATTATTCAAGTGATGACCAAGGGAAGCAGCCAAAATATGCAAAGTGGGAAAAATGACCTTGCTGCTTAAGTTTGGAATTTGATCCATCCTGAGTAGAATGAGCCTCTATCTGGAGTTGGTACGCACCTGACTTTGGACCTAGCATCTTAATATGAATTGTCTTACTTTTCAATGCTATGGTTGCCATGATAATGTATTAAACGGGTGGTAATAGGTTGGAATGGACAGCTTGATGTTCACTCTGAAGAGGTTAAATGTGAGGGTGGATAAGCGCAAGGTAGTGGCTTCATGAGGGAAGATGGTTTGGGAGAAAGCAGAGGAATCAGCCTGAGACGGAAAAGACAACCAGGCACCTCTAAATCCAGGGTCGGAAGCACTTAGCCTCCAAGCAACTATTGAAGCAGAAGGGCATATAAATCAGGACCAGTGAGAATTAGATGAGAAAAGGAGAGGGAAGGCCATTGTTAAGGAGGATCTTGCAAGCCAACAAAACCAAAGCCAGAAAAGAAGCCAGGGAAACATGTATATATCAACTTGAAAGCAGTAGAGCAGCACCCATGAGCACCTACAGATAGCACTCCAGAACAGAAGGTTGATCCAGCCAAGAAAGTGCTAAAAAAAACCACCAGAACTAATTAAACCACCATTCTCCCTGTAAACAAAAACTAACATTGCTTAAACATCATCTTCATCTTTTTCACTATTGTGGATTTTTAAAATGCTCCATTCAGATTTGCTTTCGGTACTGACCGATGATTCTGCCGATGATTTATACTACAGAGAAGCAGTGAAAGTTTCACTAATGGGGCTCACTCCACCTGAAACAGCCACAGCTTGGATTGAACTGGACTGGTACTGCAACTGTATCCTTTTTAACCTGATCCCTGGTCTATGAATGTGGTGGAAGCAGTGGGGTTATTGTTCCATAACTTCCCAGGCATGTACCAGGTGGACTTATGTCAAATGCCATTGTATACACCTGTCTAACTTTACCCACCTGTAACACAAAATGGCAATAGACATCAGCTGGGTTGCAGGACACATCTCTAGCCCTGACCCTTCATGTTGCTTACACCATGGGTGAAGTTAAAGTTGCAGCCCCGTAGAAGTGATAATGTGACTTTAAGTGGAACCAGTCTTTAAATGCAAATAGACCTAGACAATGGCAGCATTGCCTAAAGGAATTCATCACTGGCTGACTGTAATTGCTGAAGATTTGTACAATCAGATTGATTACGCATTCAATCAATGAAGATCAGTAATGAAACACTATTGGCTGTCACTGTAGGTTTGCCCTTGGGATATGTAGTGCGCTATCACTGACATGCTGTTACCGTGGTGATCACTGCCTAAGAGACAATGCATCATGTCTATATCACCAAGGCCTGGGCACCCTGTCACCACCCACAGAAAACAGCCGCTGGCTCTGCAGATCATGAAACACAGCTGCACTGCATTTCTCTGAAGACTGTTTGCTAACCTAAGATTTCTTTGGAACTTTTCAGGATAACAGATCCACGAACTCAACAGCATTCAGACAGAAATAAGAACAGAAAATGCTGGAAAAACTCAGCAGGTTGGGCAGTTTCTGCAGAAACAGTCAACATTTTGGGTCTGTCACCCTTCCATCGGAACTGGATCACAGACCTGAAACATTAAGTATTTCTCGTTCCGTGGACCAACCTGACCTGCTGAGTTTTCCAGCATTTTCTGCTTTTATTTTACATTTCCAGCATCTGCAGGTTTTTCTGATTTCTATTCAAACAGAAACCTACACCAACTAACAGATCGTCACATTCAACAAAATCAGATATTAATATTTTTTTCCAAATATGCAATGTGAATCATTATCCCAGGGTCCTTGCACTCTAAGTGAGTTGTGCTCCCAGGACCAATACCGTACCTAAGGAAGCTTCATGTAATTCAGTGTTACAGCTAAACGACCTATCTAACGTTGTTCCCTTCACTAGAATGCTCTCTGACATGCCTCACCCTTTCATTATAACACAATCTGATACATCTCATCCCTTTACTGTAACACTTTTCAATAAACCTCAAGACATCCTCAGATGGGCAATAAATCTGTTCTGGCCAATGATGTACACATCCGAAGAAATTGTTATAAAAAAAGTTTAAAATAATCTTTAATCTTGATACTCGGTATTGTAGGTATGGGGTCTAAACCTGACATCACAAATTAATTTAGCAGAACAAGTTTCCGTATCCAATCTGCACAGATGTTTGGCCATCACCTTTGTTTAGGAGTCACCTGAGATTGGAACAGACCTCATTTCAGTATGGTAATATGACGACTACGTCTGCAGGAAGTGTGTCCAGCTGCAACTCCTCTCAGACCACATGGATCAGTTGAAGCGGCAGTCAGACTCATTGAGGAGCCTATGGGTTTATTATTGTCACATGTACCAAGGTACAGTGAAAAATTTGTCTTGCATACTGTTCATACAGATCAATCCATTACACAGTGCATTGAGGTAGTACAGGGTAAAACAAATGGATGGTTAATGGTCCGTGCGGAGTCAGTTAGGCAGAAGGGCCTTTTTCCATGCTGCAGCTCTTGATGACTCTATGACTTATGCTGTAATCTGAACCGCACAATTTACTAACTGTTATTGACACACTATTTTGACATACATTATTGACACACATTTCCACTGAAGTGGTGTTAACTGAGATGATTATTGATGTGTTTTTCAATAAAGGTAGGTTCACTGCTGAATGGCTGACCATTTTAGTTATTAGGCAGTCATCTTGAAATCAACTGAGAATTTCTTTCTTACATATTATCCCAATGGGCAGGGTAAAGCTTTGAAAAATATCTTTATATTGTTATCCTAAAGAGTTTGATGAAGTGCAGAGATGCAAAGGTCTTTGTCCTGAGTCAGAGGAGACTGAAGATTGAACAGTTTGACAATATGCTAACCAGTCCTTCAGTCCCAAAGCCATGCTCAGAAGGTTAAGCATAGGACTTATAGGAGGTTTTGTCTTGGGATGGGGAGGTGTGGGGGTGCTGATGGTCTTGGGTACATCAGCACTCCAACCTTTTTGCAAATGATGAGGAGTAGCCAAAGAATGACCGGCATGTGTGCTGAGACCTGGGGGGGGGGGGGGGGGGGGGAGGGGGAAGAGAAGGGATTGACTGGTCCACATGTGGAAGGGATGAGGAGATGGGCCAGTGAACTCAGAAACCATCATTAGATGGGTGGTGGTGTTTCTTGGGACAGGATGTTGTGAGGAACGAGTGAGGGTGGAAGGGTGGAACACAACCTGCGTGAGGAGTCAAGTGCAGCAGTGGTGGATGTTGACTGGATTGGAGCATCTCAGTTATGAGGAGAGACTTGACAGGCTGCGTTTGTTTTCCTTGGAGCAGTGGAGGCGAAGCAGAGAGCTAACAGAGGGAAGTGAAGTTATGAGGGGGATATACAGGGCAGATAGAGTCTTTTGCCCATGCTGATGGTCTCTCAGAGAAGAGGGCAAGGGTACAAGGTGAAAGGTAGGAGGCTTAGAGAGGATCTGAGGGGGAACTTTTCCATACAGAGGGTGGCTGGAATCTGGAATGCCTTGTCTGAGGTCGTGGTGGAGACAGAGACTCTCACAATATTTAAGAAGCATCCAGACATGCACCATGAATCACTAGGGATAGAAGGCCACAGGCCAAATGTGGGTATTAATATAGATAAGTACACTGATCAGCATGGAGATGGTGGGCCGAAGGACCTCTTTCTATGCTGTACAACCCTGTGACTCTATAAAGCTGAGGAGGTAATTGTGGAGTGGGATTGTGCAAACCATTGGGTGGGGGCAGAAGGGTGGGATGGTGATTGGGGATACCGGGTACTGGTTCAGTTGGCTACCAAGGATGAAGGTAGTTTACACATAAGACCCCAGGTCAGCTCTACAGGAGTATGGCCACACTGCCCCTGGACAACCCAGGGGTGGACACCCTCGTACAACATGGTCCAAATTCTCCTGTGATGCTCCTAAAAGCTGTGTTAAACTGGGACTGATGTGGGATCCTGGAGCGCAAAAATCACTTCAGGGTCACAAGTGTGACTCGCTGCAGAAATGCCCGGTGGAATTTCCAAGTGACCAAAACAACCTGGAAATGGCTGTTCGAGATGAAAGATGGAGAGGCACAAACATATTGTGCAGGGTTTAGGGCAGGACTGGATCCCACCTTTGCCTCGGAGAAGTGCAACAAGAGGTGGCAAGGAGATCTCGGACCACGCTCATTCAACCACGGTGCATCAAGCTCCTTCCCCACCTTGGGACTAGCTTAAGTGCGCACCTTGGTCAGCATGGACGAGTGGGTTGAAGGGCTGTTTCTGTGCTGTATGACCCCATCGCTCTACGACTTTCCTTTGTTAGTTTTCTCAGTATTAGGCCAAGAGATGTTAACTTGAATGAACTAAGCAGAGTTGCAATTTACACCCCAAATGAGCCACTATTTGCCATTCCAAATGACGCTGGAGTACCATAAATATCATAAATGCTTCTTAATGTTAACAACCCCTTCCTTTGGGATGAGGTCAGTAGCAGGGCATGCTGTCTCCTGCATTTCCCATCCAGGAGGAACGAGATTGGGAATTTTGCTCTCTCATGATTACATTTTTGCTCTGCATGCCTATGATAACCAGAGCAAGGGCTCCTCCAGTGGTTCAGTGAGTAACCAGACCAGACGTGAGTAGACTGGGAGGTATAGAGCCTGTCTGAACTAGTCAACTACAGCTACACAAACCCTCTGACTATTGAGGGAGCAGATTACCAAAAACTGCTGTTGGCAGACACTATCCAATGTGGGTACAGGGCATGTTAGACTCTGGGTAATGGTGTAAGACCGCTGATGTCTTTTATTCACCTCTGCCAATTTCACTTCATTAATGTCACTGAAAAAATTGTGAAATATAAATAAAATGCAGTTTAGTCAAAATCGATGACTTTACACCACATTTAAGGGCAAAATTACCCTCCAGGAGTGGAAACTCTTAACTAAGGATGTTGAACTAATATTGAGAGCTGAGGTCACTCATAATTACTCACCGGCTCACCTGAGATCATCTCTCACTGCTTACCGGATCACCTGAGTTTACCCCAAACCCACCTCTGCCTCAATGATCTGATCAGATCACCTCAGATCATTTCACTTACTTAACTGACTAGGTCACCTTGAGATTACTTCTGTCAATAAGAAAAGATAAGATATCTTTATTAGTCACATGTACATCGAAACACACAGTGAAATGCATCTTTTGCGTCGAGTGTTCTGGGGGCAGCCCGCAAGTACCGCCACACTTCTGGCGCTAACATAGCATGCCCACAACTTCCTAACCTGTAGGTCTTTGGAATGTGGGAAGAAACCGGAGCACCAGGAGGAAACCCACGCAGACACAGGGAGAACGTACAAACTCCTTACAGGCAATGGCCGGAATTGAACCCGGGTCGCTGGCGCTGCAAAGTGTTACGCTAACCGCTACACTACCATGCCACTATATCACCCTGACAGAAAACTAAGTTGTCTGAATTGCCTTTACGCGCTTACCGTTGGCCAAAGCCCTCTGAAGAGTTAAAAAAGAAATGAGTAAACCCAAAAGAGAGAACAATTAAATGAGTTTTATTTACTCCCTGCTGGGCTTAACTTGGGTAAGGTAAGGTTAATTACAGAAAGCTCAAGGAGTGTGAAGTGATTCCCAGCACAGCAATCATTGAACTAACCTCAGCAGAAAACAAAACCACAGAAAAAAAACCATGTCAAACTAATGACAAAGTGCAATGAGATAACTAAATGCATCACTCTAGCTCTGACTCGGGAGGTTGTGGATTCAAACCCACTCTGGAGACTTGGAATACGTAATCTGCTCTGACACGTCAGTACTGAGGGAGAGCTGCACTGTCAATGATGCACCATCTTTCATGGGTGAAGGCAGGCCCTGATTTATTAATTTACCCATGCCACCGTGGGGAAGAGCGATGAGGAGCTCCTGGCCAATATTTATTATTCAATCAACAGTAAAAAAAAATCAGATTAACTGGTCATCATTACATTGCTGGTGGTGGCAGCCTGCTGTGTCTCATCAAGGGGAAGGATTGATGTGGGATTCCAGCTCTGTCCCCACCTTGGGACGAGCTTAGCTACACACCCTGGTCAGAATGGACAACTTGGGCCGAAGGGCCTGTTTCTGTGCTGCATTACAATGCTGTGTGTGTTTTGGCCACCACACTTCCTACATTACAACAGTGGCTGACCACTCTTTTATTAATTGGCTGTAACCTCTTCAGGAAATACTAAGATCATTAAAGCTGCTATATAAATGTACGGCGTTTTTATGCTTTTATAAGCCTCAAATCCTTTCTCTGTGAAGATCTGATCACTTAAAGGACATTCAAATGTCTTTTAGTGTAACTGAGATATCACTAATTTGATTACATCAGTTAACACCTGATGTGGTACAAAATAATTTCACACATAGGAGTGGAAGGAAGACCAGCATTTATACAGTGCTTTTCACAATTTCAGTTTGTTCCAAAGAGTTTTACAGTACTGGTTACAACCATCTTGCATTGACATCTCATCCACAGAGTGAGGGATGGACTGAGAAACATGGAGTTAGGAATAGGCTGAGGGATGTGCACTGAGGCATTACTGAGGGTCAGACAGAGGGTCATAACGAGGAACAGTTCGAAAGCCACTCGAGGAGTGACCCAAAAGTGAGGCTCAGACAGTGAGTGACAAGCTTGACGTATTCATCGGTTCAATAACAAAAATGTGAAATAATGGAAGAAAAGGACAGAATAATGATACAGGGAATGAAGTAAAGTTATGCAAATTAACAACAATTCAATGAAGCTCATTCAAGAACTCATCTGTTTGATTTTTTTTAATGAATTGTATGAAGGATTAACCTGTAGGATTGTGCTCACGGTTACTAAACCATAAGCAAGTTGTTAACAGGTTTAAAATCGGTGCCACAAAAAGCCTATTATTATTCAACACCACACGTAACAAATACAAGCAATTTCACTCCAAGTGCAACATGCACATGAATTAAGATTAAAATTAATTAGCAGTAAATGAATAAATGAGATTATTTGGTCAGGTTTTTATCTTTTAATTTATAGATGACTTTAGAAGGTCAAAAAAATTCACCTGCATTATTGAAAATAGGAAGCAATTTGTCATGAGAATAGAAATGTTTGATGAAGAATTAGTTCATAAAAGCTGTTTTTGATGAGAAAGGTGGCAATTAGATTCTGAGCCTGATCAAACTGTGGTGTGGCAGGAAGTCAATTTGAGTCCTCTGTTCCCTTCTCTCAAATTCCACGTGTTCCGACAGGAGAAAACCAGGCAGATCTGATCCTACACCCTCCCAGTCTGATGTTACCTTGAGATAAGTGAATAGTCCTGTCCTGTACTTTCCAGGAACACAAACAATCTTGTACCCTTGGTACCCAGTGCTATACCATCCAAGGAGCAGAGGGGAGCCAGCTCTCAGGATTGGAGGGCTGGAGTGAAGGTATCAGAGTAGCCTACAGCCAGTAAGCCCCCACACACTTCCAAAGAGCTTAATTGGAGGGTAACAAAGGGATATATTCTGGGGAATGTGGTAGGGAAGAATTTTTGGGGATGAATTGGTCACTGCTAGTGATTAAAGACACAAAGGGTCTGGATACCCAAGTTTTAGAAGATGAAGCCCAAAACATTTGCAAAGAGAGGAAAAATGTGTGATTGAAGAACATCTGGTGAAACCTTCAAGATAATAGAGTGCCCTGACTCTCCACTGGCTGGCTGTTTGAGCACCAGCCTGTCATCAGCAATTCCTCAGACTATTACACCTCCATCCTACAAGACCCAGGTCCGAGTGATTGATCCAGTGTCAAAGCAATATGGCGTAACAGCACATTCTGCTCTTCATTAGAGTAGGAACAACATCTTACATATTCAAACAACTGAGCATAGGGCACATAGTGGCTCCTCCAGGCTTTAATAATTGATATGGTGTAAGGGAGATTCAATATTAATACAGTTATAAAATGGAAATCCAGTCACAAAGACCCAGCTTCTCTGCATTACAACATAATGAACCCTAAGCCACGCTGCTACTGCATTTATTTTGGACGTGCCCTTCAATATAAAAAAATTTGAAATTTGCTAAAGAAATTTGGCATGTTTCCTTTGACCCTCACCAATTTTTATCGATGCACCATAGAAAGCATCCTATCTGGATGCATCACGGCTTGGTACGACAACTGCTCTGCCCAGGACCACAAGAAACTGCAGAGAGTTGTGGACATGGCTCAGCACATCACAGAAACCAGCCTCCCCTCCCTGGACTCTGTCTACACTTCTCGCTGCCTCGGTAAAGCAGCCAACATAATCAAAGTCCACACCCATCCCGGATATTCTCCCTCCTCCCCCCTCCCATTGGGCAGAAGATACAAAAGCCTGAAAGCACGTACCAACAGGCTCAAGGACAGCTTCTATCCCGCTGTTATAAGACTATTGAATGGCCCCTTAGTACGATAAAATGGACTCCTGACCTCACAATCTACCTCGTTATGACCTTGCACCTATTGTCTGCCTGCACTGCACTTTCGCTGTAACTGTAACACTTTATTCAGCATTCTGTTATTGTTTCCCTTGTACTGCCTCAGTGCCCTACTGTGATGAAACGATCTGTATGGATGGCGTGCAAGACAAAGTTTTTCACCATACCTCAGTACATTTGACAATAATAAACCAATTTACCAGTATACAAGGCAGACAGCACCAGCTAGGACCTGAGGTCACTGCCAGATCAACCTTTGGACTTCTGCTGAGCAGCTGCAAGTTGGTAGCTCACCAACCACATACCACCTGGGAAAGAAGTCCCGTTAATGTAAGGCGGGTTTCATTTCTATATTTCTGATAACGTGTGCAAAGGCTGTTGGAAGGGAGCACTCAGTACGGGGGGTCAGTCAGTAAATCGTGATCAATGGCAGTTCTCAAAACAGTTCACATTGATGGTTTCACTTCCTCTAACTAGGACATCTTAATGATACTGGGGCCTCTAATCAGTTTGCACTAACACTACTGCCCCCTCTAACCAATAAACATTAATGCCACTATGCCCTCTAACCAGTTCACGCTGACTGTACTATCCCATCTAACCAATTTATGTTGACAATACTTTTCCCTACAACCAGTTCGTATCTCAGTATTATCCTCCTTAACCAATTTACACTAACAGTACTGTTCCCTCTAACCAGTTCACACTATCAGTACTGTACCCTCTAAGCGGTTCACACAGACAGTACTGTACGCTCTAAGCGGTTCACACAGACAGTACTGTACCCTCTAAGCAGTTCACACTGATGTCACAGTCCCTTCACAACACAACACTGATGCTCCTTAAAGGAGAATGTATGAGTGTACTGTATGCTGTACAGTCATTAATATATTAAGACACTGTTAGCAATGAAACACAGCCATACATTCTCTTTAATGCTTCCTCAGGGAAATCAGAGGGATATTTTTCAAGACTGCCTTTGAAGTCTGTGTAATACTACATCATTGTTTATACATAAAAGGTGAAAATAATGCATCAAACTGATCACCCCTACTAAAAACACTCTTGAAAGGCACAGTGCCATATTATCTAACAAAAATCTCTTGACAATTAATTACTGATAGATTTTTCCAAATATACTTCTAATAAAGAGCAGAGGGACTAAACTTAATCGCCCCTCTAAATGGTCCCAAGGATTAAATTGTGCTTGTTGCTTCCAGCACAGCAATTTTGTCCTGTGGCTAATTTACGTGATTGCAGTGTGGAGCCAACGCTAAGCATGCCGTTAGTTAACGAGACTCTTCAGCCAATCTTGCAAGTGGTTGGCACTACATCAAGCCAGCCTGTCCACGAATGCTAACCTGCACTTTTCAGGAAGTGCGTTATAACTGTATCAGGTGGTGGAAATCCGTTATGGCAAAACATACAATGAGGCACAACTTTGGTAAGGGCGGGCTCCAAGAGTTGCCAACCCTGCATTGGAGGTCTGGCTGAAGAAGATGGAAAGGGGGAGAGGTATCTACAGGGAGTCAGGAGCCTTGTTCATGCAAACCCTCAGGAGGGCAGTGGGAACAGACAGCATGGTAGGCAATGCCAGGACCCCCACAACACTGGATGCACACCTCATATGAGTGGTCAAGGTCATAGCTCACATCTTTCAGACCAAGTCTCACCATCCTCACACTCTGCTCAGTTACACTAAAGTCACCCAACAATACCAACCAACGGACTCACACTAATGTTCACAGATTCACAACACTGTCACACTGAGCACTCGGGCACTCCTCGTACTCTTGCCTTGCACACACTGGCAGCCACTGAACCACAACAGCCGCATCACCTAAACTTCCCTCTCTCTCCAGGACAAAGTAATGCACAACCTAGGGCAACGGTAGCTCGTCATTGGGTAACCTGTAAGGCTGTAGGTCCTTACCCCATGGAGGAGATGGTCCTCACTATCACGGGAGCAGTTTTTCTCAAGGTGTCAAGGCTGAAGCAACAAAAGGTGACAGTAACTTCAAACCTAATCCTCCTCCTCACCGCACTTCCCTCTCCCCCACTTCCCACACTCTCTCCTGATTTACAAGATGTGGGCCTTGCTGATTACCACCTCTCGCCTTCCCCACCAGCCCTCCCCTCAAGACAGCCTCATTCCTGAGGCTCTGTCCTTTGTAACAGCCAGCCAAGCTGCCAAGAGGGGGCAAGGACGAAGGCATTTGGCATCACATGCACTCAGTTCAAGTTCTGACTCTGCAAGGTAGAGATTGAGGGGTGACCTGATAGAGGTATAGAAGATCATGAGGGGCACAGAGGGGGAGCTAAAAACAAGAGGGCATAGGTTTAAGATCAGATGTGAGAGATCTAAAAGGGACATCAGGGGCAGCTTCTTCATGCAAAGGGTGGTGTGTATTTTAAGTAGTGGTTGAGGTGGGCACATTAGCAACATTTGAAAGCCATCTAGATAAGTACATGGATAGGAGAGGTTGAGAGGGCGATGGGCCAAACACGGGCAGATGGGACTAGTTCCCTGCGTAACACAGTTGGCATGGACGAGTTGGGACTAAGGGCCTGTTTCCGTGCTGTATGACTCTATAAGTAGTTTAAAGGACAATATTGGAGGTGATATCGGCACACAGTGGTTCACTGGATCAAGTGGCCTGGAGCCATTAATGTTCCTTCCAACTCCATAATATATTTGATGTAGGGTTTTGACCTGAAATGTCGACAATTCCCACAAATTCTGCTCAACCTGCTGAGTTCCTCCAGCACATCCATAATACATCTGCAGTCTCACAGAGAAGGTGTCTTGTAACTCCCACTGCAAGAGTGGTCCACAACACTCCGCCATCAGCTAGTGTCCTTGGACGCCAATTTGCAGATAAATTGGAGCCTGCCGTTTGATATGGCAGGGTTCCCAATTTTCCTTGAATGACCAGGAATTGGTCAGAATTGGTGGGATCCTTCCCCGAGTACCATCTACAATAGCTCGGGGGGGGGGGGGGGGGGTGATTAGCAACCACCCCCATGTTCCTGCTCCATTGTGTTGTGGGGTTGCTGTTTCAGAAGCCAATGGCCCAGTGGCATCACCATTTGGGTGATCAGAGTTTGGGCAGGGAACGTCAGGTTGGAGCCGGGAATTGTGGCTACTCCCAGAAATTGGGGGTCTCAGCCACTGAGAGGGCAGCAGGCTGGGCTACTCAACAACTGGGGAGTCTGTGACCAGGAAAATCAGCAATCCCAGAAGCAGGAGGAACTGGAATGGAAAAAGAAATGGGGATGGGAAGAGATGGAGACGACAAAATGCGGAACCGTGGAACTGGAGGGATCAGGGAGGAGATTACTACTGAGGAATGCAGAAATGAGGAGGAGATAGGGATAAGGAATGGGGGTGGGAAGAGACGGAGACTACAAAATGAGGAATGGAGGAAGAAATGGGAGAGTGAGGGATCAGGGATCATTTTAAAAACTGGGGAATAGGGAATCAGGTAGGAGATTACAACCGAGGAATGGAGGGGAAAGGAAGATTACAGTTAAAGAAATGAAAAATTGGGAAGAGACAGAAACTGAGGAAAGGAGGTAGAGGTGGAGACTGAGGAACGGGGGATCGGGAAGGAGATTGGGAACTGGAGCCCCAGGGGAGAGATGGAGAGGTTGGATGGTGGTTGATGGAGGATGGGGCTGGAGGACTAGGAGAGAGGATCAGAGGATTGGGGCTCAGACAAGGAGAAGAGGATGGGATAATTGTGGGGAACCAGCATCTGGCGTAGCAGCAGAAACAGAAGTAGCACAATGGGGTCTCTTACACCCCTCCTCAGTCCGCCAATCACCTCGGGCTCCTGTCTCACCACTCCCCCTTCTCCCCTTTATACTGGTCATCTCGCCTCTCCACTCCTGATGCAGGGTCTTGACCCCAAACGTCGACAATCCCTTTCCCCCCACAGATGCTGCTCCAATCACTGAGTTCCTTCAGCAGATTGCTTGTTGCTCCGGTAACACAATGGGGAATATGTGGTGAGCTGAGGGAGGAGCCACTGGTGAAGGACTGAGTGAAACACAGAGACTTCAGTATGAGCAAACAGTGAAAATATTTTGACAGGTGAGCACATGGTGAACAAGGAGACAAAGACTGAATTGTGAGCTGTGAGGAAGATGCAGAGAGATGTCAAGGCGATGTAGACGTATTGAATGAGTGGGCAAATACATGGCAGATGCAGTAAATGACGGATAAGTGTGACGTTATCCACTTTTTGAGAAAAAGTAGAAAGGCAGGGTATTATTGGATTGGGAAATGTTGATGTACAGAAGAACCTGGGTGTCCTAGTCCACCAGTCACTGAAATCAAAGATGCAAATGCAGCAAGCAGTCAATTGGGCAAATGGTACATTGGGCTCCATTGAAAAAGTTTTTCAGTACAGAAGCAGTTATACAGGTCCTCGGTGAGACCACATCTGGAAAACTGTCTGCAGTTTTGGTCTTCCTACCTTAGAAAAGTTATACTTGCCATAGAGGGAGTATAACAAAGGTTCACCAGACTGACTCCTGAGATGGCAAGAGTGTCCACTGAGGAGAGATCGGGTCAACATGGCCTGCACTCACTAAGGTTTACAAGAGTGAGAGGAGATCTTATTAAAACATGCAAAATTCTGACCGGGTTCAACGGGCTGGATGCAGGGAGTATACTTCCCCAGCTGGGAGGCTCTGGAACCGAGATCTGTTTTGGAAATTGGGCTAAGACATTTAGGACTGAGATGAGGAGAGATTTCTTCACTCAGAGGCTGGTGGAATTCTCTACCAGAGGGGGCTGTGGAGACCAAGTCACTGAAGATATTTAACAAGGAGGTAGGTAGATTTCCAGACATAAACAGCATCAGGGTACGTGTGGGAAGAGAGGAAAGATCCAGTAGTGAGATAGCAGATCAGTTGTCAAATGGCAGAGCAGACCTAAAGGGCTGAATGGCCTACTCGACTGTTTTCTAAAAATAACAAAGGTAAAAGGACTGTTCTTGAACTGAGGGCTCGTGGACTATGAAATACTTCACCAGATGTCCCTACTGGGATAGAATCTAAACATCTTTTCAATGGGAGTGGCACAAAACCACAATCAAAAGAACTCAATGAAAAGAGACCCAACCTTTCTATGAGAAATTTGAAAAGGTCATGTGACCTGGTGTCGCAGAAGGTCACATGATCAACCACCCAGGAATGGCCCCAACCCCATTTTCTGAAGCATCTCCTTTAAGTAGGTCTTCATTCAAAACAGCGCCAGAAGTTAATAAGTTAATCAGTCCTTCATCCTCAGACCTAAAATCAGCCTCAAAGTGTGTTGAAGATGAACGAGAAGGGGACCTTTCTACTGAGATAAAGGGTCAGGCGTGATCATTCCGAGTGAGCCTGAAAGGATGAATGGTCCACTCCTACTTCAATGGTGACTGTTCTTGAAATGAGAGTGGTTAGACCATGAAATACCAGCATACACCCCTACTGAAGCAGAATGCCTCCATTTCTTCACACGGGCAGTTGTATGCACAGACCTGAGCTGTGATTCCAACCCGTGGGGCGAATGGGGAGGTGAGGTGTGGGGAGGGAGACAGGTAACTTAGGACAAACATTTTGCAGCAAAACTCACGGGGCAAAGCAAGGACTTGAAACTTTTGAGCATCTTCCACCAGCTATGCAAGTAGATAAGGTGGTAAAGAAGGCATATGGTATGCTTCTCTTCATTGGTAGGGATGTTGAGTATAAGAGTAAGGAAATCTTACTGCAGCAATATAAAACTTTAATCAGACCACACTTGGAGTATTGCATGCAGTTCTGGTCATCCCATTATAGGATGTGGAGGTTGTGGAAAGGGTGCAGAGAAGGTTTACCAGGATGCTGGTATGAGCTATAAGGAAAGGTTGGACAAACTTGGGTTGTTCTCCTTAGGGCATCAGAGGCTGAGGGGAGACCTGCTAGAGGCTTTTAAAATTATGACAAGCATAGATAGGGTAGACAGTCAGAATCTTTTCCTCAGGGTAGAAATGTCAAAGGACAGAGGACATGCTTTTAAGGTTAGAGGGGGGAAGTTCAAAGGCGATGTGAGGGGCAAGTTTTTTTATGCAGAGAGCGGTAGTTGCCTGGAACGGGACACCAGGGGTAGTAGTAGAAGCAGGCAGTTAGGTGGAGTTTAAGAGGCTTTTATGAATATGAATATGAAGGGAATGGAAGGGATGTGGAAGAAACACAGGAGGAGGACATTTGGTATAAATTGACATCAAAATTGACACAACATCGTGGGCTGAATGTACAGTTCTATGTTCTGTGTATTTTACTCTGAGGCCCATTTAACGTCAGTGAATTGATCTGAGAACAGGCAGGAGTCAGACAGTGAACAAGAATGGGTTAAAGTGGCTCACAATCAGCTGTGGCTGTCACTCAGCACCTGTACATCAGTGATGGAACAACTGACGCTGCATATCCACTCCAGCAAATGAAATTTACTGCAAGGCATGTTTTATTACATAATGGTTTTTCAAGTTAACAAAATGAGCATTAGGGCTGGAGCGTGGGTGGGTTTCTAATGCAGACACGTTTGTGCCTGTCACAGCAGTAGGCTGTGGTGAAGGCTTCCCTCATATTGTGGTACCTTACGACTGCCAGGATCAGCTGCTCCCAGGAAAAAAATCCTACCCACCAAACACATCCCCAGCTCGGATAACGTTCCCCTCGCTGCTCTCAGGACTGAGCAAATGAGCCAGATCCTCAGGAGGTAAACACAACCTCATCCAGGTTACAGTCATAGTGAGGTGGAGAGAGGCGGCAGCTGGGAGATTCCTTCCTTCAGGAGAACGATCACATGAAGCCCCTTGCAACTGGTGGGTAACAAAAGAAAATTAATGTGGAGTGCGGGGAGACAAGAGGGAACCTCGTGGTCATACAGCTCAGATACAGGCTCTTTGGCCCACTCAGTCCACACTATCCACCTACATTACTCCGAATTTATTCTCCCCACATTCCATCACTTCTACCACTCACCTACACACTAGCGGCAAAGTACAGCAGCCGATTAACTGGGATGTGGGAGGAAACCGGAGCGCCAGGAAGCAACCCACACAGTCACAGGGAGAACGTGCAAACTCCACACAGACAGCACCTGAAGTGGGAATCGAACCCAGGTCTCTGGTGCTGTAGGGCAGCAGCTCCACCAGCTGTGTTGCCTGGAGCAACAATATCACTTGGGATCTAGGGAAGCTTCCCAAGATTAACACTTAGATCCCCATTAAATCCAATTAAAGGTCCATGTAATTAAAGATTTGTTAGTGCTGTGGAGACACAGTATTAACCATCGTTAATACCGAGTCCTGTCAATACCCACTACTAGTACCAACCTGACTTAATGCTGATTCTTGTTCATGTGGGGACTTGACCCCTCCAGCTTCTAAATCAGAGCAAAAGGTGATACCAAGCAACAACTGGCAAACAGGACACTTTGGTAAGAAACCAAACGCAGGAATGCAGAGGCTGAAAGTATCAACTCTGTTTGCAGCAATTTCTGGATTTACTACACGGGTACAAGATCCTGGGAAGGAGTGGATTTCCAGATTTAAAATATGCAGGAGGCACAGAGGTGCAGTGGTTAAGTTACTAGACCATCAGCCAGTCATCCAAGCACTGATCCAGAGCCATGAGTTCAAAATCCCAGTAGGGCAGCTAGGGATGTCAAGTAACTAAATAAAAATGGAATTAAGTAAATCCCAGTAAAGGCAACTGCAAAATTATCAGGTTGTTGTAAGTCCCCACCTTATTTAATTACTAGGACACAGAAGAAGGCCACTCAGCCCACTGGATCCATGCCAGCTCAGCAGAGCAATCCCATCAGTTCCATTTCCCTTTTATCTCCACAAGGCACGGTAGTGTAGTGGTTAGCATAATGCTTTACAGCGCCAGCGACCCGGGTTCAATCCCTGACGCTGTCTATAAGGAATTTATTCGTTCTCCCCGTGTCTGCGTGGGTTTCCTCCGGGTGCTCCAGTTTCCTCCCACGTTCCAGAGACATACGGGTTAGGAAGTTGTGGGTTGTGGGCGTGCTATGTTGGTGCTGGAAGCGTGGCGACACTTGCGGGCTGCCCCCAGAACACGCTATGCAAAAGATCCATTTCACTGTGTGTTTCGATGTGCATGTGACTAATAAAGAGATCTTATCTTATCTTATTCTCTCTCACACATCCCCCTCAACTCCCTTTTAATTCTTTTGTCTCTACTTCAGTGAAGGGGTAATTTACAATGGCTAATTAACATACCAGCATGTCCTTGGGATGTAGGAAGAAACCGGAGCACCCAGGGGAAACCCAGAGGGTCACAGGGAGAACGTGCAAACTTCACACTGACAACACTGGAGGTCGGGATCGAACTAGGGTCACTGGAGCTGTGAGGCAGCGGCACCAACTGCTGCCCCACTGGGCCATTTACTCCACTATTGCCCTTTAGGGAAGGAAATCTGCCGTCCTTACTGTGTGTGATTCCAAATCCACCAACATGATTCACCCTGAACTATATCAATTCAGGGACAATTAGGGATGAATAAAAAATGCAGGCATTGCTACCTCATAGACAGATTTGTATAAAATATAGCAGAATTAGTTCCCAAATTCAGGAATCACTGCCTTTTCTGGCATTGACAAATCATTTGATTCAAATTGTTCTAACGTGCAGGAAGGTACATTTACCCCAGGGTCTGTGAACCTGATGTATCCAGTATCCCAGTATCTCATTTCCTCAGCTGAATGGCTTCAATGAAATCTAAACAGACCACGGCTCAACGTTGAAACTATCAGAAGGTTGAACAACAAGCAATGGCATGAAAAGCAAAGAACGTTAGGTGCAGATTTGATTGAGGTTCAAAGTTATGAATAACTTCGTCAGAGTAAATAAAGCGACTGTTCGCAGTAGCAGAAACAAACAGTCCAACGACTGGTGAAAGAATCAGATGGGAAATGAGGAAGATGCTTCCCCCAGAGTGAATTAGCACAGCGTAAAGGATGGTAGAAGTGGATTCAATAATAACTTTCAATTGAGGAGTGGTGCTTTAGCAGTTCATGGACAGCCTTTTGAGACGGGTAACTGGAGACCAAAGAGCCACGTCCGACATTGGCCAGAACTGTCCACCTTATATATATTTGCATGCAGAGGCAAGTTGTACAGCACTGGAAGAGATGAACCAGGCGACTGCGCCTCTTTGAGCTTTCCTACATTCTACCTCAGCCCTGCAATTTTTTCTAGTTCAAGTGATTATCTTGAAAATTATTTCTGAATGTATTTCCGCCATCTTTTACACTGTGCATTCCAAATTCATTCTGTGGCAAACATTTTCCTGATTTCCCGTCTGATTCCTTCACCAATCACCTTAAATCTGTGGTTACCAACCCTTCAGCTACTAAAAATGTCTTAGTTTACTCTGCCAAAGTTATGCATAACTTTGAAATGCTATCCAAACTGCATCTAACATTCTTTGCTTTTAGAAGAACAATACCAATTTCTGCAGTCCCTCCAGCTAACTGAAGCTTATTACGCCTGATATCTGTCTGTGCAGAGCTTGCGTGTTCTGCCTGTGATGGAGTGGGTTCCCTCTGGGTCCTCCGGTTTCCTTCCACATCCCAAAGACGTACTGGTGGGTGAATTGGCTCTAGTGCAGGTGGATACAACAACATAATCAAGGGGAGTTTGATGGGCGTGTGAGAGGAAATAACTACAGGAAAAAAGAGTGATGTCAATGCTCAAGGGCTAGCATAAACTCAATGAGCAGAATAGCCTCCTTCTAGGTTATAAGAAAATATATGGAAAAAAATCACTCTGGTTAATCTCCTGTATACCATTTATGAGGCCTTGAATTCTTAACCAAAGTCGAGTGCCCAGAATTGGTCACCAGACTCCAGGGCAGACCAAACCAGTGCTTTATAAAGATTCAGCATACTTTCATGGCTTTGTACTTTGTGCCTTGGTTGGTAAACCAGAGATTCCCATGTGTATTCACATCACATTTTAGAGATTTGTGCTATCTGCATGCTCTACACACCCCATGTGTGGTTCATTAATATTTATCTCAAAGAGCACTGGTCTCAACAACAAACCCCAGGTGACAATACATGTCTAGAAATACTCAGCACCAATTAGGGTTTTCAAGACTGGCACAAATGCAGAGGGGCAAAAATCAGTCACGGAAGACCAGCCATCGCACATTGTGCACAGATAATAAAGTGTTTCCTGATCTTCCTCTCTCAGGGCCAGCCTCCAGAGTCTGGGGAATTTGGGAAGGAACTGTGGTTTGGCCTTGGGAATGGGAGGCTGGTATGAATCATTAGGATTAGGAGAGAGCGAGAGAGATGCTGGGGGGGGGGGGGGGGGCTCACAGGCTTGGGAGAATTCATATCTACAGAAGGTTGAGGGCTGGTGATTGGATGGTGTTGAGGGTTGGGGCTCCAAGTACGTGGCCCATCAGTTTTCTTACCTTGCAAGCCTCCTATTTCATTGTTGCACTGTGGCCATGTTGTTCTGGGAGTGTCCAACATGGGTACCATCAGGACAGCTCGTTCCACGTTCCACTGCAGTGCTCCAAAAGGAGCGTTGCATAAGTAATGCGACAGCCCCAGCATCCCTGACACAGAAATTGCACCAGGATCACAAGGGTGACTGACACCAATTGGAATTGGTTTATTATTATCACTCATACCGAGGTACAGTGAAAAATATGTCTTACATACTGTTCATACAGATCAATTCATTACACAGTGCATTGAGGTAGTACAGGGTAAAACAATATAGAATGCAGAATAAGGTGTCACAGCTACAGGCAAATAATAAGGTACAAGGTCATAATGAGGTAGACTATGAGGCCAAGAGTCCATCTTATCATACCAGAGAACCATTCAATAGTCTTAGAACAGCGGGATAGAAGCTGTCCTTGAGCCTGGTAATATGTGCTTTTAAGCTTTTGTATCTTCTACCTGATGGAAGAAGGGAGAAGAGAGAATGTCTGAGGTGGGTGTGGTCTTTGATGGTGCTGGCTGCTTTACCGAGGCAGCAAGAAGTACAGACAGAGTCCATGGAGGGGAGGCTGGTTTCCACGATGTGCTGAGCTGTGTCCAGAACTCTCTGCAGTTTCTTGTGGTCATGGGCGGAGCAGTTGCCATACCAAGCTGTGACACAACCAGATAGGATGCTTTCTATTGCGCATCAATAAAAGTTGGTGAGTGTCAAAGTGGACATGCCAAATTTCTTTAGCCTCCTGAGGAAGTAGAGGCGCTGTTGAGCTTTCTTGGGCAGGGTGTCTACGTGGTTGGACCATTACAGGCTATTGTTGACAAGCCTGTGGGAATTTTCCAAGTGACACGATACATCGGAATTGGTCATTACGCTTCACTCCGAAAAAAATCAATTTGTCAACTGATAACCACTGTAATAAACCAGCAATCTACAATTGGATTTCTGAGCTTGTACAATCCTCTCCATTCTGAACACGGCACTGTTTCTGTCTCATGGCCAATTTTCTTTCACACAGTTACTACCCTTTAAAAACAGGGCTTTTAATTTTGCTAAATCCATTTTGTGGTAATTTATTAAATGCCTTTTGTGAGTGGATGAAAATAACGACCCTCGCCAACAGTCTCCTCCGTTTCATCGATCATGTTAGTCAAATATGATTTGCCTTTAACATATCCATATTGACTTCCATTTGTCAATCCATATTTTACCAAGGGCTAATTCACTTTAGCTCAGATTATTGGCCCGAACAGTTTCCTGTTGTCAACTGACCAACCCCGTAACTGTCAGGTTCATCTCACTCTCCTGATGGAGCTTCACACCTATGGATCCCTCCTGGTACGTAGACAGATATGTAAACTTGCACAGATACAGCAAGCTTCACAAGAACAGCACTTCCCAAAATGATTTAATTCTGCATAGTTGTTATCATATCATGTGACAACCATTTTATACAGAGCAAGGCAGCACAAATAAAATGAGATGAAGGGGGTAAAGTGGATGGTTAGTCAGGTGAAGTGATAAAATCCAAGCCAACCTGAATGGACTCGCGACCCAACACCACTGACCAGCACCTCCGTACCATTCTGACTATGTAACTCTCCCCCCAGTCTCTCTGCAATCATCCCACGGCCTTCCAAATAACTCTTTATCTACTCAACACCATTCAGTTTACCCCAAACAACATGAAAACCACCTGGTCCTGGACTTGGGACTTTCCATAGAATCATACAGAATGGGAACAGGCCATTCGGCCCAACTTGTCCAAGATAATCAGTGGGCACCTTTCTGCATTAACCCCAGCCCCCAGCACCAGGTCCACAGCCCTCGATGCCCAAGTGATTCAAGTGCTCATGTAGACACTTCTTAAATGCTGTCTGCCACCCAGCTTCAACCACTCTCTCAAGCAGTGCCTTCAGGATTTCGACCCAAAACATCGACAGTTCCTCTCCCCCCACAGATGCTGCTCGACCTGCTGATTTCCTCCAGCAGACTGTTTGTTGCTCCAGATTCCAGCATCTGCAGTTTCTTGTGTCTCCTATAGTTTTATCTACCTCTGATATGAGGAAAAGTTTGCCTCAGTCTCTCCTATCTATACCCCTGATAATTTTATAAACCTCAATCATGTCCCCTCTTAACTGCCTCCACTCACGGAAGAACAGATCCAGTATCAGAACTAAACTGCTCCATCCCAGGCAACGTCCTGGTAAATCTCCTCTGCACCCTCTCCAGCACTATCACATCCTTCCTGTACCCTGGTGACCAAAACTGCACACAGTGCTCCAGTTGAGGTCCGACCAAGGTTCTGTAAAGTTGCAGCATAACTTCCTTACTTCTGTATTCAATGCCCCGACCAATGAAGGCCAGTATCCCATATACTTTCCTAACCACATTATCTACCTGTATCTCCTTGAAAGATCTATGGACTTGTACTCTGAAGTGCCTCTGTTCCTCAATACTGCCTAAAACCCTACATTCATGGTGTATGTCCTAGCCTCATTAGTGCTCCCAAAATGCATCAACTCACATTTGTCTGGATTAAACCCCATAGAACACAGAACATAGAACATTATAGGACAGTACAGGCCCTTCAGCCCATGATTCTGTGCCAACATTTTATCCTCCTCTGAGATCTGTCTAACCCTTCCCTCCCACGTAGCCTCCCATGTTTCTATCATTCATGTGGCTATCTAAGCGTCTCTTAAATATCACTAACGTATCTGGCTCCACCACCTCTGCCGGCAGTGCGTTCCATTCACCCACCTCTCTCTGTGTAAAAAACTTACCCCTAACATCCCCCTTATACCTTCCTCCAATCACCTTAAAATTATGGCCCTGGGAAAAAGTCTCTGACTATCCACTCGATTTATGCCTCTTATCATCTTGTGCACCTCTATCAAGTCACCTCTCATCCTCCTTCTCTCCAAAGAGAAAGGCCCAGCTCACTCAACCTATCCTCATAAGACATGCTCTCCAATCCAGGCAGCATCCTGGTAAATCTCCTCTGACACCCTCTCTAAAGCTTCCACATCCTTCCTATAATGAGGCGACCAGAACTGAACACAATAGTCCAAGTGTGGTCTAACCAGAGTTTTATAGAGCTGCAACATTACCTCATAGCTCCTGAACTCGATACCCCGACTAATGAAGGCCAACACACCATACGCCTTCTTAACAACCCAATCAACGCGCATGGCAACCTTGAGGGATCTATGGACGTGGACCCTACAATCCCTCTGTTCCTCCACAATGCTAAGAGTTCCTCCATCTCTATATTCCTCCATCTGCCATATTTCAGACCATTTCACCAAAACATCGATGCCTCTCTGCCGCCTAAGACTACTTTCCACACTATCAAAAACTCCGCCAATCTTCATATCATCCGCGATTGTACTGATCTTGTCTCCAACATCCCACATCCAAGTCTTCACGTATGTTATAAACAACAACAGTCCCAATACCGATCCTTGTGGGACATCACTAATCACAAGCATCTAATCACAAAAACAACCTTCTGTCTTCACCCTCTGTCCCCTATTGCCAAGCCAATTTTGGATCAAGTTTGCCAACTTGCTCTGGATCTCACAGCCCCTAAAACTTTTGAACCAGTCTCCCATGTGGGACCTTGTCAAAGGCTTTACTAAAGTCCATGTAAATCACATCAATGGGCCTACCTTCATTGATACTCTTTGTTACCTCTTCAAAGAATGCAATCAGATTGGTCAGACGTGATCAGCTGTTGACAAAGCCATGTTGGCTGTCTCTGATCAGTGCTTGCCTTTCCAAGTGATCAGTACTCCTTCCCCACAGAAGTTTTCTCAGTATCTTCCCTACCACTGATGTTAGGCTCGCAAGTCTACAGTTACCAAGCTTTTGTATGCTGCCTTTCTTGAAAAGGAGAACCACATTTTCTGCAGCTTCCCCTGCCCAACAGCAGCCAAGGCTATCAATCAAAACCTGTTTAACAAACCCTTTTCCAAATTAGAATCTTGTCCCTGTAGACTTCTGGAATAATGGCCAGATAAACTGTTCAGTGATGTCAGTTCATGTATATTAGCCAGACCACCTTTCCTTTGAGTAGTGCAATCAGAACTTTGACTTCCACTGAGGTTTAATGTCTCAGTCAAAAGCCGGCATGTCCAACTCTCTCAACACCGCACTGGAAGTCGAGATTTGTTGCTGAAGTGCCTGGTGGGATGGGACTTAAACCCACGACCTTCCAAATCAAAACCAGGTGACCTACACTACCTGTCCTGAGTCCACCCTGAAACAGTGCAGATGTCGGCCCTGCTGTTGTTTTAGGATGTTAAGAGTTAATCAGATCCATGACAAAATAACTGACACACTAATTGCTCAGCATTAAATACTGACAAATAAGCACTTGTGGAGATGTCCCATTATGCAAATAATGTGCATAATCCTGCAGCCCACATGCTGTTTCAGCACTCAGAGGGTTTTAACAGCAGTGAGCTTAATTACGAAGTACAATTGGTCGAATGATGTCCTCAAGTGTTGGCTGAGGTTGGGTGGTGTTCTAAACCTGTAAATGATATTGTTTAATAAGTTAAACTGTCTTCCCTGTAGCAACTCTCCATGGCTCTCATTGTATCGCACTGTCCGACTGGTCAACGTTGTCGGTGAATGTAATCGTTGCTCTTTGCCAGGTTACAGGGCTGGGAGCTCCAAAAGCAGAAATCAAGTGTGTGGCAGTGGTGTTGGTCAAAGTCCCCATGTTCTGCTGGCAGACTATCATTGGTATTGGTTTATTATTGTCACTTGTACCGAGGTACAGTGAAAAACTTGTCTTGCATACCGATCATACAGGTCAATTCATTACACAGTGCAGTTACATTGAGTTAGTACCAAGTGCATTGAGGTAGTGCAGGTAAAAACAGTAACAGTACAGAGTAAAATGTCACAGCTACAGAGAAAGTGCAGTGCAATAAGGTGCAAGGTCACAACAAGGCAGATCGTGAGGTCACAGTCCATCTCATCATATAAGGGAACCATTCAATAGTCTTATCACAGTGGGATAGAAGCTGTCCTTAAGCCTGGTGGTACGTGCCCTCAGGCTCCTGTATCTTCTACCCGATGGAAGAGGAGAGAAGAGAGAATGATCTGGGTGAGTGGGGTCTTTGATTATGCTGGCTGCTTCACCAAGGCAGCGAGAGGTAAAGACAGAGTCCAAGGAGGGGAGGCTGGTGTCCATGACGTGCTGGGCTGTGTCCACAACTCTCTGCAGTTCCTTGCAGTTCTGGGCAGAGCAGTTGCCGTGCCAAGCCGTGATGCATCCAGATAGGATGCTTTCTCTGGTGAATCGATAAAAGTTGGTGAGTGTCAAAGGGGACATACCAAATTTCTTTAGCCTCCTGAGGAAGTAGAGGTGCTGGTGAGCTTTCTTGGTCGTGCACCTACGTGATTTGACCAGGACAGGCTATTGGTGATGTTCACTCCCAGGAACCTGAAGCTCTCAACCCTCTCGACCTCAGCACCATTGATGTAGACAGGTGCATCTACACAGCCCCCTTTCCTGAAGTCAATGACCCGCTCTTTTGTTTTGTTGACATTGAGGGAAAGGTTGTTGTCACATGACACAATGCCACTAAGCTCTCTATCTTCTTCCTGTACTCCGACTCATTGTTGTTTGAGATACGGCCTACATCTGTAAACTTGTAGATGGAGTTAGAGCAGAATCTGGCCACACAGTCATGAACGCATAGGGAGTAGAGTAGAGGGCTGAGGACGCAGCTTTGTGGGGCACCAGTGTTGGGAATAATCGTGCTGGAGGAATTGCTGCCTATCCCCACTGATTGCGGTCTGTTGGTCAGAATATAACATCCTATTAACAATCATCTTATTAACAAAGCCACAGAGCTGGGTAAAGAGACTGGCAGACAGTTCAGCAAAGTCTCCCATCTTGGTGTGGGTTCTTCAGACAGAACTTGTCCAAAACCATGGCCCCAGGGTTCAGTAGGATCAGTATATAATCCTCACTGGAATAGACATCCAGAGAGCTGTGGCCAGCCAAGGACTAAGGAAGCCGAGGATGAGAGACACCTCTACTCACATTTGGCCTCAACGATGCAGGAGAACAGCCTGTTGCAAGAGTTGCCTCAGGACAATGCAGGTGGTAAGGAACTGTTGCAGGTGCACCTTAACAGTGGGGTCCGCATGGGCATTAGGGCAACCATGTCACTACCTGCAGGGCAGAGGGAAAGGACCAGGTGGAATGGCCCCAAACCCTCTCCGTGCCCAAGTCCAGGACTGACAAGGAGAAAGATGATTGCACTTTAATAGCCGAGAACAGTGACTGTCACAGAGTCATACAGCAGAGAAAGAGCCCCTTCGGCCCACTGAATCTGTGCTGACCATCAAGCATGCATTTAAGCTAATTCCATTTTTAATTTCCATACATACCTCTTAACTCCCTCAGATTCTACCTCTTACATGCACACTAGGGGCAATTTATAGCGGCCAATTAACCTACCGACCTGCACATCTTTGGGATGTGGGGGGAAACCGGAGCACCCGGGGGAATCCATGCAGTCACGGGGAGAACTTGCAAACTCCACACAGACAGCACCCGAGGTGGAGATTGAACCCGGGTCACTGGACCTCTACCAGCTGCACCATTGTGACTGTACAGTCACAACTCACCTGCACCACTGTACCTCCTGCACACCGGAGAGAGGCAGTTCATGCAGTCCCGTTGCTCTGCTCTCTGCCCAAGGATGGGCCATGCCTGGGGTGGGATCTCACTAAGGCCAACTCACAAACTTTGCAAGGTGCCCGGCAGATCTATGGACATGATACTTACACGTAGCACACCATCCTCACCATCGTCGGCCCTTCTTCATCGCTGGGTCTAAATCCTGGAACTCCCTCCCCAACAGCACTGTAGTAGTATCTTCACCAAAAGGACTGCTGCAGTTCAAGAAGATGGCTCACCCCATCTGCTCAAGAACAGTTAGGGATGGGCAATAAATCCTGGATTTACTGGCTATGCCCATATCCCAAAAATGAATATAGAAAATAACCACAGGGCCAAAATGGACAAAGATAGGGAAAAAAAATGAGAAGAATAGGAACAGGAATAGACCGAGGACTAACTAATGACATGAAGAAATATATTCATTATGTGAGGTTTTGAAGATCCTTAGAGAAGGAAGAGAGCTCCAATGAACCAGGGTACAGGTATAAATTTACACAATTTATACAAGACACACGGTAGTGTAGCGGTTAGCGTAACGCTATTACAGCGCCAGCGACACGGGTTCAATTCCCGCCGCTGTCTGTAAGGAGTTTGTACGTTCTCCCCGTGTCTGCGTAGGTTTCCTCTGGGTGCTCCGGTTTCCTCCCACATTCCAAAGACGTACAGGTTAAGAGCTGTGGGCATGTTATGTTGGCGCCAGAAGAGTGGCGACACTTGCAGGCTGCCCCCAGCACATTCTCAGTAACGCAAAAAGATTTTGATGTACATGTGACTAATAAATAAATACCTTAATTTATGTTTTTCTTGTGAATGTTGTGTATCTGATGCTATGTGCCTGTGATGCTGCTGCAAGTAAGTTTCTCATTACACCTGTGCACACATGGACTTGTGCAAATGACAGTACACTTGACAATCGACCTAGAAAACCATCTGTATTGCAATTTCCTGTAATGCGAAGTTGCATCATCTGTACATGCATCAAGAACATGAATTGAAAAGAAGTAAATCCTGTGTTTATTTATATAGTTTTTTTCACATAAATTCCATGAGAGTGAGTTTTATTCCATACCTCACTGGGCAGAGATCAGTGAAATCCGTACAGGCAAATTTCCGTAACCCAAATGGCTGTAACGCAAGGGTCACCTGTATAAAGATCGAAAATTTGGCATCCACTGGCGATTGGAGGGAGGGGATGGGGGAACAGGGAGGGGATGGGGTTGGAGGGAAGGGGCGAAGTGGGAGGAACGCAGAGTGAAGGTGTGGGAGGGGATGGAATGGCAGGGACTGCAAAAGTGGAAGAGAGTGAGGCTGTGAGAGGGAAGGGACGGGAGGGAGGGAGAGAGGGACAGAGTGGGTATCCAGTGGTCTAGAGCTGATACGTCAGATCATAGGCTGAAACCTTTTTGAAGGTTTTTAATTAAGGAAAAGGAAATTCAGATCACAGCCCATTACTCCCTTCCCAGATTGATTGATGCCAGGGTGTTTAGCCTTGTCAAGTTAACTGCTGCAAGGATGCAAAATACAGATGTGGGAATGGTCAGCACAAGGCAGCTGCGGAGAAAGAATCCTCTTTCATTACAGTTATTTTCCTTCATTGCTTTTCTCCGACATTCATCTCTTGAAATATCAGGAATATAATTAACTCCAATTCAAGTGCTGAGATACTGCAGTGCAGCGCACGCATAAACAATCCCTATTCTCCTGATCTACCCACGCCAGTAAATTCATCATTAACATTTTTCTAATTCATAGCCAGGCCCTTTGAAATTCAGTCTATAAATTCCATAGCAATAAGGGAGCTGTGATATTCTCCACAACAACACATGCAGGACCTGGCTGACTGACGTCCTGTCTACCACCCTGAATGTTCACTTGCTCCTCCATGATCACACCATCAATGCAATGGGTACCATCTGCAAAATGCAAAGTAGCAACTTATCAAGGCCTCTGCGAGAGCACCCCCCCACCCCAACCCAAACCCACGGACAAGGGCAATGAGAAGCATCCACATGGAAATACCTCCAGTTGTAGGTCCACCTCCACGTAGCAGAGGTATCTAAAACTAGAGGGCATAAGTTTAGAGTAAGATACAAACACACACATACACAAAGCAAACTGTTCTGCAAAAGCAGTGATTAGAGTGTCCAATATTTGAAAGTTTTGTCCAATACGTAAAAGTTTAAGTGATTTAAGTGACTTCTTTGTAAAATTTACATTTTACTGGAAGGAAGAGACAGAATCTGAAATATTCTTTAAATAACATAAAACGATTATAATAAACTTAGCCAGTGTGAAGTTGGTGGTGGCTCTTATTTGCATTTTCTTTAAAATAGTTAATTCCTTTGTTAAAAGAGCAAGAAAGCTTTTACTGCCGATCATAAGTTGCCCTCAAGAAGGTGGTGGTGAGCTGCCTTCTTTCTGCAGTCTTTCTGATGAGCTCTTCCCACAGTGCTGTTGTGGAGGGTGCTCCAGACTCAGCAACAGTGCAGGGATGGTGATCAGTCTCCAAGTCATTGTAGTGCTTGACTTGGAGGGGTTCTTGCATCACACCTGACGCCTATTCAGAGAGGAACAATTCTCAGCTGCTTCAGAATGGTGACGATGGAAAGGATGACCATAAACAGAGTGATAAGGACATGGAACTCATGACCACGTGGAGGGGCGGACTTAGATAAAACACGTTCATTTAAGGGGAAGCTGAATAACTCTGAGATGGAGTAAAGGACAGTATTTGTTGGTGGGGTGAGGTGAGAAAGAGTGGGAGGAGGTTTACATGGAGCATAAACACAGCACAGCTCTGTTGGACTGAGTGGCCAGCCTGTGCTGTAAATTCTGTGGCCTGGACTTTGGTGTGTGAAGCCCACTCACCTTTAGGGTTCCCTGCTGTCCCTCAGTAACCTGGTTGGCTCCATCAGCCCAGACTTGATGGGCCAGTTGTCCCAATTGGCCCACCCCAGCTGGTCACATGGGGAGGGTCAGAACAAGCCCCACCCACACATAGAACATAGAACAGCACAGCACAATACAGGCCCTTTGGCCCACAATGTTGTGCCGACCACACACAAGCAGAAACATTCAAAAACTACTAAAAAGTAAATATACGAATAATGTCAAAAATTCTGGGCATCTTAAAAGGTTTTCAAAATAAAATAATTAACATTAAACAAGAGCAAGTAAAATTAATTTAGAAATATGCTACATACTTTATTACACCCTTGCTTGCTCCCTTCAGTAAACACTCCAACGAAATGAAGAAGTTGGCTCATGAGCAGATTCCTAACCATGTAGGTTCGGGCATCTTGGAGAGGGCGTGCTCCTCCACTGAAAGGAAGCAGGGTTGTACACTGACCCATTCTCCAGTCGGAGTCATACAGGGTAGAAGCAGGCCATTTGGCCCACCATGTCCATACTGACCAACAAGTACCCATCTCTGCCAATCCCATTTGCCAGCATTTGGTCCTTCTGTGCCTACATCCATCTATCTTGCGACTTCAGATTTGGACGCTCCATCTTGCATCTATTCAGGGGTAAATGCTAGCAGTTTGTGCAGAGCTGCTAACATTATCCAACAAGATTTTGCCTAAAATAATACTTGAACTATATGAAGCCACAGAACTTTACATTCCAGTTACTGTTTTCCATGAAATATCAGGCAGCCAATGTGATATTTCCAACCAAATGGAATTTCACCTCCCATTGTGTTTACTAATCCAGGAATTACATGGCCCAACACTCTCCAGAATAGTCTGTGTGATTTCTCCTCTCCGACTGATGATTGCTGTTCAACCTTAGAGATGACATGCACATGACCTGCTATCACAGATTACTGAGTGCATTTTTTTAAGGTGCTGATTAAACTGAGGACCTGCTGACTCCTTTGCATAACCTAGCATAGGCCCTGTCAGCACTGGAATTGTTTTCAGAAAGAATCACTTGCTGGATTCTTTGTCAAAATAATATTAATGTGCATCGCAGCACGGAGGTAAATCAGCTGGGACCGATGATCCTATTATACAACAATGTTTGTACTGAATTCATGGTATGCTCTAAATTACAGAGAATTACAGAGACCCAGACAAGAGATGCAAGCTCATTGGCTGAATGCATTTGCAGACACACAGACCAGGAAGGTCTACAGCTCGCCTCTAGTTTGTTCCCAGTGAAGGAGAGGGAAGCAACAACAAGGGACACTGTCTAATACTCCCTCCAATTACCAGTGCTGGAACACAATCATGAAAGGTTACAGCACAGTTCATTCGGTCCATCCTGCCTGCACTAACAAGCTGGAGGTCATTCTGCGATTGGTCCGTAAGCCCTTTCGTGCTGTAGCCTTCCACGGTGGCATTCCAGCCCTGGTAATCAGAGGGAGTAATGGACAGTATTCCTCCTTTCCTGGAACCAAACATGAAGGAGACCTACAGCCCTTCCCACTCCATGTGACTCAGTGCTGCGGCAATAAGTACATTCAGCCAATGAGCTTGCAACTTTTATCCAGGTCTATGTAATTCTCACTCGATCAGAGATATCCATCCCTCCCTCACCTGCTCTGCGACTGAAAACTAATTTGTATTTTTTTCTTTTTCCCGATTTTGGTGAAAGGTCTTGGACCTGAAACATTTACCCTGTTTCTCTCTCCACAGATGCTGCCTGACCTGCTGAGGGAACATAGAACATAGAACACTACAGCACAGGACAGGCCCTCTGGCCCACAATGTTGTGCCGACATTTTATCCTGCTGTAAGATCTATCTAACCCTTCCCTCCCACATAGCCCCCTATTTTTCTATCATTCATTGTTTCCAGCACTTCTCATTTTTGTTTCAGATTTCCTTTGCAGATAATTTGATTTACCTCACACTGCTTAAGCTTATTTTGCTGACTGTTCCCTATCCTTTGTTCACATATGGACCCTTTTACATACCATGTTTCTGTCTGGATCTTCCATGCCAACCCTCTACGTAAAACAATTTTTTCATCACCTGTCCTAAAGTGGCTCAGTATCAAAATGTTGTTTGACAGCATGCCAGTGAAGTGTCTTGGGATGTTTTACCACATTAAAGATGCTGCATAAATACAAGCTGTTGTTGTGATGACATCCTTCCTGAAGTGTGGCGCCTGGAATTGGACACAGTACTCCAAGCTGAAACTTTGCCAGTGATTATAACAGTTTAGCCTGGTTTCGTACTCTGTACCTCTGCTTGGAAAGCCAAGCCATGTTTTTAACAGTTTTATCAATGTCCTGTCACAGTCCAAGATTTAGGTACACCACCCCCCCCACCCCACCCACTGACCCTCTTTACCACTTTAATACTGTACCATTTAGTTTATGCTGCATCTCCATATTATTAATGTGGCCAGACTCATTCCAACATGAGAGACTCCAATTACCTCCCTTTGACATTGGGTTTTCTGCAGAGGACGATGCAATTCTTGACCAACGCCTCGCTTCCCCTCCTCCCATCAAAAATATTCCACCATCAACAAGGCAAAACTCTCGAGCTCCGACATTCAAGAGGCATCCAGGACAAAGTGGGTCACTTAACCAGCTTCCCATCCACCAGCCTGAACGCTTGTACCTTCCACACATTGTGCCAGTAGTGTGTACACCAGCTGCAAGATTCACTGCAGTCCCCTGCCAAAGCACCTCCCAAACCCAAACATCTACTGCCTAGAAGCTTAAGGTTGGCAGAAACACAGGAACACCATCAAGTTCCCTTCTAATTTACACGCTGACCTGACCTAGAAATATGTCGCTGTTGCTGGGTCTAAGGTATACCCACTTGGAAGTTCTCCTCCACCCCAGTCCAGATGGAAGTTCTCAACCTGAAACATCGACTGTCCATTTCCCTCCACAGATGCTGCCTGAACCGTTGAGTTCCTCCTGCAGCTCATTTTTTGAGCTAAATGCTTGAACCCTCTGTCCAAAAGCACAGAGGGAGAAAATCTAGAAAATCTGCAGGTGCTGGAAGACTGAAGATGCTGGAAATGTTCAGTGGGTCAGGCATAGGATGTCCCAATGCTCTTCACAGACAACAACACACTTGAAGTGTGATCAATATTGTAGGGCGGGAATCATGGCACAGCCAACTCCTCAGTGAGATCAGAAACAAATAATCTGTCCTCAATGTAGATCATGAGGTATCAGAATCAGATTTATTATCACTGACAGTGAAATTTGTTGTTTTGCGGCAGCAGTACAGTGCAAAGACATAAAAATCTATAAATTACAAAAATAAATAGTGCAAAAAAAAGGATTAATGAGGTAGTTTCATGGACTGTTCAGAAATCTGACGGCAGAGGGGAAGAAGCTGTTGCTGAATTGTTGAGGATTAAAGCCTGACAGGGATGTTGGACATGAGACATTTATTTGGTAATGCGGTGGTCTCTAACCTCCACTGATAGGACCAAGTTTGGGGTCTATTCTCATTGCCTGGTTTTTCCAGTGTGACTTCTGTCTCTAGGGAGTTAAGTGGGAGGTTTTCCCCCCTTTGCTCTATCTAATGTTGTCAACAAATTACCTATAAAACCTTATTATCTATAAAGATCTCCAGCTGCTCTCTGCACTCTGCTGCATCAAGGCCTTCTCATTTGTGTGGGAGCTCTAAGTCACTTGTAGCTGTGTTGTGTGTCTCTTGAGTTACAGCTTTCTTCCTTCTACAGGGGTCTGCCAACCAGCCAGTGGCCTGTGGTTGCAGTCAACAGGCAGAACCAAAGCTTCAAAATAAATGATCTGCATATGACCCACTTCCACCACCACCACCCCCCCCAAAACCCTGCCTACTCCCCACCCCACCGCAGATCCTCCCGCAGACACACAGCCAAAGAAACACTCAAATAAATAAAGGTAGGATCTGAAGGGTAAAGCATGGGGAGATGGCAGAGATGAATTGAAAGACAGAAAAACAGCAAGTTGTTTTTATGTTGTGCCTTTAATTTAGTAGAATTCCCAAGCCACTTCACAAGAGCATTATGAGACAAATTTTGACAGGATTGAAGAAGCACTGATGGGAACAGAATCAATCTGAGTCTTCAGGAGGGAACTGGACAGGCACTTTGATAGAGAACTTCTTGAAGGCTACGAACAGAGGAGAGAAAAGGAACTGACAAGATTGCTCTGCTAAGAGCCAGCACAGAATTGATGGGCCAAATGACCTCCATCTGTGCCATTAACATTCCAGTGAGCCATGTAAGGAGATGCTAAGACAGAACCAAAGGAGTGGTTTTAAGCAGCATCTTCAAGTTGGAGAGGGTGGATGTTGGGTGATGGAGAGATTTCAGAGGGGAATTGCAGAGTATTGGGCTTAAGCAGCTGAAGGCATAAACACTAACGATGGAGAGATAAAAACCAGGGGCTGTGCAATGATCCCCACACCAGCAAAACACCCAAAACAATTGAGGCATCAGCTAATACAAAACTGAGTCTCCACGTCTCCTTTCCCAACCAATAGTTGAGCTGGAAGGAGCCGTCTGAGAAAAACCTTTCTGCACTTTTCTTATTTTCCTCTAAGACCCTCAAGGCATTGTGAGTGACAGAACAATGATCCAACCCACGCTGCCCTGAGCAAGGACGTGTTCTCCTGACTTGAAATGTAAAGGTAATTCCCCACTCTGGGAGCTTGTACATAACCAACAAAACATTATCAAATGCTTAAACGATGGAAAGCTGAACAGATAAAAAGGATTGCTTCCATGCAGATGGCACCAGATTAAATGGAGCTGTATGACAATTATTGTATGAATTTACTAATACTAAGATCTCTATAGCTGACTTCCCAGGAGTCCAGGAGTAAAGGAGGGGTAAGAGATTTAAAATAATGAGTCATTTCGGTGAGAAGATACTGACAAATTCTTTCCATAGACGGCAGGGTTAACCAGAAAATACAGAATTAAGGTAATTGGCAAAACAAAAACAGAAAAAAATTCTTTTCAATAGAGCATTGTTATGATCTGACACACACTGGCTGAAAGGATGCTGGAAGCAGCTTTAATAATAATTTTCAAGAACATGTTTTATATTTAAAAATAAGGCCACAAGGCGAGGGAAAAGAGCAGGGGAAGTGGAGCTAATTGGCAGCTCTTTCATAGAGCCGTAACGGGGTTCTTGGGCCGAATGGTCTCCTTCAAGGTCATATCAATCCTCCACTTTACCTGGCAAATCTCGCCCACTTGTGTCAGGCACAGAGGATCAACACCACCATTTCTCCTCAGCTGTCAATCTTTCTACTTATGTAAGAGGACTGTGGTGAGGCAAACATTTTGAAGATCTATGTTGTCCTTCCCAAACCCAGCGATTGTTCTACATTGTGTTATCTTGTCCAAGAATAGATCTGAATGAACTTAACATCAAATCCACCATCCAGTACAAACTGCACTCGAGTCCAGTACAGCATGTGTAATCCAGTACACACACAATAGTGTTCACACTCTTAAACAAATGATTTCAATCCATGTAACACTAAAACTCACAGACCTCCACGCCGATCCCCACATGCTGAGATAACCAATCAGAGACCACCCTGAGATCCAGAGTGATCCCTACACCAAAGCTCTCCAGAAACAGATGTCCAGTCATGGGCCCTACACCCAAAGGTCCCCTGTCCCAGACCCTGCACCCTGGGGCTCCCCTGTTACAAATCCCCGCCACAGCCAATGGTTCTCACTCTCGCCAGAGGCTTCTATTGCAGGAGCCTCAGCTCGCTGACCACCTCCTCCTATTCTCATCAGTCTACCATGAGTAGACCAATTTGTTAATTTCTATTTAATTGCCCAGTCCCTCAGGGGCAGCAGAGTGGCACAACTGGTAAAGCCTCTGACTCCGGTTCGATCCTGACCTCGGGTGCTGTCTGTGTGGAGTTTGCACGTTCTCCCTGTGACCGCGTGGGTTTCCCCTGGGTGCTCCAGTTTTCTCCCACGTCCCCAAGACGCAGATTGGTCAGTTAATTGGGTGCTGTAAATTGCCCCCATCTGTAAGTGAGTGGTAGAATCTGGGGGGATTGATGAGATTGTGGAGAGGATAAAATATGGGATTAATGTTGGATGACTCAGGTGGTTGATGGTCAGCACGGACTCGATGGGCCAGAGAGCCTGTTTCTCTGCTGCATCTTTCTATGACTACTTGGATCCTTGTTGTATCCCATAGCTACAAAACAGCCTCCTATCATCCCCTGCCAGCATCACATCTCTGCTTTGTATGTGACTCACTGTGTCAGGCCCTTCCCTCTCAGTCCCAGTGTCAGGCTTTATGTTGGCCTCCACACGCAGCATGAGGTGAAGCTGACCCGCTGGGGTGGAGGGATGGCAGCACAGAGTGAGATGCCATTTTTCAGATGACACACCGAACCAAGATGCTGTGGTCAATAGTTATGCCTCATCCAGCATCATTACAACAGATTAACCAGTCATTAGCACATCTTCATTATATGAGGTTGCAATGTGTAATTTTTTTTGTCATGATTCCTACGACACTGGTGCAGAGGGTTGTAGACTCAGCCAGCTCCATCACAGGCACAACCTTCCCCATCATCGAGGACACCTTCAAGAGGTGATGCCTCAAGAAGGCAGCATCCATCATTAAGGAGCCTCACCATCCGGGACATGCCCTCTTCTCATTACTACCATCAGGGAGGAGGTACAGGATCCTGAAGACCCACAGTCAATGATTCAGAAACAGCTTCTTCCCCTCCACCATCAGATTTCTGAATGGTCCATGAACCCATAAACATTACCTCATTATTTCTTTTGTTTCGCATTATTTATTTATTTTTATGATTTATATTTTTATGTCTTTGCACTGTGCTGCTGCCGCAAAACAACAAATTTCACGTCATATAAGTCAGTGATAATAAATCTGATTCTGATTCTGAAGTATCACTGGCTATAAACTGCTCTGGGGCAACCAGAAATGGGGCAACTGTTCTGTAGAAATCCAAATCTTCCTTACCTTCTGTCTCACGGCTGTTTGACTCATCTTTCATTCCAGCAGCAACTGACTGAATGTAGCTCCCTGTCCCATCACCAACCTCCACTGCCTGGCACCATCTTCCCATTCGTAATTTGATCTTTCATTGGATCAAGACATTAGCTCTCTCTCCACAGAATCTGCCAGTCCCTCAGCAATCCCGGCAATTTTTTTTACTTCAGATTTCCAGCACCTGCGGTGTTTTAGCTCTTCCCTCCAAACGACTTTGCTCTGTATGGGTCGCCCTGATTTGTGGGTGCATCTCCCTCACCTCCGAGTCTGGATTCACTGGAAGAATTTATATTACAACAACACTCACCTCTATCATCCAAACCACTGCAACTTGCTTTATTTCCCACCACGTGTGTGTTAGTGTCACACTACGAATTACCCCATCTCAAGCTATGCGTGGGCAGTTGATGAGTTCGTTCCAGAATGAAATTGATAGAACGTGCAGTGGACATGGGGATCTGTGTAGAAGTGCTGAAGGCTGTGATCTTATTGAGGCTAGGCACATGCGAGACAACTATTTCATATGTTCTGATTGCACAGTTGGTATTGCCAGATAAACTCATCCCATGACCATTTCCATGCTAAGAATAAAGTATCATTCCCACCTTCTGCATAAGTCCCACAGAGTTCTTCCCGGGAGACTGTTGCTATGTGAACTCTCAGCAATTAACCTGTCGCAGCGTACAATGCTTCCCTGCATGTTTGACGTCAAGCCTGAGATACAGAGTGACTCAACCCCAGTTGTTATTGGTGACCTTTGGTTTGAAACCAGGTAGAGACAGCAACAGAAAGTGTCTGCTCGGCCCCTGAGCAACATCACACCGGAATCTGCGCCTGTGTTCCTTGCTTCTAAATAGGGGTTTGTTTTGGATGTGTTGTCAACTCAGAAAGCAAGGTGGTCTGTTAAGCTCGAGCTACAACAGAAGCACAACGGGCTATGAATTAAAGTGGGTGTGGGCAGTGGACCCTTTCTCCAAGACCAGGGCTCTTTTGAATGTCCCCAGTTTCCTGCCTGCTCTTGCTTTCTCTCACGTCCACAACTCTCTCCATAAACCTCTGTCTCTGCACCTCCCCTCTCCTCCTTAAAACCTCCATATCCAAGCTTCACTGCTTAGTCTTGTCTGCTAATGGCTCCTGTGAAGTGACCTTGCATCCTACACTACATTACAGCTGCAATGTCTTCCTTACTGATTATGGAAGTCAATCAGTCTATTGGGTCCATGCTGGCTCTTAGCAGGACAACCCCATCAATCCCATTCTCCCTCTGCTTTCCCTGTACCCCTGCAACATATTCCCTCCTACGCAGGCCCATCAACTCCCCTTTATTTTTCTACTTACCTACATTAAATTGGTAAATTGGTTTATTATTGTCGCATGTATCGAGGTACAGTGAAAAACATAATTTTGCATGGCACCCATACAGATCATTTCATCACATCAGTACACCAAGGTAGTACCAGGTAAAACAATAACAGAAGGCAGACTATAGTGTTACATTTACAGAGAAAGTGCAGTGCAGGTAGACAATAAGGTGCAAGGCCATGACGAAGTAGATTGTGAGGTCAAGAGTCCATCTTATCGTACTAGGGGACTGTTCAATAGTTTTATAACAGTGGGATAGAAGCTGCCCTTGCCCTTGGTATGTGCTTTGAGGCTTTTGTATTGTCTGCCCGATGGGAGGGGGTAGAAGCGGGTGGGGTCTTTGATTATGTTGGCTGTTTCACGGAGACAGACACTAAGGGCGATTTACAGCAGCCATTTAACCTATCAACTCATCATCTTTGGGATATGGGAAGAAGCTGGGGTCCCCTGGGAAAACCTGTGCAGTCACAGGAAGAACATGCAAACTCCACATAGGCAGCACCAGAGATCAGGACTGAACCCAGGTTGCTGGACCTATGAGCAGCAGCACACTGTGTACGTGTGAATTGCCATGGCTTGACACCCAGATAGTGACTGAGGCTTTCCAATAGCCACAACCCTACCTCAGTGACTCAGCCATAACGCCATTCTGCCTCCACCCTCCTGCTATCCGGTGGCTGTGCTGAACAACACTGCCCCCTAGTGCCAGCCAGTGCTGTGCTGTTGACAGGGCTGTACTCAGATGGAGGCTGAGACAAATGGAGAGGGCAACCCCGTGGGTACGCTGCTCCTTCATTCTAAGCCTGGTGCTCAGATAAAGACTGACACATGAAAACATACAGCAAAACTCCAATAGAACAGCATCCTCAGGACCTTGATGACCATTGGATTTTACCCCTATCAATAATCAACACACTTTTAAATCACAGTAGTATAATAAATTCTCCAGTAAACTAGGTGAGCTCAAAGGGAGTAGAAAACAGAACCACGTGAGCCAGATGCCAAACCGTTGGAATTTCCAAACCGAATGGAGGATTATCCAAGATTTATTACATTTGAGATGGGGAATTAAAAGTACACGATGCCTCAGTCTACAATCAGAGACACTAGAAAACAAAAAAAAACTTTCATTTACATAATAGAAATGCTCAGCAGGTCAAGCAGCATCCGTGGAGATAGGAGAAATGTATGTGTATAATAAACAGAAGCAGTGGGACGTTTGGGCCCTCACGCCTGCTCTGCTATTCGATAAGATCTTTTATGCAGTACCATCTTCCTGCACTAAACCTCATTCCCCATGACATCTAAAGATCGAGCTGCCTCGAATATACTCAGCACCCAAACAACCATCAGGGGAAGAAAGTTCCCAAGATTCACTGGCATCTGCCATCGGCTATTCAGGACTCCTTTATCCCAAATGGCCAATCCCAACCCCCCCATTTTGAATCTGGTCCAAACAACCCAGTCAGGGGAAACATCCTCCTTGCATCTACCCTGTCAAGTTCATATGAATTTTGTATGTTTCAATGAGATCATCTCTTATTCTTCTCAAATCAAGAGCATACAGCCCAGTCTACTTATCCTCTCTTTCTGGAATCAATCTGGTGAACTTATGTTTCATTCCCTCTAGTGCAAGTATATCCCTCCTATGGAGATTGGTCTCCTACATAATACACCAAGTGCCATCTCACCTGGACACAGTAAGATGTCTTTACTCTTGTACTCCAATCCTCTTGCAATAGAGATAACTATATCATTTGTTTCCTAATTGCTTGCTGTACCTTCATGTGCACGGATGCCATGTCCCTCTTAATACCAATACCGTTCCTTATCTCACCATTTAACAATACCCTTTTTTACCAAAGTGAATCCATTTTCCTACTTATATTCCACTTGCCGCATCCTCATCCATTCACTAGGCCTGAAGTCTCTGCATTCAGCCTCCCAACTTTGTATCATAAACAAACTTTGATATATGACACTTGGTCCCCTCATTGAAATCACTGATATTGATTATAAACAGCCAGAGCCCGTGTAAGTGCCCACGGCTGCATTTATCAAAAGAGGAGGGATCAAAAGAGTTATCTTCCCTCTCATCTCTCCCCTCTTCACTCCCCAGTCCCGATGGAGGGTCTTGACCTGAAATGTCGACCATCCCCCTGCCTCCACAGATGCTGCCTGACCCACTGAGTTCTTCCAACAGTTTATTTTTCATGGCAGAGAAGGGTTTCATTTAAGTGGTGTAAAACCACACCAGCAGCCAAGAGACCCCACTCTCCCCTGGATAAGGGCTCCTCCTTGGGGTATAAACTGGAATGAAAAGGAGAGGTTAGTCTGCAGTGGCTGAGGCAGCAGAAGCCTCAGAGATTGAATTTCTGCCACTGATGCTTTGCTTCACTATTAAGAAAGAATTCTGAACCTGTTCTTGAATATAGAGCATAGAGGTTTGAAAGGAATATTCTCCCAGGGTTAGAAAGAGATAAAAAAAAACAGCATTTAACATTTGAAGCTGACCCTTTGTGAAGTATTTGGGAATTGATTTATGTTTTGTGTCCAGAGCTGCCATCTCAGACATTGTATAGTTGCTGAGTGAGGCAACAGCTGGGTATTTGGGAGTGTGAGCAGTGGTTCACCAGCACTGTTCCATTTCTGATGCGGAAGCTGTACATTGAAGTCAGAATTAAGCTCAAAATTCCAGGCACCTGCTCCAGTGCGGCACTGAGGGGTGCTGCACTGTTGCAGGAGCTGCCTTTTGGATGGGAATTTAACCAGACACCTGGTTTATTAGGGTAATACAGCATGGAAACAGGCCATTCGGCCCAAATCATCCATGTCGACCATGGTGCCCACCATGGTCACCATTTGCCTGCGTTTGGCCCATATCCCTCTAAACCCTTCCTATCCATGTACTTATCCAAATGTCTGTTAAAATATTATTGTATCTGCCTCAACCACGTCCTCTGGCGGCTCATTCCATATACGCACCAACCTCAGCATAGAAAATACCCTGTTCTAATCTAAACAGTGGCATCATTTATCTGCTATGAACAGGGTACAGTACATTGTGTCCTGTTGAAAAATTTACTCTTTAATTGACATTGTAGCAAGTACAAACTCAATTGGCCAAATGGCTCCTTCTATATTGTAAGCAAATGCAGAAATCCCAAGACAATGGGTTAACTGGTCATCATCACATTGTGAGAGCCTGCTGTGCACAAACTGGCTGCTGAGTTTTCTTCGTTACAACAGTGACTGCACTTCAGAAGCAGTGTGAATATAAAGTACCTTGGGACGTCGTGGAAGAGGCTATGTGGAACAATCCTTATTCCAAACCTACTCTGACACCCTCCCCAACTCTGTCTCCACTACATCAATGACTGTATTCGAATGTGCAGGAACGTAAGATGCTGCAGAGTGTAGTGGACTCTGCCCAATACATCACGGGCACATCCCTCCCCACCATCGGTAGTATCTACGAGGTGCTGGCTCAAGAAGGCAACATCCATCATCAAAGATCCCCACCATCCGGGCCATGCCAACTTCTCGCAGCTACCATTGGGCGGGAGGTACAGAAGCCTGAAGTCCCACACCACCACGTTCAGGAACAGCTGCTTCCCTTCAACCATTCAGTTCTTGAACCAACCGGCATAACCCAAATCACTACCTCAGTACAGCAACACTATGATCACTTTGATCACTATAATGGACTTTTTTTTTGTTCTAATTGTGTTCTTTCTTGTAAAAGTCGTGTATAATTTATGTTTTTCTTGTGAACACTGCTTACATGATGCTATGTGTCTGCAGTGCTGCTGCAAGTAAGTTTTTCATTGCACCTGTGCATACATGTTCTTGTGCATCTGACAATAAACTCAACTTTGACGTTGCATTGGTGCTGCTTCCTGCACCTGTGCAGAACTCACTAATTTTAACACATTTGACACCAACTTCCACCCCATCCTCAAATTCATTTGGACTATTTCTGACACCTTTCTTCGTCTGGATCTCTCTGCCTCCATCTCAGGAGACAGACCATCCACAGACATCTACTATAAACCTACAGACTCCGAAAGCTTCCTCAACTACACCATGTCTCACTTAAGGACACCATCCCCTTCTCTCAGTTTCTCTGTCTCCACCACATCTGTTCACAAGATGAGGCCTCCCACTCTAGGACTTCTGAAACGTCCTCTTGTTTCAGGTAACATGGCTGCCCCTCTGCTGTAGTTGATGGAGCCCTCACACCCATTTCCTTCATTTCCTGCTCGTCTTCTCTCACAGCCCCTCCCCGCGGACAGAACAGAGATAGAGCTCCCCTGGTCCTCACCTTTCACCCTACCAGACTCTACATCCAGCACATCATTCTTCACCATTTCTGCCGACGGGATCACAGCCACATCTTCTCCTCCCCACCATTTCCACTCTCTTCATGACTTGCTGGGCCACTTATTCCTTCCTACCCACCCAGCCCTGCCAAACCCTGACACTTTCCCCTGCAACCATAGGAGGTGCAACACTTGTCCCTACACCGCCTCTCTCACCACCATCCTGGAACCTCAACAGCCCTTCCAGCACCTGTAGTCGCTTGTGTTTCCTGTGCATAGAACATGCTGACCTTGCTGCCAAATTAAACTGATCCTATTTGCTTGCACACAATCCACATCCCTCCATACCTGGCATGTTCATGTGCCTATCTAAAGGACTCCACTACCGTGGCTGCTTTCACCACCACCTCTGGCAGCCTGTTCCAGGCACCTGCTGCTCTCTGTGTAAAAAAGCCTGCCCCGCACATCTCCTTTGAACTTATCCCCTCTCACCTTAAAGCTGCGTCCTGTAGTGTTTGACATTTCTACCCTGGGAAAAAGACTCTCACTATCCATCCAGTAATGCCCCTCATAATTTTATAAACTTCTATCAGGTCTCCCCTCAGCCTCCAGTGCTCCAGAGAAAACAATCCAAGTTTGTCCAACCTGTCCTTACAGTACGCAGCCTCCTGGTGAACCTCTTCTGCACCCTCTCCAAATCCTTCCTATAATGGAGCTACCATAATTGCAGGCAATACTCCAAATATGGCCTAACCAAAGTTTTATACAACTGCAACATGACTTTGTGACTCTTACACTCAATGCCCTGACCAATGAAGGCAAGCATGCCGTATGCCTTCTTTACCACCCTACCTACTTGTGTTGCCACCTTCCGGAAACTATGGACTTGAATCCCAAGATGCCTATGTACATCAATGCTGCTAAGGTCCTGCCATTAACTGTGTACTTTCCCCTTACGTTTGACCTCCCAAAGTGCAACACCTCACACTTACCCGGATTAAACTCCATCTGCCACCTCTCCGCCCATACCTGCAACTGATCTATAACCCGCTGCATCCTTTGACAAACTTCTTCAATATCCACAACTCCTCCAACTTTTGTGTCACTTGCAAATTTACTAATCAGCCCACCAACACTTTTGTCCAAGTCATTCGTACGTATCACAAACAACAGATCCCAGTACTGATCCCTGCCGAACACCACTGGTCACAGACCTCCTGTCGGATAACACTCCTCCACCACTACCCTCTGTCTTCTATGGCCAAGTCAATTTTGAATTCAATTTTCCAAGCTACCGCAGATCCATGCGCCTTAAGTTTCTGGATCAGCCTACCACAAGGGACCCTGTCAAATTCCTTACCAAGGTCCATGTAGACAACATCCACTGCCCTACCCTCAGCGATCACCTTTGTCATCTCCTCAAAAAACTCAATCGTTTGTAAGATGTGACCTGCCCCGCACAAAGCTATGTTGACTATCCCTACTAAGTACATGCTTTTCCAAATGTGAACAAGTCCTATCTCTAAGAATCCTCTTCAATAACTCCTCTACCACTTTCTCTGCCATGTCTGTTGACCGGGACCCCAATCTAACCCCTACAGCATTTGCTCATTACCGGAGGGGAAAGAATTGGATTCAATTTGCGTTAAAGCCGCATGTTTACTAGTCTGTCTAAAAATAAAATGAAACAGGATTAAATTGAATTAAAACTGGATTGCTTTCAGCTAAAGGTTCAACTTTAAACAGAGATTGCAAATCTTTCCATCTGAGTTGTGGGCATTGGTCAGAGTCACGGGGAGTGTTTGGAGTGCTAACCTGTGTTTGGAGTGCTAACCTGTGTTTGGAGTCAGGGCCTGTGCTTGGGGTCACAGGGTGTGTCTGGAGTCATGGGTTGTGACTCTGCCCTTACAGTGCACCCTGCTTCTTTCAACATCCAACCATCAGCCACCCATCCACACCAATCCTACACTGATCCTATTTTATTCTCCCTACACTCCCATCAACTCCCCCCAGATTCTACCCCTCACCTACACAAGGAACAATTTACAATGACCAATTAACCTACAAAACCCGCATGTCCTTGGGAAGTGGTAAAAAACCACAGCACCCAAGAGGAAACTCACACAGTCACAGGGAGATCATTCAGACTCCACACAGACAGTTCCAGAGGCCAGGATCAAACCCTGTTCTCTGGAGCTACGTGACAGCAGCTTTACTAATTCCGCCACTGTGCTGCCCCTGCCTTGAGGCATAACTGGCCAATGAGATGGGCCTGGGCCTATCACAAATACACACCCACTGACTACCCCCTCTCCCTCTAATTCCCCCTCTCATTCCATCTCCCCTCTCCCTGGTGCACCTGCCAATCACTTCCTCACTCTCCCTGAAGGAATGCTCCCTCCAGGAGATCCCCTTTCTCAAATTGGTTCCTGTCCACGGGTTAGGTCACCCACATTGCCCTCTCTCAGCTACCTCCCTTTCACTTTCCTCATTCCCTGTCCTCCTGGAGTACTTCAATCCATTACAGGTATGGAGCGAGAGCAGGGATCTTGTCACAGAGTCATAGAGCATGGAAACAGGCCCTTCGGCCCAAATGGTCCATGCCAACCAAGATGCCCATCCAAGCTGGTCCCTTTGGCAACGTTTGGCCAATATCCCTTTAAACCTTTCCTATCCACATACCTGTCCAACTATCTTTTAGAAGTTGTCATGTACCTGCCTCAACCACTTCCTCTGGCAGCTTATTCCACATACACACCACCCTCTGTGTAAAAAGGTTGCCCCTCAAGTTCCTCTTAAATCTTTCCCCTCTCACCTTAAACCTATACCCTCTAGTTTATGATTCTCCCAATCTGGGAAAAAGACTATGTGCATTCACCTTATCTATGCCCTTCATGATTTGATACACCTCTATAACCATGATTTTATACCCCTTAATTTCCTATACTCCAAGGAAAAAAGTCCTAGCTTGTCCAACCTCTCCCTATATCTCAGTCCCTCAAGTCCTGGCAAAATCCTTGTAAATCTTTTCTGCACTCTTTCCAGTTTAATAACATCTTTCCTATAGCAAGGTGACCAAAACTGAACACAATACTCCAAGTATCTGATATTGAGATAGAAGATCAATGATTGTATTGAATGGGGGAACAGGCTTGAGGGGCCAAATGGCCCACTCCTGCTCCTATTTATTATTTTTCTATCTCTATGTTTTCGCCCTGTCTCTGGTGCTAACACCTCCACACAAAGGCAGAATCGATAATCAGTCTCCAATAATTTAGTGTGTACACACACACACAGATACATGCATTTGAACGGACCTCTTGCACAATAAAGTGGACTCTTAACCTCACAATCTACCTCGCCATGGCCTTGCACCTTACTGTCTACCTGCACTGCACTTGCTCTGTAGCTGTAACGCTATATTCTGCATTCTGTTATTTCTTTTCCCTTGTACTATCTCGATGTACTGATGTCATGAAATGATCTGTAATAGATGGCATGCAAAACAGTTTTTCACTGTACCTCGGTACATGTGACAATAATAAACCAATTTACCAACTTAATGCATACATGCTATCTCGTATACATACACACACACACACACTCTCTCTCTCCAGCAGAGACTGCAGTTACTGCTATCCACTCACTTCACATTTAATTTGACTTTAAACCTCCTAACCATAACAAACAAGATCTTCTCCCTGTTGTTTTCAATCTCTGATTCCCATCTCACGCAGTGTGATCACACTCCCAATCCTCCCTCTAATATATCTCAGCCATTAACCAGTCCCCCTCAGGTGTCTGTAATGTCCTCTTCTGTTACTGAGATTTCTCTTCACTGTTTCCCACTTTCTCCGTCTGCTTCTGTGCAGCCATGTGAGCAGAAATTCATCAGAACCTTTAATTAAAATTTTCCCGAATATTCTGTACTTTTGGCTGCTAATGTTTATTCTGCCCTCCCACTCACAGCAAGACATGGACATCATGTCTTATCTCTCTCGCCGTCTCTGTCTCTGCACTGATTATCCTCGGGCTCCTTTTGCTCTGAGGTTCCATCAGCATCTCCTCAACTTGTCTTTCGGACTGTATTTTAGTTCTAGGCTCAGTTGTTTCTCAGGTTTGATCTATCTTTAGGGCAGTGACAAGCCCACTTGAACTGGCATCCCACACACCACCTTAAAAGTTTGCACCTTATACCATGGCTGCAGTGGTGCCATCTGCAAAATGTCCTGCATCAACTCACTGTGTTCTCTTTTATGTCCTGAGCCCTTGAATACAAAAAGGCAGCAGGTGTCTGGGAAATACATCAACCGCTTCTTTGCTTCCATGTCACACTCATGGAGTCCGGAAATACATTACTGCATCTTCAACGTCCCTCCTCCTACTACTTGGATGCCTCCATCCTGTACTTTTACCATCAACCTTCTCGAGGGTGGTTACTACATACCCAGACCCCACAAATTTGTAACAAAGTTGTCTGGCTGAGATACTCTTTGTCTTTAGAGTGTAACCAAGGTCAGCCCAATTATCAACAATGAAAGGGATAATGAGGCAGGAAAGCAGATCACTGGAGGAAAATTACAGTGCAGATTTGATGACGGATCTCAGACCTGAAATGTCAACTCTGTTTCTCTCCCCACAGATGCTGCCTGACGTGCTGAGTGTTTCTAGCATTTTCTGTTTTTTTATTTCAGATTTCCAGCATCTGCAGTTTTTTTGATTTTCATTAAATATTCTGGATAATAAATATGCTTATTTATTAGGTCTTCCATTGACATGCTGAATCATGCATGAAATATTAGTCAGTGAAACAGTGCGTGGATCTTGCTCGTGCTCCCAGATCTGGGTGTGAGGGAGGATGTTCTCTCAGTATCTCCACTGACAATAACACAATGATCCAAACAGCCACTTTCTGGCTGATTCATTCCACGATTATTTCTGAGCTGCATTTGACTACATTAATACTGCTTCTGATGTGAAGACATCTCTCACTGCTTAAGCAACAAACAATCTGCTGGAGGAACTCAGCAAGTCGAGCAGCATCTGAGGGAAGTAAAGAAATTGTTGATGTTTCGGGTCGAAACCCTGTATCAAATCCTGACGTTCCTCCAGCATCTTGTTTGTTGCTCCAGATTCCAGCGTCTGCAGTCTCTTGGTGTCTCTCACTGTTAAAGCTTTTTGTTGTGCTCTCAGAATGTGTCCACATTTATTGGCCACCACCAACTGGCAGGAAGGTGGAGTGGGCTTTCGTTTTGAACCCCTGCCTTGATGAAGTTCTGCCACTAAGGGTAGTGATGGCTTTTACAGCTGGGGGAGTCCTGGGAAGCCTTGCAGACACACGAAAAGTCAACCACATAGTGTGTGATTTAGTGCCCATCTCCTCTGTGTGAGAGATCATGACCTATCCCTGCGTCATATACTGGAGGACATGCATTTAAGCTGAAGGGGGAAAGTTTGAGGGAGATGTGGGGAGCAAGTCGTTCACACAGAGAGTGGTGGGTGCCTGAAATAGGCTGCAGGGGGTGGTGGTGGAAGCAAATACGATAGTGAAGTTTAAGAGGCTTTTAGATATAGACATGAATATGCAGGGATGGAAGGATAGGAATCATGTGCAGGCAGAAGAGAATTAGTTTAACTTGGCATCATGTTTGGCACAGACATTTTGGGCCGAAGAGCCTCTTCTTGTGCTGTACTGTTCTATGTTCTATTGCTTCCCGTTGGTTTCCAAATCACCGACTGATTTAACTTAACAGGAAACAATCCAGGCGTTACTGACTTGCAATTTCCCAGACATAATTCTTTCTGGGACATCAGCTGTTGTGTGGAGACTGATCTGCCTTTTGAGCTTTGGGTCAGATGTTGCTCCGGCTGTTGTCCAGTTGTTCAATGTTCTTCAAACTTCTCCTGCTGGAGGGCATGGACTCAGGTTTGGGCATTAAGGAGTGAATTCAGGAGGAACTCCTTCACTCAGAGGGCTGTGAATCTTGGGAATTCTCTACGGCAGAGGACTAGGGATCCTAAACAGTTAAATATATTCAAGATTTCATTTGATCCAGGGGTCTTCAGGGAAAAGGGCATCAGCTGGGAAAGTGGAAGACGTGCCTTGGAAGCCTAGTCTGCCTTCCCAGTCAATTGTGTCCCCATTTCTTGTTCCTTCTTATCTCCTTATGAGCTCCAACTAATATTTCCGATCCAATGTTAGAACTTCGCAACAGGATTATGAGCTTCTTCTTTCAAGACCTTAGTGTTCTCTTCAGAGATTAAACTCAACTTGTTATCCACCCAGGGTGCCCCTTATCTTTTGCTTCGCCTGGCAGGAGGGTCAGTAAACAGAGGACACAGACTTCAGATAATTGGTGAAGGCACCACAGGAGAGGAAAGGTGATCGATCTTTGTGCAACAAGTTGTCACTATCGGGAATTTACTTCCAAATAAGGTGGTGAAAATAAATTGAAAATGAACCTTCAGTGGGGGATTGGATAATAATTTGAAAAGGAAAAATCTGCAACGTTTTTAGTTGAGAGCAGAGAGAGTTTGCATAATTGGATTACTCCTTTCTGTACTGTATGATGGTACAATTCTTCTATTTCACCAAAAATCTGTTATCATTCATAAAATTCAGCCATTCAAGTGTTTGCAGTTTGCACTGCTTCATGCTTTAGTGTCACTGCTTTAGTGTCATGGAAATAGGCCCTTCAGCCCATCGAGTCCATGCTGACCACCAATCACAGATCTTGCATGAGTCGTACGTTCATCCCATTTTTTTTTAATTTCCCCCCACATTCTCATCAACTCCACCCAGATTCTACCAGTCACCAACACATGAGGGGCAATTTACAGCAGCCTTTTAACCTACCAACCCACTCATCCTTGGGACGTAGGTGGAAACCAGAGCACGCAAAGGAATCTCACGTGGTCACAGGGAGAACGTGTAAACTGCACACAGACAACACTGGCGGTTAGGATTGAACCTGGGTCTTCAGCGCTGTGAGGCAGCAGCTCGAGCTGCACCACTGTGCTGCCCGATTTCTTGCACATTTGCTCAGAACTAAGTTACTGCTTGGTGAAGAAGATTGGTAGTTTCTTCATCTTCAAAGCTAAACTGAATTCAGTGAATATGCCTTCGGCGTTGGGCCTCAGAAAACAGCCAAGAAAGGTCCTTCAAACCAAACATGTTCAACAAAGACCTTCAGGGGATGTGCTGCCCCATCTGGTCGGGTACACACTGGTCTATAAAGTGGCCTAACAACTTGCCAGTGTATCTAGGCCTTGGCAACGTCAGTCACTCCTCAGAGTGAAGTAGAACGGACTTGAATGAGAGACGGATTTGAAACACCTTGCTCCAATCTCGGGTCATACACAGCGTCCCAGTTGTGAGGTTCCCAATCCTTGATGAGGCAGTGGTACTTCAAAAAACAAATCAACCTTTTATCTACTTCTCAAGTACTCCCTCAGAGATCAAGGATGACTTGCTTACACACCAGTTTTGTGGGTTCTGAGATGGCTGATGAGATCAATGTGGGAACCACAGACCCTTCCACTGGGGGGGGGTGGGTGGCAGGTGGTCCTGATGGGGTGGACAGAGTGTCTGGTTTATGAGGTGGTGAACTCCCTCTGCTGCTTAATCAGGACCTCTGTATGTTCCCAATACATGGCCCTGAGGATCTCAATACCATCTCAAATGTTTCTTTTTCCATTTGATCATGGGTCAGAGGTTCCCAGGAATCAATGGGGATGATGCATTTCTTCAAGGCCACTTTGAGCACATCTTTGGATGTTTTCCTGGTGAACTCTTCCAACGACAGAGCCCGGAATAGAAAGTCTGTTTCAGGAGTCCGGTGTCGGGAATGGCCTGCCCAACATAACATCGAACTAGTACCTCAGTGCTGGAGATGTTGACCTGGGGATAACTGTCCTGATATTACCATACAGCCAATCCCATTGGGTTAGTAGAGGCCTTTCTCAATCAACTAAAATACTGAGCTGAGACACTACAGCAAATGTTGATCGGCATTGCCCTCCTCACCTCTGTAGCCATGACTGGACTGCTTTTGAGAAGAAAATAGTCCATCCTTCAACCATATTCTGGGGCAGAAGACTGTGTCATCCAGTACCCCATGAAAATTTCTACTGTGTCTTTCCCCCCCACCCACCCACATCCTTGTGATAGTTTTAAGCCGATGACCAACTGCATGGTCCGAGGGTGTGTTTAAAAGTCTTTGGGGGGTGGAAGAGAGGTGGAGATGAGGGAGCTCCAGAACTTTGGGGCTAGGCAGCAGAAGGCATGGACGCCAACAATAGGGGTGAAAGAAATTGGGGATGTGCAGGAGTGAAGAATGTTGAGCAGGACATGACAGCATAATGGAGCAACTAGTGGAACTCTAATGACCCAGGTTCGATCCTGACCTCTGGAGATGTCTGTGTGGAGTTTGCACCTTCTTGCTGTGACCATGTAGTCCTCTGTGTGTCAAACATGCCCCTCAGATCCCCTTTAAATCTTTCCCATCTCATTTTAAACCTACTCCCTCTAGTTTTAGACTCCCCTGCCCTGGGCAAAGGACCGTGACCATCCACCTCATCCGTGCCACTTATGATTTTATAAACCTCTGTAAGGTCACCCCTCAGCCTCCTTCGCTCCAGGGAAAACAGTCCAGACCTATCCAGTCTCTCCTTATATCCCAAGCCTTCCAGTCCTGGCAACACCCTCTCTCACTTAATCACATCCTTTCAATAGTATGGCGACCAGAACTGCACACAATATTCTAGGGGCGGTCTCACCACCACCTTGTACAGATGTAACATGATGTCCCAACTCTTGTACTCAATGCTCCATGCAATGAAGGCATGCCATACCCCTTCTTCACCATCTTGTCTACCCGTGTCACCGCCTTCAGGGTACTATGCACTTGTACCCCTAGGTCTCTCTGTTGTACGACATTTCCCAGGGCCCTGTCATTTACTGTGTATGTCCTACCCTGGTTTAGTCTGTTGTGACCTTGCACCTTATTGCACTGCACTTTCTCTGTAACTGTGACACTTTACTCTGTACTGTTATTGTTTTTACCTGTACTACATCAATGCACTCTGTACTAACCCAATGTAACTGCACTGTGTAATGAATTGACCTGTACGATCAGTATGCAAGACAAGTTTTTCATTGTACCTCGGTACAAGTGACAATAATAAACCAATACCAATAGTTTCCTAAGATGCAACATTTTGTGCTTCTCTGAGTTAAATTCCATCTGTCACCCTTTGCCCACTTTCCTGCTGTAACCTTAGACAATTAGACAACCTTCTTCACTGTCCACCACACCACCACTTCTGGTGTCATCCACAAAGTTATTTCAATTTGTGTTGGCTCACTGGAGATATGGGAGCAGGGCCTGTATGGTAGGAATACACTGGGTTGGACCATAGGACATTCCTTTGGCATTAGTATGCATTGGGAGGTTGCTGATCAATATTACAAATGCTGTTGACGACAGACTGTTGGGGGGGGGGGGGGGGGGTGGGGGGGGTTGGGGAGGAGTGGTTGATGGGTTTACGGTGCTTGATTCTGAATCCAGTCTAGAGGAGCATCAGACTTTTCACATAAATAAGCAGGAAGTTGCATTCTATAGCACCTTTTTCAGCCTTCAAATACTCACAAGGGAATGAGATACTGTTTAAAGAGTAGTCAGATTTATAAGGTGGGAAACACTGCAGCTGATTTGCATACATCATGCTCTCAGCCAGCAATGCGATAATGAACTGTTAAGTGCTTTTCAGTGACATTGAATGAGGAATAAATATTGACCAAGGTCCTTGAGAGAATTTCTCCACTAATCTTTGAAAGATAGCATGGGATCTTTTATGACTGTGGATGGGCCTTAGTTTAATGTCTCACCAAAGGCCAAATATCCCAACAGCATAGCGCTGGAGAGTCTGCCTCCAGTAGATTACAAAGGCCTCCATCCAATTCCCACTCATGAAATTACTTGCAGTTTATTTGAATTGAGTAGTGGACAGTGGCATTGCTTCAGTGGTGTAGAAGGATGGCCAGTTGCTGAGGAGTGGATAAAGGATGGCTTACCGCAGGATTTAGTGGAAACGTACAATCTGGTCTCCTTCATAAAGCTTCACTTAAATCACCTGCATCGCCTGGATTAGTGAGGGCTGACATAATGCTCCTCAACAAATCTAAAAAAGTCATGTCCTAAGTCGTAAAATGGAATAGTCCTTTTAAATGGTTGATGTGAATTCAGGACAGTTCCTGTTCAATTTCCGTCATTTTGCTTTATGACCTTTAAAAATGAAGAGCGCTATTGCTTTTAGTTTTTCTCTGTAGGTGCTGAGGAATGACGGCAGCTGAGTAACACTTTCCCATCCCCCCAGGACAAATTTGCCTCCAGTAACTGGGAACTCACCCACCACAGGGCCTCAGGAGAGCACGACATCCTGATGTCAGGCAGAAGCAGACGGGTGTCTGAAGGTACTGGGCTGGGCCACAGCGTAGCAGCTGGGATCGTGGAAGGTCGGGGGGTGAGGAAGAGGGGCGTCAGCGATCGGGAAGCAGCAGTGGTCAGTGTGTGGACTCACTGATGGGGAGTGTGGGGAGCCTGGTCCAGGACAGAGGGAAACCACGTGAGTAAGAGAGGAGTCAAGTGGGATAGAACTGAGGGGGAAGGAGACTGCGGGAAGACTGAATGGAGGCGGGGAGGCATTTCGGGGATAGGGGGTAGAGAGGCTGAGAGAGGGGGATTGAAAGAGGGAAGGGATCAGAGTTGGGGACCAAGGGTGTGGGCAAGATTGGGTGTCTCTGTCTATACATGTGTGTGTTATCAGTTCTTTGAAGTAACGTATGTTATGGTTAAAAGGAGAACCAGTGGATGTAGAGCTCCAGAAAGCATTTGATATAGGTACCACATCAAGGTCCTTACTCAAAGTTAAAACTCATGACATAATACAAAGACTCTAGTGTGGTTAGGTTGGCTGACAGGAACCCAGAGAAGACGCATACTTTTTTAAGGATGTAATGAGTGGTGTGTCACAGGGATCAATGCTGGGGACTCTTTACAATTTACATAAACAACTGATGAAAGCACCAAAGGTACAATTGATAAATCTGATGAGACAAAGACAGGTAGGGAAGGAGGTTGTGAATACGACCCAAGGAGGCTACACTGGGATATGGAGACACTCCACCGAGCTCCTCCAGCATTTTGTGTTCGTTGCTACAATGGGATATGGATAGGTTAACTGAGCAGGAAGAGATCTGGCAAATGTAGTGTGGGAAAATGTGAAATTGTCCACTTTGGCAGGAAAAGTAGAAAAAGGTATTTGATCTAAATGGTGGGAGTTCTGAGCTCTGAGGGATCTGGGTGTCCCAGTGCATGATTCACCAAAGTCTGGTACACAGGTAAAGCAAGTAGTTAGGAAAACTAACAATATGTTCATATTTATTGCAAGAGAAATTAAATATAGTACCGGTCTCCTTGTACCATGTTAATGCATGAAAGCAGTTCACAACAGGTTTAGTAGACTGATACCTGGAACAGGTGTGTTGTCACATGAGAACACATTGGCAGGTTAGCCCAGCATTAGCTGGAGTTTAGAAGAGAGAAGCCAGTTGATTGAAACATTTAAGATCACGAGGTTCCCACAGCATGGATTCAAAGAGGATATTTCCCCTTGAAGGAAAATTTAGAATGAGGGATCATTGTTTCAAAATAAGGGTGACCCACTTAAGACAGGTATGAGGCAAAATCTTTCTTAAAAACGGCCATGAGTCCTTGGAACTCTTCTTCAAAGGGCAGTGGAAGCAGAGGAATTGAATATTTTTAAGGCAGAGTTCAATAGATACCTGATAAGCAAAGGGGTGAAATATTCCCACAGATCAATGGTCAGAGTTGAGGTTACCATCAGATCAACCATGGTCTCATTAATTGGTGGAGCAGGGCCACCTCTGCTTTGAATTCACATGATCATAAGTCAGTGCATCTGTGCACTCACTGTGTGTCATTGCGAGTGTGCACATACATGCATGTTCAGCAGAGTCTGTTGTCCAGTCAGCCTGGACCTCCTTACCACTGGAACAAAACCTCGCTCTGTGCAGCCCACGTTACAAGAAATCACGTACAAGCACCTTCCACTCTTTGGAAGTGGAGCAGAATCACGTCATCCTCAATGCCCAGGGACTGCCGAAGAAGCTACTCCTGTATTATCAACTTCAGTGCTGTCCTCATTGCTTCAGGAGCCATCACTTGGCATTTCTATGGCCCTTACCCAGTGTCATGCATATACTGCACAACAGTGGTGCAGCAAGTAGAGCCACTACCTTGCAGCCTCAGAGACACGGGTTCAATCCCGACCTCCAGTGCTAGCCACATGGTGTTTGCACATTCTCCCTGTGACCACGTGGGTTTCTTCTGGGTGCTCCGGGTTTGGTAAATTAATTGGCCACTATAAGTTGCTCCTAGTGAGTAGGTGAGGTAGAATCTGGGAGGAGTTGATGGGGATGTGGGGAGAATAAAATGGAATTAGGGATGGATTAGTGTAAATGTGTGGGTGATGGTCAGAGACTCAGTGAGCCCAAGGGGCAGTTTCGGTGTTGTATGTCTCTATGAGCTATTTCTCTGGGAAGATACCCTAAAGTTCCTGTGAACTGGGCAAGGCTGGCATTTATTGCTAGTCCCTAGTCAGGCCATTCCTCCTCCTCACAGAACGAGTCTCCAAATGGCCTCCTAATGGCATTCTGGAAACCAACCATCAACTCATACCACAATGCTCATTTCAATGTCCACAGACTAGCTGGTAATTAGGACTAGGACCCTCAAGTCACAGCTACTCTCTTTGGTGCCAGTACAGAGTTCTTTTTGCTTTCAGTGCCCATGTAGACTGTCACACAGTCACCATGACTACCCATAGGCTTCAAATTGGCTGCTCACTGATTCCAGTGCAATGAGGATAGAGCTTCATTGCTCTATGCAACTATTCAGAAACACTGGGAATTAAAAAAGGGTCCTCATCAATTCTTTTAAAAAACATGCCAGGATTTCCTTTTTTCAAATTGAATGACCTACACGACCCTAATCCTACCTCAGCAACAGAACACTACAGACCACCTCTTGCATTACCATGGACTTGTTTCTGACTGTGATTCTTTTACACTAATGTCTCGTTTTGTACAGTCTTTTTTCTTCGCTGTGTTGTATAATTTATGTGTAAGAGGGCACAGGTTTAAGGTGAGAGGGGAAAAAATTAATCAGAACTTGAGAAGCAATTTTTTTTTACACGAAGGGTGGTATGCGTGTGGAATGAGCTGCAGAGGAAGTGGCTCAGTTAGGTACAATAACAACTTCTAAGATACAGTTGGACAGGTACATGAATAGGAATGCTTTAGAAGGTTAAGGGCCAAACGCTGGTAAATGGGACTACCTTAGATGGAGACCTTGGTTGGCATGGGCCAGTTGGGCCAAAGGGCCTGTTTTCATGCTGTATGACTCTATGACTCTATAAACTTATGCTCTGTGTGTTGTTGCCTGAATCTATGTGCCTGTGATGCTACTGCAAGCAAGCTTTCATTGCACCTGTACTTCACTGTACATGTGCATATGACATAAACTTGACGACTTAACTTGAATGATTTGGCTCCTTGCTGTGAAATCCACTACACATCACTTCAACACTTGAATTTCTGGATACTTAAATACATTCAAAACTATTTCAAAGGCTGCTGTTGGGAATTCCAGTATTAAAGCTAGCATGACAAAGGCATCAGCAGGTCAAACAACCTTGATCTCCACAGGACAACCTCCCAGCCCATATTAACACCAAAGGAATGACCCTCTGATCTAGTACACTCAATCCTCATTGTCCACCATTCCACATACTCGTAAGGTCAGTCCTGTCCCCATCTTGATTCTTCTCGAACAAAGATATCTATGCACTTGCACACACTGAGGAAACCAATCACTGTATAAATAGTGATCAGTTTCCAGACCACTTGTGTCAAGTGGCTCCCTGTTGTACACTCTGCTAATAGAGAGCAGTCTTTGTTTACACACAGCTGCACCTTGTAATTTCAGAGCCAATCACTGCTTGTAAGTTTCAATACATTCAATTGAAATAGTTTAACTAAGATCATTTCCCCTTTTAGTATTTAAATGTTTTAATGTGTTTATTAATACATTGTAATGTTTTAGGAACATAACAGGGCATATAGTACAAAGGCATATGACTTAGTGGCCATTACAGAAACATGGTTACAGGATGGAGATGAGTGGGAATTAAATATCCAAGGATATCAGGTAATACGGAAGGATAGGCAGGAAGGTAAGGGAGGTGGGGTAGCGCTCTTAATTAAGAATGAGATCAGGGCGATAGTGAGAGACGATATAAGATCTAGGGAGCAGAATGCTGAGTTCATCTGGGTAGAGATTAGGAATAGTAAAGGGATAAAAATCATTGATTGGAGTTGTCAAAAGGCCACCAAATAATAACATTACAGTGGCACAGGCAATAAACCAAGAAATATTTGATGCACTTATGAATGGAATGGCAGTTGTCATGGGGGACTTTAACTTCCACATAGATTGGGTGAATCAAGTTGGTCGAGGCAGTCTTGAGGAGGACTTCATAGAATGTATCCGTGATAGCTTTCTTAAACAGCATGTTAGTGAACCTACAAGGGAAAATGCTTACTTAGATCTAGTCCTGTGCAATGAGACAGGTAAAATTAACGATCTTATAGTTAGGGATCCTCCTGGAAAGAGTGATCACAGCATTGAATTTCTCCTACTAGAAGACAAACAACGGGATGAGGGAGCAGTTGGCTAGCGTAGACTGGAAAACACAGGCTATATTGGTGGGGCAGTTGAGGAACAGTGGAAGACTTTCAAAAGATTTTTCCACGGTGCTCACAAAAGTATATTCCAGTTAAAAGCAAGGACAGTAAGGGTGGGGAGAGCCAGCTTTGGATAACTAAGGAAATAAAACAAGCATCAAGCTAAAAGCTCATGCATACAAAGTCACCAAGAGTAGTGGGAAACTGGAAGATTGGGAAACTTTAAAAAGCAACAAAGAACCACTAAGTAAGCAATAAGGAAAGAAAAGATAGATATGAAAGTAAACTAGCACAAAATATAAAAAGATATTTATGTTTATTTGGGGTTGTATTGGTATAAAGGAGAGGCCTTAGCTGTATCTACACATATGTTATCCAAAAAAATTTCATTTCCCTATCCCCATGGATAATGAGGACATCGGCAGTTCAGTAAGATAGATTTTGCCCCACGGTGCAGTTTCCAGCACTTGTCCGAAGCGCCCATGTCTCCAGTGAGCTGACACAAAATGAAATGGTGCAGATGTGCAAAGGAAACGTGTAAAACTGCCCAGGAAGAGACCATTCAGAAGCCATCATGATACATGCTAGATCAAACTGTGACACTCCAGTTGGTGCTTAGCTTCTATCGTACAGTTGATCAACCAGAGCACCTGAGCAACATTCAGGTGCCTGGAGCTCATCCCCTGCGATCTGATGGATATAAGACCCCAGGACATGCTGGTCACTGTAAATTACCCCCTGGTGTTGGTAAGTGGCAAAAGAATCAAAGGGTACTTGATGGGCATGCCGAGAGAGAGAATAGGTTGCAGGTGATGCAGAAAAATAAGGAGGGAGGGCAATGGAACTGATGGGAGGCTGGCACAGATTCAATGGGCTGAATGGCCTCTTTCTGCGTTGTAATAAATAAGAAAGATAATTGAGGGATGGAGGGCCTGGATTATTGGTATTGATTGTATTTCTGACTGAAGGGTGAGTTACGAGCATAGGAACTGAAGGTATCTTAAAGAGGTGTATAAATCACAGGGCCATAGACAGGGTGAATGCACACAGTCATTTTCCCGGGGGTGGGGGAATCAAGAACTAGAGGGGCATAGGTTTAAGCTGAGAGGGGAAGATTATAGGAACTTGAAGGGCAACTTTTTTACACAAAGTATGGTATCTATGTGGAACAAGCTACCAGAAGAAGTGTTGAGGCAGGGACAATAATAACTTTTAAAAGTGGACAGATAAATGGATAGGAAAGGTTTAGAAGGTTATGGCCAAACGCTGGGCAAATGAAACTAGCTTGGATGGGACAATCTTGGCGGCATGGATTCAGTTGGACCAAAGGGCGCTGTTTCCATGCTGTATAACTCCATGACTCTATGATATGACTGGTGTTTTTAGCACTCCAAAGGTATTGGATAACATTGACTATGACCAACCTGTTTCACCTTGACCAGAGCAGTAGAACCAGACGTCTCAGGTGGGCATTCTAGTGCATATATTCAAAACTGATCTGGACAAACACTGGGTGGAAAATTAGCCTTTGGTTGTCAGTGAAGGATTTGAGTGCTGGACAAGTGTGCTAGGTGTGCACAATTACCAGCCACTGCTTGGACTCACTTCCTTGTAGTCCATTCCATTGATTTCAACATCACTGACTGAGTCTCAGCTGTGGCTCCTGTCTCTGAACTAGAAGGTTCTGGGTTCAAGCCTCACTCCAGAGAAATGAGCACAGAAAACTCGGCTGATAAACAGTGTCGGTGCTACATTGCAAGAATGCTGCTTCTTGAATGAATATTGAACCAAGCCCAAATACTCCCCCAGATCAACTTAAAAGATCCCACTTATTAAAGAAGGCTAGGCGGACAATGGTAGTGTAGCGGTTAGCATAACGCTATTACAGAGAGTCTTCTGGGGGCAGCCTGCAAGTGTCGCCACGCTTCCGGCACCAACATAGCATGCCCACAACTTCCTAACCCGTACGTCTTTGGAATGTGGGAGGAAACCGGAGCACCTAGGAGGAAACCCACAGAGACACAGGGAGAACGTACAAACTCCTTACAGACAACGGCGGGAAATGAACCCGGGTCCACTGGCGCTGTAAAGCATTACACTAACCGCTATACTACCGTGCCTGCCTTCCTGAAGGGCAACTTCTTCACACAGAGGGTGATGTGTATGGAACGAGCTGCCAGAGGAAGTGATTGAGGAAGGTACGGTAACAACATTTACAAGACACTTGGACAGGCACATGGATAGGAATAGGGATTCAGAGGGATATGGGACCAGTTTCGATAGACATCTTGGTTGGTATGGATGGGTTGGGCCGAAGGGCCTGTTTCCATGCCTCCATGGACTCTGTCTACACTTCTAGCTGCCTCGGAAAAGCAGCCAACATAATCAAAAACCCCTTTCATCCCGGACATTCTCTCTTCTCCCCGCTCCCGGGCAGAAGATACAAAAGCCTGAAAGCACGTACCACCAGGCTCAAGGACAGCTTCTATCCCGCTGTTATAAGACTATTGAATGGTCCTCTAGCACGATAAAATGGACTCTTGACCGCATAATCTGCCTCATTATGACCATGCTCCTTATTGTCTGCCTGCACTGCACTTTCTCTGTAACTGTAACACAATATTCTACATTCTATTATTGCTTTTCCCTTGTACTACCTCAATGCACTGATGTGATGAAATCATCTGTATGGATGACAAGTTTTTCACTGTACCTCGGTACATGTGACAATAGTAAACCAATACCACTCAGTAACTCTAATACTCCCCCAGATTCTACCACTCACCTACACACTAGGGACAATTTACAGTGGCCAATTAACCTACCAACCCATACATCTTTGTGAAATGGGAGGAAACCAGAGCACCCAGAGGAAACCCACGTGGTCACAGGGAGAACGTGCAAACTCCACACAGACAGCACCGGAGGTCAGGATTGAACCGGGGTCTCTGGTGCTGTGAGGCAGCAGCTATACCAGCTGTACCGCCTTTTCTTTCTTTCCAATGTGCAGAGGAGGGTATCGCCAATGACTGATGTTCCCATGTGATCTTAGCCCTGGCAACAAAAAACAAATTGCTTCCCTCGTATTTCGTCGAGCGAGCAGCCAGTCCTTGCAACAGGCTCTTGAGGGTGATGGTAGAAGCAGTTAGTGTACATTCATTCAGATATAAACAAGATAGATTTCTTTCTGAAACTGACATCTTGGGATGGACTAAATGAGTAACTGAAGACATGCTGAGATTAATGTATCAACACTCAGGAGGTACAGACGACTTTAGAACAAGGCATCACAAAGGCCTCCGTGGCTATCCCCCTGTCTGCTATCATCCAACTGAGAAACACTGATTGATGTAATTAGTCAACAATCCCTTTAACATTTGGCTGCATTTAGTGACAATATTATGACCAGCCAGGATAATATGAGTGTCTGAGACTGATTTTATGCACACAATTTATGTGAACTATTCTCCACATTGCATTTTACTGGAGAAATTGCCCTTCTTTAACAGGAAGAAGTTACTGTAGTTTCTGTTTCTTATGCACTTTAAAATAGCTCTACTTTCGGTGCAAATTGATGTTTGCTATACAATTGCCTGTCGTCCATCATGTGTCCCACTCCCACCTCCCATTCATTGGCTGATGTAGTGTGTCAATAAAGGTTCTGCCATCAATTCATCATGGAAGACAAATCAGAAAGCTCTTGGTCTTCCATTGTCCAGCAATCCCTATGTGACACAACAGAGTTCTTCAGCACAGAAGGCACAGATGACAGGACAAATCCTTTCTCAGCACCTCACCAGTACTCAGGTTAGGCTTCTCTGGGATTCCAATAACATCAGACCCCACTACAGCCTTGGTCCAAACACGAATAGTGGAGCCCTAGGGAGCACTGAAGAACAGAAGGACCTTGGTGTACAAGACCAAGCATCCTCGAATATGGGAGTGCAGGTTGATATGGTCGTGAAGAAAGCACATGGGATGCTGGCCTTCATTAGCCGGGACATATAAGGGCAGGGAGGTCACGTACAACTTTATAAAACTTTGGTTACGCCATAGCTGAAGTGCTGCATGCATTTCTGCTCGTTACATTAAAGGAAGGACATGATTGCACTGAGGAGGATGCAGAGGTTCACCGAGATGTTACCTGGGATGCAGTGTTTCAGCCATGAGGACAGACTGGATAGTCTGCTGTCCTTGCCATGAAGGGTGCTGTGAGGGCACCCAGTAGAGGTATACAAAATTAGGAGGTGCATAATTTTGTAGGTAGTAAGAAACCTTTCGCCTTGGCAGAGATGTTTAAAACTAGAAGACAAAGGTTTCGAGTAAGAGGGTAAAAGGTTTAGACGGGATCTGAAGAACATTTTCACCCAGAGGGTGGTTGGAATGTGGAACGCGCGGCCTGAGGGGGTGGTGGAGGCAGAAACTCCAGTATCTAGACAAGCACTTGAATCACCAAGGTATAGAAGGCCACAAAACAACACTGGTAAATGGGACTAATATGGATGTGGATATGGTCAGCATGTACATGGTGGGCTAAAGGGCCCTGTTTCTGTGCTCTATGACTCCATGGACCTATAGATTAAAGAGATGAATACCAGAAGTGACTGCATTTGACATCAAGACAGAATGGAATCAAGCAGCTTTGGTGAAAGTGGAATCAATAGGGATCAAAGGGAAAACACTCCAGTGGTTGGAGACATACCCCATGCAAAGGAAGGTGGTTGTGGATGTTGGGCAGTGAACACATGCACAAGGGGTGCATTCACCTCCCTGCATTCCATTCCAGTGATTTCAACATCATTGACTGAGTGTCAGGTGTGGTTCAGTTGGCAGTGCTCCTTTCTCTAAACCAGAAGATTCTCGGTTCATCCCACTCCAGACACCTGAGCACTCAGCTGATATCTCAGCCTCACACCATCACGGCAAGAGTTCTTTAAGGTACGTCCTACACCCAACCATCCTCAGGTCTTCATCAATGATTATCCTTCCATCACAAGGTTGCTGATGATTGAACAATGCTTCAATTCCATTCAAAACTTCCCAGAAAATGCAACTGTCTAAACCTGCAAGCTGCAATACCCAGGTAACATTCAGACATGCACCAATAAGCAGCAAGCAACATTTGTGCCACAAATGTGCAAGGCAATGACCATCTCCAACAAGAAAGAGTACAATCACCTAACCTTAGCATTTAACCTCATTTTCAAGTCGAAGTCCCCGACCATCAACACAGAGTCATATAGCATGGAAACAGACCCTTCGGCCCACCAAGTCTGTGCCACTCATCGAGCACTCATTTACACTAATCCCAGAGAGACAGATAGAAGTCCCGTCGGAGAGCAAAGTAGAACTTTTTCAGGTTAGGCATTCCTAGAAGAGGAGTGGCAGTGAATTAAACAAGTCAGAATCAGAATCAGGTTTATCATCAATGACATATGTCTGGAAATGTGTTGTTTTGCAGCAGCAGTGCAGTGCAAGACATAAAAATTACTATGAGTTACAAAAATAAATAGTGCAAACGAGGAATAACAAGGTAGTGTTCATGGGTTTATGGACCGTTCAGATATCTGATGGCAGAGGGGAAGAAGCTGTTCCTGAATTGTTGAGTGTGGGTCTTCAGGCTCCTGTACCTCCTCCCTGATGGTAGTAATGCAAAGAGGGCGTGTCCCGGATGATGAGGGTCTTTAATGACGGAACAAGTGAGTGAAAAGCAAAAAAACTGTAGATTCTGGAAATGTAAAACAAGAACTGAAAATGCTGGAAACACTCAGCAGGTCAGGCTGCATCTGTGGGGAGAGAACCAGAGTTACCGTTGTAGGTTGGAGACCCTTCGTAGGAACCTGCACGATAAATAGGGCGGCACGGTAGCGTAGCGGGTAGCGTGACGCTATTACAGCGCCAGCGATCGGGGTTCGATCCCCGTCGCTGTCTGTAAGGAGGTTGCACGTTCTCCCGGTGTCTGCACAGGTTTCCTCTGGGTGCTCCGGTTTCCTCCCACATTCCAAAAGACGTACGGGTAGGTTAATTTGGGTTTAAAATGGGCCAGAAGGGCCTGTTACCATGCTGTAAATAAAATTAAAAATTAAAAAAAAACAGCAAGTAATTCCAACCTGAAACATTAGCTCTGTTCCTCCTTCCCACAGATGCAGCCTGACCTGCTGAGTGTTCCCAGCATTTTCGGTTTTTGTTTTAGATTTCCAACATCGGCAGTGTTTTTTTGATTCACACTAATCCCAATTTTTTTATTCTGCTCACATTCCCATCAACTTGCCCCAGATTCAAGCACCCTAGAGGCAACTTACAGCGGCCAAATAACCTATCAACCCGCATGTCTTTGAGCCCGCGGGTGAATCCCATGTGGACACAGGGAGAATATGCAAACCTTCACAAGCAGCACCGGAGGTCAGGATCTAACATGGGTCTCCAGAGCTGTGAGGAAGCAGCTCTACCTGCTGCAGCAATACATTGCCCCCAGCATCTTGGAAGTCACCACTGACCAGAAACTTAACTGGACCAGTCACATGAGTGCCACGATTAGTAAGCAGGCCAGAGCTAGGTATCCTGCAGAGAGTGACTTACCTCTACGAGGCAGAAGTCCCTACACCACAGGCAAAGCATAAGTCGGCAGCATGATGGAATACTCCCCATCTACCTGGAACATTGAAGGAACTCAACCTCATCCAGGATATAGCAGCCTGCTTGACTGGTACCCCATCCACTACATTGAACATTCATTCCCTCCACCACTAATGCACCATGGCTGCACTGTGTAACATTTACAAAATTTACTATCTCCTTCACCTAGGCACCTCCCAAAACTGCAGCCATGAAGGTCAAGGGCAGCAAGTGCATGGAAGCACCCCTACCTGCAGGTTCCCCTCCCAGTCACACACCACACTGACTTGGAAATATATCGCCGGTGCTTCATCACTGCCAGCTCTGAACCCCTTCCCCAAGACCACTGTGAAAGTCCCTTCAACAGAAGAGCTACAATGGTTTAAGGAGGCGGCTCACCACCACCTTCTCAAGAGCAAGTGGCAATAAACAATAAATGTGACAGCAGTGTCCACATTGCAAGAAATGAATACAGTGGCCAGAACAGCCTTATAGAGCAGTCAAAGCCTCAACATTTGAACCGATGGCCGTGCACGGACTTTGCTTCCAAGCAGCAAGTCTTTCTTTAATCTTAAGTGGCGAGATTGATTGTCAGGGCTTTGCTGAGGAGCGATTTTTCTAAAATTGTGAGATATTAGCGAGTTGAAGGAGTAGATTTACTGTGAATTGCAATTACAGGGGGAAACGTCAGTCTGTAATTAATCAACCAGTGTAAAATTTTCAGCCATGCTACATTCTAAATTTAACACAAGTAGTGATTAAAAACAAAGTGGTGTCTTTATGCAGGAAGGGTTGGCTCAAACATGTTACCCTGTCCATAATTTTACTATAGTAACCTTTCTGTTCACTAGAACCAGGAAAAATTCCAAATTTGTTTTGCCCACAGCAGAAAAGGCCCCTCAAGTTGTCTGCCTACTCGGACACCAGCTCCAAGAAAAACTGGTATTGCGCCATGCTGTGTGGGCACGTGCAGCTCTGATCCCAACAGTGGCAATGTATACAAAGCTCAGGCCATCTGTGCTGTAAGCTGCTTTTTATTCCAATGCAAAATGTGTTGTTAGAAATTAAGACTGAGAGATAGTTATGGAATCGATCTTATGTGAAAGAATCATTTGTTGGGTTTTGAGCATTTTTTCCTGTAGCTTACGGTCTCCCAGAAAGGAACTCTGGCAGTGTTCCCAGTCCCACAGGAGAATTCTTACCTCACACTCACCCACTGTATATGATAGTCATTCCTAAATCCTGGGAGCAAGTCAGGAGAGACGTCTAGTCCCAGAGACTAGTGGGAATGTGGGACTTGCAACCACATGGAGTACTTGAGACAAAGAGCAAGAATACCTTTAAGGGGAAGATTGATTGCCATTGAATCACTGTTGCTCATGTCCTCTGAATGGGAGTTTGTACATTCTCTCTGTGATCCTGTCCCCCGGGTGCTCCCGTTTCCTCTCACATGCCAAAATCGTGTGGGTGATGGGTTAATTGGCTGCCGTAAGTTGCCCCTGGTGGCAGAACCTGGAGGGAGTTAATAGGAATGTGGGAAGAACAGTGCAGGATGAGTGTAAATGACTGCTTGATGGTCAGCATAAGGTCAGTGGGCTGAAGGGCCTGTTTCCCTGGGCTTCTATGACTCCATGATCTCATGATTTCTGCAGCCCGTGATAAATATTAAAGTTTTGATTAAGACAAACCAGAAAATGAAAGAAAATGAATAGAACGGTATGTTGGGATGGAGGAGAGGATACACACATGCAGCAACAGAACAGTATAAACATGTTGGGTCAAATGGCCTATTTCAGTGTTGTGAATCAACCAATAGGCTCAGTCAAGAGCCATCAGGTCAGGAAGCTGGAGAACAATGGTGTCAGTGCCATGGATAAGAACCCCAGTCCATTACATAAGTATGCTGTGAACCACTGGAATATTTATATCAGGCCCCACCACCCCCCCACCCCCGGCTGCCTTTGTGTCACAGATCCCTCCTCCCACCAGCACATTGAAGCAGTGGCCCCAAGAACAGGGCCTCACCATCTAGCAGATCCTCAACAGAGCCCCTCACTGTCACTTAGTTGTGAAATACCTTGCTGAAATTTAAGGGCTCAACCTTCAACAACAGGAGCAACAATGCAGCACAGAACACCATTGTATATAGTTTATTTTATTATGAATAAAGTTTATATTGTTAAAAATATAGACAGAAGGGTCTAAGAAACAGAAGCAGGCCACCTGGCCCTTTCAGCGTGCTCTCCCATTCAGTAAGATTGAGTGTAACAGCACAGAAACAGGTCCTTTGGCCCAACTCAGTCATGCTGACCAAGGTAAGAATGGCTGGTCCACTCGCCTATCGATCTCCATGTTCTCTGATTCCAGCCAACTTCTCCCTCAGTCTCCACCTTGACTTTCCTCAGTATGCACAGCCATCTGGGGTGTAGAGAACACCAAGGTTTACAGGCTACTGTGTAAAGAAATGTCTCAAGATCTCAGTACTAAATGCCAAATCTTTATCCAGTGACCTCCCGGCTCCAGGCACAGAAAGCAAACCCCAGCCTGCCCCATCCCCCAACATCTACCCTGTCAATTTCACTGATTCTTGTATATCAGAACCAGGTCACCTTTCATTCTTCTGAAATTCAACAAGTAGAGGCCAACCTTAACATCTCTTTCTAGGTCAAGTCCCTGCCCGCAGCTGAGAAGCATCAGCAGAAGCCATGGGAGAATGAAGGTAATTGAAAAAAAATTGGGAAGTTAAACTGTGTCCATTATGTGACTGTGATCAGCCAGAAACTCCTTGTCTGATCCACGTTCATGAAGGAGCCATCACAGTGATACACTCTGCCAATCCTGACACACCTGTCTGCTCAACCACCTCGATGTGATATTATACTTGCTATTGCATATCAACATCAGCAATAGGTATAGCAGCAATGGATAAATTGCTGGTCTACTGGCCAGAATCCGAGGTTACTGATCCAGGAAAAGGCGATTTAATCCAATAATGGCAATCTACTGAACTTACATTCAATAAGTTGAATAAATCTGCTAATTTTTTTTTCTTCTTCTTCTCAGGCAATCCCTCTGAATCAAGGATGACTTGCTTCCTCTCTGGTTTTGTAGGTTCTGAGGTGACTGATGAGGCCAACGTGGGAACCACAGGTGGGGCGGGAGGTGGCGGATGGGGTGGTCGGCTGGTTGGTGAGGTGTTGACCTCCTTCCACTGCTTGCACAGGGCCTCTGTGTCTCAAAGTTTGAAATAGTCCCTCTCCACTTTCAACGGTCATGGGCCAGAGGTTCCCAGGAGTCAGTGGGGAGCCCTTCCTCGAGGAGACCTTGAGTACATCCTTGAACCTTTCCCTCTATCTGTTTGATAATTTCTTCATTAGAACATAAGAAATAGGAGCAGGAGTCAGCCATCTGGCCCGTCGAGCCTGCTCCGCCATTCAATAAGTTCATGGCTGATCTGGCCATGGACTCATCTCCACCTACCTGCCTTTTTCCCATAGCCCTTAATTCCCCTACTATGCAAAAATCTATCTAACTGTGTCTTAAGTATATTTAATGAGTAGCCTCTACTGCTTCCCTGGGCAGAGAATTCCACAGATTCACTACTCTCGGGAAAAGTAGTTTCTCCTCATCTCCGTCCTAAATCTATTCCCTCAAATCTTGAGGCTATGTTCCCTAGTTCTAGTCTCACTTGTCTGTGGAAACAACCTTCCTGCCTCTATCTATCCCTTTCATAATTTCTATAAGATCCCCTCTAATTCTTCTCTAGACAGAGTCCTTCCCAGGACAGAGCTCAGAATAGACTGTCTGTTTCAGGAGTCTGGTGTTGTGAATGTGAGCAATGTTGCTGCCCAATGTGGCCAGTTGCAAGTAACTAGCACCTGGTAATGGTCACCTGAGAACAACCAGGTTGTTGTAAGATCCCATCTGGCTCACTAACATCCTTCAGGTAAAGAAAATTGCTATCACTACCCAAGCTGGTCTGTATGTAACTCCAGATCCGCCAATGGAGACACAAGAGACTGCAGATGCTGGAATCTGGATCAACACACAAGCAGCTGGAGGAACTCAGCAGGTCAGGCAGCATCTGTAGAGGGAAAGGAATTGTTGATGTTTTGGGTCAAGACTCTTCTGGACCAAAATGTCAACTGTCCGTTTCCCTCCACAGGTGCTGCCTGACCCACTGAGTTCCTCCAGCTGCTTGTTTGTTGCTCCAGGTCCACCAATGGAATCTACCCTCTGAATTGATCTAACAAGGAGACAATTAGGCAGAGATGATAAATCTTTGCCTTGCCAGCTGAATCCATATCCTCACAAGAAATATAACTAAAGCAGAGAATAAACTCTCAAAACGCATTCATTTTAACAACATTTAACAACATTGAGGGCAGGCACGGTAGTGTAGCAGTTAGCGTAACGCTATTACATTACCAGTGACCCGGGTTCAATTCCCACCACTGTCTGCAAGGAGTTTGTACGTTCTCCCCGTGTCTGCGTGGGTTTCCTCCGGGTGCTCCGGTTTCCTCCCACATTCCAAAGACGTATAGGTTAGGAAGTTGTGGGCGTGCTATGTTGGTGCCGGAAGCGTGGCGACACTTGCGGGCTGCCTCCAGAACACTCTATACAAAAAGATGCATTTCACTGTGTGTTTCGATGTACATATGACTAATAAAGATATCTCTGTTTCTTGGCATGTAGAGGCATCCTCGTGTGATCATGGGGGCATCCTCTCTGACCAGCTTCCGCCCTTGCAGAGTCCAGAGTAATCTGTCTCTGAAGTCCTTCATATTGGGGACAGGTCAATCAGCTACCTTGTGGCTTTAAGACCAAAACATTGGGTGGGGAGGAAGGGGCAGCCACTGGGATGTGTGGTAAGGCCGATGAGGAGGAGACCTGCAGAGACCCCGAGAATTATAATTCAGCACTCCAGGGTGTGCTGGCGAGTGGCCAACTTAATATGCATTGTTAAAGAGAAAGACGGCTCTAATCAGGTAATTACAGGCTGATTAGTTCAGCATCGATGGCTCGGGACAATTTGGGAGCCGTTAATTAAGGATGAAATTACCACGTATCTAGATAGTGAAAATAGAAGTAACCAACGTTGATTTAAAAAGAAATTATCGTGCTTGACTAAATTTATAGAATTTTCTAAAGAGATTACAAACCTGGTAGATGGGAAAATGGAATTGCTGTAGTTTATTTACTGGATGCGGTTTCACTATTTTGTTCAGCCATCTTAAAATGATGCCATCATCATTGTAAAATACTTGTAACACACGAAGTAGTTTAGTCAATGGAGACATGGTTTGAACTTCACAGGGGTGCATTCACCGTAAAGCCCCCAGCGTCCGTAGAAATTCTAGTGGGGGATAAAGAGATATTGAACCATATTTTCTTGCTTGTCTGCATAAAAGAAGGCACAGGAAACCTCATGGAAATAGAAGTAAACAACAGGTCTGATGCAAATAAGAAGCCGAAGAAATTAATGTTAGTAAAAAAAGACACTAACTTGTTGAAATTAATGGGATTGAAAAGTGATAAGTTCTCCAGGACATGATAAGCTGCATCCTAATGTTTTGAAGAAAGGCAGCTAAGAAATTAGCCACAGTTCCACAAGTTCCCACAAATTGGAAGGTAGCAAATGTCACCTCACTGTTTAATAAAGCAGTGAGAGTGAAAACAGGATATCACAGACCAGTTAGCACGATATCAGTGATAAGGAAATGCTGGAATCTAAGGTAACGGTAACAGGACACCTGGAGGATAATAACAGGATTGGGTAGAGTTAACATGGAGTAGTGAAAGGGAAATCATTTCCTGAGGATATCGCTGGCAGAATAGATAAGGGTGAGTCAGTTAATGTGGTGCGTTTGGACTTTCAGAAGGAGTTCGGTAAGGTGCCACACAAGAGATTATTAAACAAAATGACAATGCATGATATTGGGGTAACGTTAGACAGTTTTGGTTCACAGACAGAAAACAGAGAGCAGGAACAAGGGGGTTATTTTCAGGTTCCGAAGCTGAGACCAATGGGCATCACAGGGACAGGCGCTGGGCCCCAGCTGTTCACAACCTAATGGTTTGGATGACAGGACCAAACGCATCATCCTCAAGGATGCAACAAATGGGTTGCCACAGAGATCAGTGGTGGGGACCCAACATTTTACAGTTTATATGAGGACTTGGATGGAGAAACTGAAGATACAGTTGCTAACTCTGCTGATGATCCAAAGGTAGGTAGGGAAGTAAGTTGTGAAGAGGACATGAGGAGACTACAAAGGGGTGTAGATCAGTTAAGTGAATGGGCAAAGACCTGGCCAATGTAATATGGAAAAGTATGTAATTGTCCATTTTGGTAAGTAAAATAAAATAGCATACTATCTGAATGATGAGAGATTGCAGAGCTCTGAGAGGCAGAAGGATCTGGGTGTCCTGGTACATGATATATAAAAGGCTAGCATGAGGGTACAACAAGTGATTAGGAGAGCTAACAAAATGTTATTTTTTATTGAATACCAAAGTAGTATTTCAGTCATACAGAGCATTGATGTGGAGTAATGTGCACAATACTGGTCTCCTTATCTTAGGTTGAGAGGAAGTTTATTCGACCAATTTACGGAATGGGAGGGTTATCTTACGAGAAAAGGTTGGACAGGCTAGGCTTGTATTAGCTGAAGTTTAGAAGAGAAAGATTCTGAGGGGTTTGACAGTTTGAATGTAGACAGGATGTTTCCTCTTGTGGGACAATCTAAAACTAGGGGGTCACTATTTATAAATATGGAGCTGCCATTTAAGACACACATGTAGTGTGAAAGGTCATGGCTGTCTTGTGACTGTGACAACACTGACCCCTCTGGCTAGGATGACACCATTGAGCACATGGCCGAAAGCAACACCACTGTCAATCAAGGTCTGGCTCCACCCACCCATTAGTACACACCTTGACCACTGCGCCTATGTAAATACCTGTTGTACCTGGCCATGGCCTATTGGACATTTTTGAATCACCTAGGCTGGCTCCACCCAGCTCTCCAGCACTATAAAAAGTGCTGCATGTACTGGTTCTTTCTCTCTGTCTCTCCGAGGATGTTGAGGTAAGCTGTGCACTATTTCAGGGTAGTTAGTTAAGGACTCCTGAGACCAAAGAGCCAATACTTGTCCAGAGTCAGGGTGTTCAGGCATTGTATTGTTTATTCCTTGATCATTCGTAACCAGTTTGTTGTGTGTGTATGCATCTCACCCCTGTTGTGATTCCTGTCATGTCCTGTGATCACGTGTGTGTGCGTGTGCGTGCACACACACACACACACACATCTGGTCCCATTCATTCTGTCCCTGTGTTTGTCTTTGTGAATAAACTATTTTTAACATCCAAAGACTGTGTCCAGAACCCTCTATCTTTAAGACCTCAAAGAACCTTTTCACACAACAACACATGAGGTGAATTTTATTCTCTCTGTAGCTAAAAAGTCTTAGGAATTCTGTTCCAAATGGGTGGTGGAAGCAGAATCTTTGAATATTTTAATAGAGGAGATGGAGATAGATTCTTGGTACACAATGAGGTGAAAGGTGACTTCAGGTAGATGGAAAGACAGAGGAGAGGTGACAATCAGATCAGCTCTGCTCTTACTAATAGCAGAGCAGACTCAAGGGGCCGAGTGGCCTACTCCTGCTCCTATTTCTTATGTTGAGAGTTTTGCTGATACTACAAAGCTGGGCAACAATGTTGGCTGTGAGGAAGATGCAGGTGGGCTTCAGGGCGATAGAGAGAGGTGTGGTGAATGGGCAAAGATATAGCAGATGGAATATAACTTGGCGAGGTGAGGTCATGCACCTTGGAAGAAAAACTTAAAAAGTCAAAGTACTTTTGTTTATCTGCTGTCTCCATTACAAGCTCCAATGACCCAGGTTCAATCCTGACCTACAGTGCTGTCTGTGTGGAGTTTGCATTCTCGCTCTGACTCTGTGGGTTCCCCTGGATACTATGGTTTCTTCCCACATCCCAGAGACATGCAGGTTGGTAGGTGAATTGGCTGCTGTATTTGACCCTGGTGTGTACATGTGGTTGTAGAATCTGGGGGGCAGCTGATGGGAATGTGGTGAGAATAAAATGGGATTAGTGTAGGATTGGTGTAAATGGGTGTTTGATGGTTGGTGTGGATGAAGGGTCTGCTTCCATGCTGTATGAATCCATGATATTTGCTGCCTTTAACCAGTGTGGTGTATATGTGACCCCCCCCACCCCCCCACCCCAGACCCAGCAACGTGATTGGGTCTGAAATGGCCAGGCATGTTCAAGAGCAATAAGACAAGATTTCTTTATCAGTCACATGTACATCGACACACACAGTGAAATGCATCTTTTGCGTATTGTTCTGGGGCAGCCCGCAAGTGTTGCCATGCTTCTGGCACCAACATAGCACGCCCACAACTTCCTAACCCGTACATCTTTGGAATGTGGGAGGAAACTGGAGCACCCGGAGGAAACTCACGTCACTGACCTTTCCAGCAATATTCCATAGAACCATACAGCACAAAACAGGCCCTTTGGCCCACCATGTTGTGCCGTCCATCAAACCACCCTCACACTATCTAACCCTTTCATCCTGCATATCCCTCCATTTCATTCCTCCATGTGCCTATCCAACAAACTCTTGAACCTGTCCAATGTATCTGCCTCCACCACCACCCCAGGCACTGCATTCCATGCACCAACCACTCTCTGGGTGAAAAACCTCCCCCTGAACCTCCCACCCATAACCTTAAAGCCATGCCCTCTCATCTTGAGCATTGGTGCCCTGAGAAGGAGGCACTGGCTGTCTACTCTATCTATTTCTCTTAATATTTTGTATACCTCTATCATGTCTCCCCTCATCCTCCTCCTTTCCAGTGAATATAGCCCTAGCACCTTAAGCCTCTCCTCATATTCCATACGCTCTAATCCAGGCAGCATCCTGGTAAATCTCCTCTGCACCCTCTCCAACGTCTCCACATCCTTCCTATAATGCGGTGACCAGAACTGAACACAGTACTCTAAGTGTGGTCTAACTAGAGCTTTGTAAAGCTGCTTCATCACTTTGCGGCTCTTAAATCCCACGACTTATGAAAGCTAACATCCCATAGACCTTCTTAACTGCTCTATCCACCTGTGAGGCAACGTTCAGTGAACTGTGAATATGAACCCCCAGATCCCTCTGCTCCTCTACACTGCCAAGTACCTTGCCATTCACCCTGTACTCTGCCCTGAAGTTTGTCCTTCCAAAGTGTACCACCTCACACTTCTCCGGATTGAACTCCATCTGCCACTTGTCAGCCCAGCTCTGCATCCTATCAATATCCCTCTGTAAACTCTGACAGCCCTCCACACTATCCACAACACCGCTGATCTTAGTGTCGTCCGCAAACTTACTAACCCAGCCTTCCACCCCCTCATCTAAGTCATCTATAAATATCACAAAAACATGATTTTTATTAACAAACAGCCCCAAGGGTCATCTGTCCCCACAGGCAGGCTGAGATAAACACTGCGGCTGCTCTGCCCTGCTGTCTCAGTAACTAGCTCACCTGATCTAGAGTAGGGAAGCAAAGGAAGATCGAGATTTCTGTAATTTGACTTTTCTCAAGGAAAACTCCCCAGCCCTGGAAATAATGAAAGGCTGCAGGAAAACTCCGGCATGATCAGAGAACCATGCAGGGATCGGTCATCCCTCAGAGCATCCTGGACACCTAAAATATTATAAAATATTGTCAAAAGTTAAACGTTATAAAGATCTGGGAACTGAGGTTTGTGGTTTTTCAATTATCTGATGGCAGACAGGACAGGAGGGAAGGCTTGAAAATCCTCAGGGGATTGGCTGCAAACACCATTAAATGGTTTTGCAGCAAATTCACAGTTAAATAAAACCACTCGGAGCCAGCTAAATTGGATTCTCTATACTGCCTGCCCTGGGAGTGCCTGGAATAAATAAGGGGAACAATGGCCAGCAAATGCTTAAGGATTCCAATCAGCAGTAATTGTATTTCTCACCTAAGCCAAATCAATTGGGGGAATCTTTCAATCCTAATGTGGCAAAAAAATTAAAGATAATCCTCAAAATTTCATAGAGATGTTACTGTTACCTCTAGGCTTGATTATTCCAATGTCCCCCTTGCCACCTTCCTATATTCCACTCCAAACAAATTTAAACTCATCCAAAAAATTTGCAATGCTAATTGCACAAAGCCATTTTCACCCATCGCCCTGCCACTCACCAACAACATTAGGTGAGAAACATCTGGATTTTAAAATTCCCATCTTTTTTTCTCAGATCCTCCCCATGATCTTGTACCCTCCCTGCTCCTGTGACACCTTCCCCCCCCCCCCCCGCCCCACTGCATCTCCACTCTCCTCTGAGTCCGATCTTTGACGATCCCCAAATTTAATCACTCCACTGTTGGCCGCCTCGAGCTGCTGAAGCCAAAGTCTGAGGAATTCCATTACTAAAGCTTTCACGTTCCCAGGATGTTCCTCATCTCTTCAACTACCTTATCTCATCATCCATCCTGATCTCTTTACATTGCTGGCATCAAACTTTATTTGATAACATTCCTGCAAAGAGCTTGTGTTTGATATATTTTGTACGAGCTCAAGTTGTTACTTTTATCAAACTAGATGATCTATCTTGTTCATTGGATAGAAGTGGGGTTTCTTGAGTTCTACCTCTTGTAAAAGAACGGTGGGAGTTTCAGTGGAGCAACCAGCCAGCAAAAACAACCTGTGTTCAAATAGCAGTCCTAATTACCACTATGCACTGAGTGTGCCATCTTTCAAATGTGGCCTAAAACCAAGGCTCTGCCTACCCCCTCAAGTAGACGTAAAAACTCACACAGCAGCATTTTGAAGATGTGGTGGGGGAATTTTCCACTAATGTCATGAGAAGACCAACATTTACGGTCTGCCTAGAATGAAGGATCAGCTTCCCGATTCACCACAGTCCGTGTGGGGAGGGTGCTCCCACAGTGGTATTGGGAGGGAGTTCCAGAAGTTAGGCCCAGAGATGAAGGAACAGCGATATATTTGCAAGTCAGGATGGTAGGTGCTGTGGAGTATTCCCTCATTCCTCCTCTCCTTGTTTTCTAGGTGGCAGGTTTTAGGTCTGGGTGGGGTTATCCACACCACAATGAGTTGCTACAGAGTAGGTTGTGACGGTACACAAGTGCATCAAGCCTCTCAGATGTTGAGCACTGATCAAGGGAAGTAGAGTGTATCCCATCACACTCCAAACATTAGGGTTGTAGATGGTGAAAGGAGTTGGTGACTTAGAAAGTGAGTCACCTGCTACAGGATACCCAACATTTAACCTACTGTCATACTCACAGCCTTTGTGAGTGGTCCACTTCAGTTTCTGGTCTAAGGTGACCACCACCAGAATATCGAGGGTGCGACAAATTGCTGTGGTAACGCCATTGCATGTCAAGAGTAGATGCTTGGACTTGTCTTAGAGATGGCCATTGCCTGGCACATGGACAGCATGAACGTTCTTTGCCTTCAGTCTGTTCCTGAGTGCTGTTCCAGGGCCTGCTTTAAGCAGGCATCGACTGATCCCTTATCTAGGGATCAGAATTAAATTGAACACTGCATATATCAGTGAACATCCCCATTTATGATGAAGGGGGAAAGGTCACTGATGAAGCAGCTAAAGATGGTTGGCTGTTGGACACTGCCCTGAGGAACTCCTCCGGTGATATCCTGTGCCTGAGATGATTGACCTCCATGAACCTTAACCAGTCTCCCTTGAGTTTGTTACATCTACAGGCTTTGGAATGTGTTCCCTCTGATTCCTATCGACTTCACATTTACTGGAGCTCGTTGGAACCACCCTCGGTCGTATGCTGTCTTGACCTCAAGGGCATTTTGGAAATCATTCATGTCCATGTCTTGAGTCGAGACTGTATTGGTTTGAAGCTCTGTGGCCCTGATTCAGCAGATTTGGGGTAAATGGAGTATGAGAAATTGAGCTTTTTGACATGAATATTCAGAAACTTCAAAGTAGAGTTGGCCTATCTCCTCCATCTTGCCACATATCCCTTGCCCCTAAGTTGCTGGAGCTTTCTTTCAGTAATTAGTCTAAAACTGATAATGTTTTTTGCAACTACTCATAACCTTTCTCCCACATCACCTCATCCACCAGATTTGACGTGCACACATTCCCCATGTTAATTTACTCAAATGCCAGAGTCTGGTGATGTTATTCAGTTCACAACAATGTTTTAACTGAGGCAAATGTCCCAGACAAATATCCAGAAAATTAAATCATTCACAACAAAGGAATGGAAAGAAATATCAAAACTTTTATTGAGGTAGAGGGGGAAAAAAAGCCTTTGCATACTTTCATTCACAGGACGTGAGACCAGTATTTATTATCCATCTTGAATACTTTATGGTCCCTAAACTGATTGGCTGGGCCTTTAGAGGACAATTCACAGTCAAACACATTGCTGTGGGTGTAGAACTAGATAAGGACAGTATATTTCTTATCCTGAAACACATTACTGAACCAAATAGGCGCTTACAATAAGCCAGCAGTTTCACTGTCACCATTACTGATATTAGTTATTTAATCTAGCTTTAAATTCCCCACTGCCTGTGGCCTCTGTATACTCTCCAATGCCTTGCTGCAGGACAACTTACTAGATTTGTTTGTGTTGCCTTCTGTCTTGGTAGACAGTCCAGTAATATAGCCACAATCCTACCAATTCCATAGAAAAACCAGTGCTGGGGAAATGCTTTGTTTCTGTGCTGTGGCTTCTATTAAATGTTGTGAAACCCCTGCTCACTGCATCTTCAAATCCAGCACCACTCAGGGTAACTATATCTGAAACCACTCCCCATGGCAGTTGTTCAAAACCTTGCTGTGAATGGTGACCCTCCACTGGGATGAAGTAGGAGGCTCTATGATAAGTGTGCACGCATTACCTAAATGCAGCATAGAGAGGGTGCCTGAACTACCCTGGAACTGAGTTCACAGCTCTGACTTTTGTCTTTATTTTCCTGTTCATGAATCAAGGAGATAATGGCATTTATTGTCCACTTCTAATTGTCCCTGAAGTGAAGCAGTTAAGGGTCAACCACATTGGGTCCGGTTTATATGTGACTCCTGCCCCACTAGGAAGATTGGCAGATTTCCTTCCCTGAACCAGTTATTTTCCAAGAAAAACAATGCCAGAGTGTAATTAGCAGTTCTTGTTTTTAATTCCAGATCTATTCATGTACTCAAATTTAGATTTCCTAGCCATGTGAGGGGTTTGTAATGGGTCAGGATGAATTATCCAGGTCTCTGGGTGCTCGATAGTACAACACGATAATAGGCCCTGCAGCCCATCAAGACTGCGCCGACCACCCGTTTACTCTCATTCTACTTTATCCTCTTCCCACCCCCCCCACATTCCCAACAACTCCCACTGCAACCCCCCCACCTCCCCTGCCCAGATTCTACCACTCAGCTACACACCAGGGGTGATTTACAGTGGCCAATTAATCCATCAACCCGCACGTCTTTGGGATGTGGTAGGAAACCGGAGCACTTGAAGGAAAGCCCCAATGGACGTACTGGAGGTCTCCCCTGAACCACCATGTATCAGGCCACTTCACCCCATCGAGTCTATGTCGGCTGACAGACAAATCCTATTCTCCCACTAGTTGTTCCCCCGGAACAACTTCTCCCCAGATTCTACCACTCACCTACACAGTTGGGGTAACTTACAGTGGTCAAGCAGCCTTCAAATCCGCACATCTTTGGGATGTGGGAGGGAACCCATCATTACTGCCATTGGTGTGCACAACCTCACTGAAGACCATTCAGACCCCTTGAGGCACCTGATTAGTCTCGCATGTATACAGTTTCCCCACAGCCTTAGGTTTTTCTTTCCAGTCATGAATATAGAGTTTGGTTTTTGCATTCAGATGAATCTCACAAAGGAGTCCCAAACTCCAACAGCCCAACTGCATCTCCAATGGTCTGACACCTCATAAATCTTCTGGCTGTGTTCATAGCAACAAGCAACATCCCCTTCTTATAATTCCTTTGGATTTAGCTAGGGCCTCCAAAGATTCCTACTTGAGACTGTGTTTATCTGCCACAAACAAACTTTAATAAAGTTTGTAGTAAATAAACCAGAGAACCAGCATGGTTTAATATTTTCAAAAGCTGACAAGCAATGCTGGCTTCTTTGAGTACAGGAAGTCGGTGCAGCCACTACTGGAGAAGTGAAGTTGGGCTCCTTATTTAAGGAAGATGGACTTCTCTTGGTGGTAGCGGTGGGAAGGTTTACTAGGTTGATTCCTGGGATGAAAGGGTTATTGTAGAAACAGATTGAGAAGATTATTCCTAAGTCTCTAGTTTTAAAGAAGGAGACTATCTTATTGAAATATGTAAGATTCTATGGGAGGAGATGGCGAGGTGCAGAGGGCTTGACAGAGTGGATTCCAAAGATGTTCAGGTTGGTAGATTAATTAGCCAATTTTATATTCCCCTGGAGTGTAGGTGAGTGGTAGATTCTACAGGGAGTTTATGGCAATTTGGGGAGGATAAACAGGGATTAATGTAGGGTTAGTGTAACTGGACTCTTGATGATCGGTGCGGACCCGATGGGCCAAAGGCTCTGTTATTGTGCTGCTCCTTCAATGACTCTATGACTATGAGGATGGAAGAATCTAAAACTGAGGGCATCATGTCAGAATAAAGGGATATTCATACAAGACTCCAATGAGGAGGAATTCCTTCTCTCAGAGGGTAGCAAATTTTTGAAATTCTATACCCCAGAGAGCTGTGGATGGTGAGATATTATTAATATCCCACAGTTAGGCTTTAGACGGCTGAGGAACCAACAGTTACAGGGATGAGGGAAGGAAGTGGAGTTTCCAAAGATAGATCCGTCAGGATCTGATTGAACAATGGAGCAGGTTCAACAGCCTTAGGACCAACTCCTGTTCTATTGCTTATGTAACAGATGACATATCATTCACAATACCTGTGTCACTCAGTGTTTTATATAATCCAACTTACTTTTATTTTATTTCCTTGACTACGGATATGTTTGGTTGTATTAGACCATTGTCCAGCCTCAGATGCAGAACTGTGTGCTCGCAAGTTGAGTGATGATATTTTGGAAAGACTGTGGAACATAGTCAATGGTTGGAGCAATATTTGGTACCTGGTTGGAAGCATCCAAGTTATCTGGACAGACTAAAACAGCTCCAGAGGAGTGTGGAGTTAATGGTTACAGAACAAGATTGAAAAGGTGATGAAAAGAAACCTGTGGAGACTTGGTTGACTTGAGTGTAGATGTTAAGGAGGACTTTTAGTTACAATCTCAGAACCAAAGTTAGTTTGAAAACGAGGAAGTGCTCCTCTCTGTGGAGAACAGTGGACTCTGGTACAGGTTACCAACCAGAATCTTTGATTCATTAAATTCCTCCATTCGAGAGCTGTATCCATTCTGGATGGGGCTGAGCTCACCCCCAATGGAATAATTAGACAGTGAGATCCTCGGGCTCAGTCCGATCACCTGCAATGGGGGTTAGTGTGGAATTCCCCAAATTTCATTTATTTTCCCAATTTGGGCCACGGTTTTTAATCTTCTGTCTCTGCAGGGGATCAAACAGCTGTTGGGATGGGCTGTAGGATCCTCATACCCAGGGTTTGCGGCAGGGAATGACCCGAGGCCCCTTCTATCTCTGTGATTGTTGGCATGTTTATATCTGATCCTTTGCAATGTCTCTCTGCAAACATCAACGTTAAAAGACCAAATGCAGATAATAAATCCCAAAGCAAAGCCTGGGATAAGTGCAGCTCCCACAGCACAACTCAAAGAAGCTCGAGATTAACCCACGTCACTGGAACCCCATCAATGCCCTCCACCACTGGCACACAGTTGCTGCAGTGTGTACCGCCTACAAAATGCATGGCAGTTAACGCCATGTGTTTAGGCACACAAACAGACCCTTCAGCCCAACAAATCAGCACCAAACATCAAGCACCCACTTACACTAATCACTAGGGCATCTTAGAGTGGCAAATTAACCTACCAGCCCGCATATCTTTGGACGCAGGAGGAAACCAGAGCACAGAGTTGTATTGTCATAGAGCTATATGGCAAGGAAACAGGACCTTGAGCCCAACTTATCCATGCCGACCAAGATAAGATATCTTTATTAGTCCCATGTACATCGAAACACACAGTGAAATGCATCTTTTGCGCAGAGTTCTGGGGGCAGCCCACAAGTGTCACCACGCTTCTGGCGCCAACATAGCATGCCTACAACTTCCTAACCTGTACGTCTTTGGAATGTGGGAGGAAACCAGAGCACCCGGAGAAAACCCACGCAGACACGGGGAGAACGTACAAACTCCTTACAGACAGCGGCGGGAATTGAACCTGGGTCACTGGCACTGTAATAGCATTACGTTAACCACTACATTAGTCCCATTTGCCCACATTTGGCCCATATCCCTCTCTCTCCTATCCATGTACCTATCCAAATTTTTTATGTTTTAATTGTACCCACCTCTACCACTTCCTCTGGCAGCTCACTCCATTTACTCATCTCCTCTGTGTGAAAAAGTTGGCCCTCAGGCCTCTTTTAAATCTTTCCCCTCTCATTTCAAACTTATGCCCTCTAGTCTTGGACTCCCCTGCCCTGGGGAAAAGGTCTGAGGCTGCTCACCTTATCTTGCTCCTTATGAGTTTATAAACCTCTATAAGGTCACCCCTCAGCCTCCTACACTTCAGGGAAGAAAGTCCTAGCCAGCCTCTCCTTATAACTCAAACCCTCCAGTCCCAGTAACATCCTCAGAAATCTTTTTTGCACCCTCTCCAGTTTAATGACATCCTTCCTATAACAGGGTGACCAGAACTTCTCGCAGTACTCCAAATGTGACTTTACCAACGTCCTGTACAACTGTAACATGACGTCCTAACTCCTGTCCTCAATATCCTGACCAACGAAAGCAAGCATGCTAAACGCCTTCTTCACCACCCTGTGTGCATCTGTCGCCAATTTAGAGGAACGATGTGCCTGTACCCCTAGGTCTCTTTGTTCTACAAACATTCCCCAGGGCCCAACCATTTACTGTGCAAGTCCTGTCCTGGTTCATCTTAGCAAAATGCAACACCTCGCATGAATTTGAATTAAACTCCATCTGCCATTCCTCGGCCCACTGGCACAGTTGATCAAGATCCCATTGTAATGTTAGGTAACCACCTTCTCTGCCCAATGAACATCCAATTTTAGTGTCAGTGACAAACTTACTAATCAAGCCAGCTATGTTCTCATCCAAATTGTTACTATAAATGATGAAAAACATAGGACCCAGCACCACTGGTCCCATGTCTCCAGTCTGATAAACAACCCTTCACCACCACCTTCTTTTTCCCACTGTCAAGTCAATTTTGTATCCAGGGAATAAAAGCAGCTGGAGGAAACCTTCAGGGTCACAGGGAAAACATGGAAACTCCACAAAGACAGCACCAGAGGTCAGGACTAAAGCCCGGTTGCTGGAGCTGTGAGACAGCAGGTCTACTAGATGCACCACCGTGTTGCCCTAAACCTCCACGACCATCAAGGTCAAGGGCAGCAGGTTCAGAGGAACACCACCACTTGCAGGGTCTCCTTGAAGGTCACGCACCATCCTGACTTGGAAACAAAGTCACTGATTTTTCATCACTGCCACTTTAAATCCTGGAACTCCCTCCCCAACAGCACTGTGGGAGTACCTTCATCAGAAGGACTGCAGGGGTTCAAGAAGGCAGCTCACCAAACTCTCAAGAGCAACCAGGGATGGGCAATAAGTTCGCCCAGGCACTGCTCAATGAGACTGATTGACAAATTTTGCAAATGCACTGTCTTTACGTGGATCCGTGCAGCAGCTGTGTTAACGGCACCACTCCCAGACTAAGACAAGAGACACCAATTTGTTTTTGCCAAACGTTGCTGCAATTCTTCTGTTGCATGGAATTGGATGAGAGGGAGGAGTGCTTTTCCTCCCAGCAAGTAGCCAGTAATTTGAAGAAAGACCAAGAGGAACAAGGCACCAAATGTGCCTCACTCAGAGAGTTGCAAGGATCTGGAATGCCCAGCTGAAAAATGATTCCAAAACTAACTTTAATAGGACTCTGCATTTTTATAGAAGCTTTGACAATTTCAGGACATCCCAAGGCAATTTTTGGCAATTAAATATTTTTTGAAGCTCAGTCACTGTTAGCATGAAGGGAATACTTGCGGCCAATCCTTGCACAGCAAGCTCCCACAGAGAGCAATGTGATGGTGACCAGGTAATCTATTTCAGTAATGAGGATTGAGGGATAACTATCAGCCAGGACACTGGGGAGAACTCTTCTCAAAACAACCAACCATGGGATCTTTTGAGTCCCGGGGGTGGGGGCATCAGGTAGGTTCATGTTTCACCAGGCACGAAAGTGATGGTTGACAGATGAGACACCAGAGATGGCAGATGCTGGAATGTGGAGCAACAAACAATCTGCTGGAGGGACTCAGCGGGTCGAGCAGCATCTGGGAGGTAAGGAATTGTCGATGTTTCGGGTGGAAACCCTGCATCAGGACTTATGGTTGGACTGCTTAAGATTGGAGAACTTAGAGGTCATGGACGAACCATCTGAGCGTGCAGAACTCAGCCTTTCCATAAGTTCAGCACAGGTACAACGAGTTGAATGCCCTCCAACTTTTCAGCAAACAGGCCACTCGGCCCAACTAGCCTATGTTGGTTCCTCCCATTCTAAGTTATCTCCACTTATCACTTGTTCTTCCGTTCCTCTTTCCCTGTTACTCGCCTCAACCACTCCCTGTGCAAACAATGCCCCCATTCTCTAAGGGAAAAAGATTTCTCCTGAATCACGCACTGGATTTATCAGTGACCGTCTTATACTGATCACCTCTACTTATACATTCCTCCCCAAACAGAAATATTTCTCCACATCTATGCTGTGGGAGTCTTTCATAAAAAAAATACTGGGTCCCCATCTGTTCTGGTCTTTGTTGGAGAGCAGAGTGCCCGTTTGTTTTAATTTTACTCAAATCTCAAGAACAATTCAACTGGGATGCTGGCATAAGCGTAATAGTGACTCTGACATCGGCTGACAAATCTCCCACAGAACTGAACATCCAGGGCTCGCTTTCCCAGCAGGGTTTACTGGCTGCTAATGGGAGCACTGGGTGGCTTTCCCCTCTGTAATCCAGTGGAACAGAGGTGCCAGCTGTCAGCCTACTGGCATCAGCTTATTCTGGCACTCAAACCTGCCAACTCGCTTATCTCATTTCTCCTGTCAACATTGGACGCCGTTCAGCCCATCATCTATGCCAGTTCTCACAGCAATCCCATTTCTCCACTGTTTTCCCTGTAACCTATTATCTCTCACAATCCCATCAACTCCCCTCCTGATTCTCCTACAACACCCATACACTAGGGCTATTTAACCCACCGGTCCGCACATCTTTGGGATATGGGAGGAAACTGGAGCATCTGGGGGAAACCCACGCAGTCACAGGGAGAACGTGCAAACTCCACACAGTCAGCAGCGGTGGTCAGGATTGAACACAGATCCCTGGAGCTGCGGGGCATCGGCACTACCCGCTGCCCCGTCATACTGCCTCTGATCTGCTTGGCACAGGCACCTCGCTCCCTAAACCATCAGCTGGGACCCCCACCCTCCGGGCCGTGCCCTCTTCTCGATGCTGCCATCAGGCAGGAGGTACAGGAGCCTGGAGACCCCACACCTCAAGGTTCAACAACAGCTCCTTCCCCACTGCCCTCAGGTTCTTGAACCCAGCTGAAAAACCTGAACACTACCTCAGACTATATTTCTCCCTCTCTTTCAATCTTGCACTAGTACTGTTATGTTTTACTTGGTGGTTTATTCTGCACACATGCAAGATATGTATAATTTATGTTCTATGTTCATTTATGTTAGTCGTCGTCCTGCTGCCAAAAACTCATTTTCATGGCATTTATACCCTATGGCTGCCTAGGACAACAATAAATTTGAACTTGAACTAAACCAGCTGATAGAGAAGTAGATGGATTTTCATTTTAGGAGTAATGCCCTGCCTCTGATTAGCCATTAGGTTTATTATTCTAACAATCTCCAAAACACGTGTGGTTTTGAGAGCGAAAAGATATTGTTTCCACTGACGAGAGGGTCAGTGACTAGAGAGGTCAGGTTTCGCCAGAGACAGTGGGGGAGGAAGGCTGCTTCATGCAGCAAGTTGCCGTGATCTGGAATGTGGTGCCTGAAGGGGCAGTGGTAGCAGATTCGTTAGTTCCTTTCCAACGGCAACAATGTGCCACAATGGGTAGTGCTGCCGCCTCGCAGCTCCAGCCACCCCGGTTCGATCCTGACCTTTGGTGCTGTCTGCATAGACTTGACACGCTCTCCCTGTGACTGTGTGGATTTCCTACCACATCCCAAAGGTGTGTTGGATGGTAGACTAAAGGTGGGGAAAGAATAGGTTCTGGAGAAATCAGTGGGGAAATAGGAATGTTGGATTCAACTGTTTTAAGTAGTGCTTTCTAAACATGTACAGTGTTTAATACACCTCAAGTGGCTGTACAAGGAATGGCTGCTTCCTAGCTTATTGGTTTGTCCATCAGGTGATTACATGTTTTCTCATTGGTTTTGCCACAGGTATCTAATAGGTTTTTTGATAAGACTATTGTTGGCTAAGGAGTACCTTTTAGCTCAGGTATAAAAGATGTTTTTTGTTAATTACTCTCTTGCTTATCTCTCTCTCTCTTGCTCTCTTTCCCCCCCACCACCCCACCACGACCCTAGCTCATCTTTAGTTCCTTTTGTCTCGCCTCATCTCCTTGTAGTAAAGCTAGTGCCGTGTGCTCTGTGGCTCTTTGTTTTAAACTCTTCCAATAAAATTTTGTGAAGCACCAAGTTGTTTTCAACTCATTCTTGGACTCCTGAAAGAACCTGCGGGTTCGGAAATAACCGGATCTGGCAGGAATGACAGTTGGGTTCTGTATGCTGGCATAGACTCCTGGGCCAAATGGTTTCCTTTTATGTAGTGTAGGGCAACCTGATAGATGCATTTAAAATTATGAGAGACATAGATAGGATAGGTAGTCAGTCTTTTACCCAGGGTAGAAATGTCAAATACCAGAGGACATAGGTTTGAGGTGAGAGTGGGAAAGTTTACAAGGCAAGTTTTATTTTACACAGAGAACGTTAGGTGTCTGGAACACATTGCCAGGGAATGTGGTGGAAACAAACACAATAACAACATTTACGTGTCATTTAGAGGCATGAACAGGCAGGGAATGGCAGGGTATAGACCACATGCAGGCAGATGGGATTAGTTTGGATTGGCACCATGGTTGGCTCAGACACCATAGGCTGAAGGGCCTGCCCCTGTGCGGTACTGTTCAATGTTATATGTTCTATGTCACAGGGGAATATGAGACTATGATAATAGGAGCCGTGAGATTTTGATAAATACTTGAAGTGAACAAAAGTCATAGAGTTGTGGGAAAAAGCTCAGATAAATCCATCAAAGAGCAGACAATGAACACAGACACAAGAGATTCTGAAGATGCTGGAACCTGGAGCTACACACACAAAATGCTGGAGGAACTCAGCAGGTCAGGCAGCATCTATGTGGAGGGAAATAAACAGTCGATGTTTCTGGTCGAGACCCTTCATCAGGACTGGAAAGGAAGAGAGCAGAAGCCAGAATAAGGTGGTCAGGTGAGGGGGAGGAGCACACGGAGACAGGGAATAGGTGAGTCCAGGTGAGACAGGGAAGGTAGGAGGGTGGGGGGGGGGGGATAAAAGGCAGTGATATAAGAAGCTGAGAGGTGATGGGTAGAAGAGGCAAAGGCTTGAAGAAGGAATCCGGTAGGAGAGGACAGTAGACCATGGAATAAAGGGAAGGAGGCGGGGAATAGATGGGCAGGTCATGAGGGCAGGGGAGGGGAAAGAGAAGGGGTGGGGGGCCAAATGGCCTTTTCTGCTAATAGTCATCAAACTGGTACAGGCCAGGTAATATAATTTCCACAAAACATCTGGCATCAAGGACATGGTTGCTAAATTGGCTGATGTCACAAAGATAGAAAGGAAAGTAAGTTGTGAAAAGGACATAAGCAGGCAGAAAAGAGATATGAATAGGTTAAATGGGTATGTAAAAATCTGGCAAATGGAATATAATGTGAAGTTGTCCATTTTGGCAGAAAAACATTAAAAAAAAGTATGATATTTGAATGGTGAAAGATTGGAGAGTTCTGAGACACAGAGGGATCTGAGTGTCCCAGTGCACAGTTTGCACAAAGCTAGTGTGCAGGCAGAGAAAGTAATTAGAAAAGGTGACAGAATGTTATTGTTTATTGCAAAGGGAATTGAGTACAAAAGTAGCAAAGTTATGCTTCAGGGATTTTGTGAGACCACATCTGGAGTCCTGGGTACAGTGTTTGTCTCCTTACTTGGGGAAGAATGTTAATGCATTCAAGGTACACCAGAGAGGGTTTAATGGACTAATTCCTGAAATGTGAAGTTTGTCTTACGAAGATAGGTTGGACAAGCTAGATTAGTGTGCAGTAGAGTTTGGAAGAGTGAGAGGGAATGACAGGGGGAATGTGAACAGGACGTTTCCTCCTGTGAAACATTGGATCATACATTGGTTATGGCAGAGAAGGAAAGACCATATTGTACATCATGCCTATGCAAGTTCTCTACCAGAGCAACTCTGTGGTTCCATCCCTTCTCCATGGCCTTGCAATATTTTCTTCTTCATCTATTTCTCCAGTTCCCTCCTGAAGGCCACAGTGGAACCTGCCTCCACCACTTCTACAGGAAGTGCATTCCAGATTCCAAACACATGCTGCATAAAAACTTTTCAGCTGACATTACTCTTCATTCTCTTCCCCTTTACTTTATACCCATGACCTCTAGTCCTTGACCCCTCCACCAATGGGAACAGCCTCCTTCCATACACTCCGTCCAGACCCCTCATCATTTTGTACACTTCTGTCAAATCTCTCCTCAGCCCTTTCTTCTCCAAAGAAAACAGTTAGTTTCTCTCATCTATCGGTTGTCCCTCGTCCCGGGAGCAGTATAGTAGATCTTTACTGAATGCTTTCTCATACCCACACATTCTTCCTATACAGTTGTGATTAAAACTGAAAGACAATACTCCAGTTTAAGCTGACCATGACTTTGCTGCTTTTATACTCTGTTCCTCTATTGATATAACCCAGAACTGTGTATGCATTATTAACATCTGTCCTTCCCCTTTTAATGATCTGTGCACCCAAGCTCCCAGTTCCTTCTGCTCCCTGCACCCCTTCTAGAATAGATTCCTTTCCTCTTGCCTCTCCTCGTTCTTCCTATCAAAATGCATCACTTCAGATTTCCACACATTAAACTTCATCTACTATGTGTCTGCCCATTTCACCAGGCTGTCCATATCTATCACTATCCTCCTCGCAGTTCACAACACTGCCAAGTTGTGTGTCATCTGCAAAGTTAGAAATTGCAGCTTGCATCTTCAAATCCAAGTCATTAACATGGATCAAGAAAAGCAATGACCCTAACACCGATCCCCTGAGAACATCACTATTCACCTTCCTCCAATCCATAAACAAACATTCACCACAGACCTGTTTTATCTGTTACTTTATCAACTTCACACCCATGCTACCAATGTCCCTTTCATGCCATGTGCTTCGGCTTTGCCCGTTATGTGGCATCTTATCAAAAGCCATATACACCACATTGACTCTATAAGTTCATCAACTCTATTCGTCACCTAACCAAAAAATTCTATCAAATTGACTGAATACAATTTGCCCTAACAACTCCCTGCTGGTTTGCCTTAATCAATCTATTTTCATCCAAGGTGATTAATAATCCTGTCCCAGATCTGTTTCCAAAAGCTTTCCCACCACTGGATTAAACTGACTGGCCTGTAGTTTATCCTTATTCCCTTTTTTTGAACCAAGGGAGTAACATTTGTTACGCTTCAATTCTCTGGCACCTAGCCTGTATCCGGAAAGCATTCAAAGATTATGATCAATGCCCCTACAATTTCTTCCTAAAATTCCCTCAAAATCCTAGGATGCATCCCATCCAGTCCTGGTGATTTACTTGATTTAAATTTAGCCAGCTTTTGTCATTCCACCATGCCATCAATTTTCAGTGCATCCAGTATCTCAACTATCTCCTTCACAATTAGTTTGGAAACACCCTCTTTCCGGTGAAATACGGTCAGTTGCTTGCAGCAAGAATGCTTGCAAAAACTGACTGAAATTCCTGTGGGGCTCCAAAAGAGAGGAAATCCTTAAGTACTTAAATGACAAACTTTTTGTCAGGACCCATGCTATGTGACAAATGCCACCAAGGTAACAAGTCAATGCATAAATAACAAGATGATTCCAGTATGTCTGGCACTGTCCTCAACAGACATTTGCAAGTGTGAATATCAATGGCAGCATTTGTTAAAAAGTTTTAGACTGCAGATAAACTGAAAAAACTTTTCTCGTCAAAACATCTTTGATGTGCTAATGATTGAATATTAAACCCTCCTACATGGGACAATCAGAATGGAGGTGGTACAATCAAAAGACGGAGAGATTATGTTCATCAAATTAACATGGGTATGATTTTTGGATTACGTGTAAAGAGTTGTAGTCGTAAAGTTATACAGCACAGAAACAGGCCCTTCAACCCAACTCATCCATGCTGACCAAGTTGCCAACCTAAATTAGTCCCATTTACCTGAGAGGGAGAGCAGAAGCTGCAGTTAAGGGTTAAAGTATTGTATGAAGCACCTTGCAAAGAGACGGAGGCAGAATAACTTGAGTGATTGGCATGGTGAGTTTATCTAAAGTCATCATCTACAGTTAGAGAATAAGGAATATTTGGAGTTAAGAGAGTAGCTTGCATGGCAACTGCAAACAGGATTGACTATGTGTAGGGAGAGAGAGAGAGAGAAAACAGGGGTTAAAGATTTAAAGGTTAAAGTTTGTTTGGTATAGTGTAGCATCCTACACTACCTGCTGAGGACAGGTGCAAAGTATTCACTTAGCATTCATCTGCAAGTTGACATTCCTCCTGAAATTATCCCACCATCGGTAGTATCTACAGGAGGCGTTGCCTCAAGAAGGCAACATTCGTCATCAAAGATCCCCACCATCTGGGCCATGCCATCTTCTTGCACCTACCAATAGGCAGGGGGTAGACAAGTTTGAAGTCCCACACCACCAGGTTCAAGAACAGCAACTTCCCTTCAACAATTTGGTTCTTGAACCAATTGGCACAACCCTAATCACTACAGTTTAGCAACACTATGACCACTTTGATCAATTTGCACTAAAATGGACTTTGGTTTTTTTGTTCTAATTGTGTTCTTTCTCATAAAATGTGTCTATAATTTATGTTTTTCTTGTAAATGCTGCTTAAATGATGCCGTGTGCCTGTGATGCTGCTGCAAGTAAATTTGTCATTGCACCTATGCATACATGTACTTGTGCAAATGACAATAAACTCAACTTTAACTTTGTTTTACTTTTTACTGTTATGGAACAGTGTATAGAACACTTCTGGATTCCCATTTATGTTAGCAGCTAATCTTTTCCATGGGCTTTCTTTGTCTGTCTTTTGATTTTCACTTCAACTCTAATTCTTGTGTAATCAGGTTAGCTTTGCTAGCATTTACTACCTGACATTTGTCATACATTGCTTTTTTTTGCTTCATCTTCCTTAGTACCTCTTTTGTTGTCCAGGGAGCTCTAGATTTGTTTGTTTATTCTTTGACCCTCATAAGAGCATATCTCAATCATATCTACACCATCTCTTCATAAAAGCCAACCCATCATCCTGTTAAAATTTTGCCTGTCAACTTCTGGTTCCAATTGACCTGGACCAGATACACTCTCATTCCATTGAAATTTGTCTTCCTCCAATTAATTATTTTTACTTTGGACAGTCTCTTCTTTTCTATAGCTAACCTAAACCCAATGATGCTGTGGGCGAATCGAGAACTGGGGCTTGCCTTGAAGTACAGTGGCGCAGCTAGTGGAGCCACTGCATCACAGGCACCAGAGACGCAGGTTCAATCCTGACCTCCAGCGCACGACCTTGGTGTGACCACATGGATTTTCACAGGGTGCTCCAATTTCCTTTCACATGCCAAAGACATGTGGATTGGTAGGTTAATTGGCTGCAGTAAATTGACCCTAGTACGTGGGTGAGGGGTAGAATCTTGGAGGGGGGTGCAGGTTGATGAGAATACAGGAGGAGTAAAAAAAATGGGATTAATATAGGATTGGTGTAAGTGGGTGCCTGATGGTCAGCACGGACTCAGTGGGCCGAAGGGCCTGTTCCTGTGCTGTTTCTCTCGATGACTCTAAGACAGAGATGATTTTAAAAAAACTCTTTTAGGGTTGTGCATCTTTGGAAACCTGTTTCCACCGCAATGGAAGAAAATGAATTGGAATATTTTTAAGAGACATTTTGATAGATTCTTGATAAGCAAGGAGGTGGAAGGAAAATGTGGAAATGCAGAATTAAGATTGCAATTAGATTAATCCAGATCTTATTAAACAGTGCAGCATGAAGGAGGGCCAACTCCTGCTCCTAACTTATCTATTTGTATGCTTGGATGTAACAACTGCAAAAGAACTCTGGAGACTCAGAGAGATAGAGAGATCGGAGGGAGAGGAAGAGAGATAGAGAGGGAGCAAGAAATATAGAACAAAATAGCACAGAGTCATAAAGAGGTGGAAAAGGAGGCAGAAAGTAATGCTGTGAAGGAACGAGAGTTAAAACAAGGGGAGAGAAAGATAAACGGAAAGAGATGCAGAGAGGGAGCGAGGTGAGAGAAAGTCATCATGAGATATTGGGTGACAGAGAAAGATTTAAAGAGAAGACAGAAAAGATGATAGGAAAATGGAGAAACGAGAGAGAGTGAAAAAAGGGAAAGAGGTAAGAGACAAGAGGGAGTGAGTGATAGACAGGGTGAGACAGAGAACAGGAAAGAAGGGAAAAACGGATAGAGAGAATAGAAAAAGAGGATGGAATGTCAGGGAGAGCGAGTGAAAGTGAGGCAGAGAGAAGCAGGAACAGAGGGATAGAGACAGAAGGAAGATAAAGACAAACTGATGCAGACAGAAAGGGAGAGAGCAGAGAATGGCAGAGTGAGAGGTAAACGGGAATTATGGAATGAGAGGAGGTGCATTGAAGATTAAATATCCAAAACAAAGAAATCAGCCAGTTGTTACTGATCATTAAAAATTAGATCAAGGAGGCTCTTGTGTACAGGAGTGAAGGTAATTTCACTGATCAGTGAAGTACTCAGTTTTAAATCCAAATCCTTTACACATTATGTGATTTATTCCTGGGCTTAGCTGGGCAATTTGTTAACAAATTTAAGGAAGAGGGCTTGCTGACTCTCACCATGATCGTCCTCATTGACTGTGCACAGTGCCACAAAATGGGCAGTGTCCAGCAGCAGCCTGTTGAAAACACCTCTTGATATTTAATTCCATTGTCTGCTCTTATCAGAATGTGACAGTTCACCCCCTTGGATCCCAGACACACGTACCACCCAACACTGAGTACTGACGATCCCATTTTCTCACTAGGAATCTATACAGCTGTGAAATTAAAACATTAACAGAAGCAACAGCACTGACATTTATTAAACTCTAAATTTTTCAGAAATGTGTTCTTCACAAGCAAGTAGTTACTCAAATTAAGTGATTCTGTCACAAATGTTGATAAAGATGCTTTGCTTCTAAAGTGCAGGTTTGAGGTTCAGTTATAAATCACTCTGATGATAGATTATTCCAGTTTGACAGATTAGGACCAGGGATGAGTTTAGACTATGAGAGACAATTGGCCCCTAGAACACGATGCTCCTGATGCATTGGATGTTGACTCCCTGCCCTCCTGAGAGAGCTGGACTGGATCTAAACTGTGGCAAAGGTTGCACCAGAACTCACTTTCACAAATGTCGTTATCAATAACGCTTGGTTGGTGATTGATAACCAGAACTGGTGGAGTCAGACAAGAATGCCCTTCTTGGTCCTGTTGAGTCTCTTCTATGGCTGAAGTAAAAGGCACAGAAACACCCTGGGGCTCTATAGAGATGCAAGTCTTTCCTTCGTGTGACCGATTGGACTGACAAACAGAGCATTCAATTAGGTCTGCAAGGTGCTACTCAATAAACTTGTCATTTGGAGGAAACAACCAATCAGGATTGTGTAGTGATGGTCAACATCACACAGTGATTGGCTGTCCAATTGTTACCAAGGAGAAAAGAGACTGAAGGAGCAATGGGACTCGTCCCTTGCTCCCCACACTTACACTTCCATCCAAAGGGGAAAAACTGCTGGTGGACATAGCTTTCAAGCAAGAGCACGTGGATAAAGGTGCTGCACTCTCTCAGGAGCCACCTTGGGATTCTAGAATTGAACCTGCAGGATTCACACCTCACCTTGATGGATGAAATCAAATGTGTTCTGGTCCACCAGAAGTCCCTTGGATGTTGTCCCCACAAACCAAAAACAACTGCTTCATTGTGGGTACTGGATTGTAAGGCCACACTTGAACCTCCGGCTCACAAGTTTGAGATGAGTTCTCTGGCAGTTGAGATTACTGCAGTAATGTGGTGGTGGCTGGAGGTGAAATTACCAGACTGACAATCCAAAAGCATGGACTAACAATCGTGGTAACTCTGGAATTTAAGTTTAGTTAGAATCTGGAATTTGGGGAAAAACCTAACCTTAGGAATGATGACCACAACCACTACCAGATTACTGTGAAAACCAATCAGGAGAGGAAATCTGCCGTTCTTACCCAGCCTAGCCTATATGTGACTCCAGACCCAACTCATGTGGTTGAGGGCTAAACACCCTCTAAATGGCCAAACAGACCCTCTGTCCTAAGATGGCAGCTCACGACCACCTCCTCAGGGGTGGGCAATATACGCTGGCCTTGCCAACGATGCCCAGCTGCTGAAAAACAAATAAATTGAAAATAAATCCTACCTCGGGCACCATCCATAGAGCAGGATGTGTAGTGAGTGTCTATCAGATGTTAAGAAAAATTCTGCCTTAATGCTATTTATTTTTTTAATGTATCTATTCACTGTGTGTAGGCATCACTGGCAATCCCAGAGTTTATTATCCAAGCCTAATCGCCCCTGAGCTGAAGAGGCAAATATTTGATACATCTGGAGTCACACAGAGACCAGATCAGGAAAGGACAGCAGATTCCCTCCCTGAAGGACATTAGGGAATTTTTTTCTGCAGCGATCCAGGAGTTGTTATTGCTTCCAACACTAGGTTTTTTGTTTTAAATTCCAGATCTATCTAATTAATTGAATTAAATTCCCCTGCTGTCAAGGTGGGATTTGAACTTGTCTCCCTTGATCAGTGGTCCTGAACTCTGGCTTGGAGTCCAGTAACTTAACCACTACATACCCAGAGCCTGCGACACATGGCTAACTCTTGTAACATTGTTTGTGCAGCTGAAGACCAGCCACTGAGAATCATGGAATCAGAGAAACATACAACACAGAACCAGGCCCTTCAGCCCACGTCATCCATGCTGACCATAGTGCCCATCTACGCTACTCCTGGTCGTCTGCATTATCCCTCTGCACCTTTCCTGTCTAAATGCTTTTTAAATGTTGTAATTGCATCTGCCTCTAACACTTCCTCTAGCAGCTCGTTCCACTTACCCACCACCGTCAGTGTGAAAAAACTGCCCCTCAGATCTCCTTTAAATTTCTCCTTTTACATCTTAAATCTGTGGCCTTTACTTGGAAACTCCCCTAACCTGGGAAAAAGACTCTATCTATCCTAGTTAAGCCCCTCATGATCTTATGATCCTCTTTAAGGTTACCTCTCAACTCCCAGTGGGAATGAACCCAGGTTATCCAATCTCTGCATAACTGCAGTCCTCCACTCCAGGCAACCTCTTGGTGAATCTCTTCAGCACTGTCTCTATTGCCACCACATCCTTCCTGTAGTGTGTCCACAATACTCCAAATGCAGTCTAACTAACACGACACCCAACTCTCAAACTCAATGCCTCGGCCTATGAAGGCAAACATACCAAATGCCTTCATTGTACCCTATCCACCTGTGGCACCACTTTCAGCGAGCTGTGGACTTGCAGCCCAAGGTCTCTCTGTACATCAACACTCCTAAAGTCCTTGCCATTTCCTCCATAGGTCCTACCAGAATATAACTTCTCAAAGAGTATTATGTCACACTTGTCTGCATTAAATTCAATCTGCCATCGCTCTGCCCAACATTCCAGCTGATCTATGTCTCACTGTATCCTTAGACAACCTTCGTTGTTATCAATGACACCACCAATTTTCATTTTGTCTGCAAACTTACTAATCAGAGCACCTACATTCTATAAATCCCTGCAGTACACCACTTGTTACAGATTTCGAGTCAGAAAAACACTCACCCACCACTACCCTCTGCGTCCCATCACCAAGCCAATTTTGGATCCAGTTTGCCAACATACAGTACCTCGGATTCCTTGTGCTTTAACTTTCGAGACCAGCCTGCCGTGCAGGACCTTGTCAAAAGCCTTATTAAAGTCCACATAAACCACATCTGCTGCACTGCCTTCATCAATTTTCTTAGTTACCTCCTCAAAAACCTCAATCAGATTTGTGAGACATGATCTCCCCTGCATAAAACCAGTCTGACCCTTCCTAATCAGTCCCTGCCACTCTAAATGAACATAAATCCTGTCCCTCAGAATCTTCTCCAACTTCCCTATCACAGATGTAAGACTCACTGGCCTGTAGTTTCCAGGCTTATCCCCACTGCCCTTTTTAAACAAGGGGACAACGTTAGCTATCTTCCAGTCTTCTGGTACCCATGTCTAATGAAGATGCAAAAATCTGTCAGAGCCCCAGCAGTCTCGTCCCTTGCTTCCTTTAGAATCCTGGGATAGATCCCATCAGGCCTTGGGCATTTATCCACCGTAATGTGCTCCAATATTTCTAACACTTTGTCCTTCCTGATACAGACATGCTCCAGAATATCAGCGTACCCCTCCATTAACTCTGCTGCCTCCGCGCTCTTCTCCCCGTTGAATACCGCTGAGAAATATTCATATAGGATCTCATTCATATCACCGGCTCTATGCATAGACCACCCCTCTGGTCCCTGAGGGAATGTACTTGTTCCTTAGCTACCCATTGCCTCGATAAACAGTTATACAGCACAGAAACAGGTCCTTCGGCCCAACTCATCCATGCCAACCAAGATGTCTATCCAAGCTAGCCTCATTTGCCTCATATCACTCTATAAACCTTTTTTGTCCATGTACCTCTATATATGTCTTTTAAACATTGTAATTGTACCTGTCTCTACCACTTCCTCTGGCAGCTCGTTCCACACACCCACCACTCAGAAAAAGTTGCCCCTCAGATCCCTTTTAAATCTTTCCCCTCTTGCCTTAAATCTATGTCCTCTACTTTCAGACTCCCCTGCCCTGGGAAAAAGACTGCGGCCATCCACCTTAGTTACACCCCTCAGGACTTGATAAACCTCTATAAGGTCACTCGTCGGCCTCCTTCGCGCCAGAGAAAAAAATTCCCAGTCTATCCAGCCTCTCCTTATAACTCAAGCCCTCCAGTCCCGGTAACATCCTCTTGAATTTTTTCTGCACTCTTGCCAGCTTAATGACCTCCTTAATGATATCCAGTCGTACTTGCTTGGTCCACACCCAACTAACAGTGATACTAGCTCCAGACCAGTTCCAGAGGAACCCACAATATCTGCATTCAAGGTGAGTTCAAAGGAGCAGAGCAGCATAGGCATTTTTTTTTTACACAGAGAGTGGTGGGTGCCTGGAATGCGCTGCCGGGGCGGTGGTGGAGGCAAATATGATGGAGGTATTTAAGAAGCTCTTTGATAGGCACATAAATGTGCAGAGAATGGAGGGATTATGGACATTGTGTAGGCAGAAGGGATTAGTTCAGTTAGGCATTTAATTACCAGTTTAATTAGTTCAGTACAGCATCATGGGCCGAAGGGCCTGTTCCTATGCTGTACTGTTCTATGTATCTGTCTGTTAGGAATGGACCTTAAAAGCCTCAACATACTCAGTAGGGAATAATAGGAAAGATCTCCATCAGACCTAGATAACATTCCTCCCTCAAGTTCCAGCAAATCAGTGATTTGTTTTGTTTGTGGGATAATTGATTGGTTGAAAGTACTATATTTTTTTTAACATTGTTTTTTTGGGATGTGTGAGGGCCATAACTCTGTGTTTCCCTAACTCTGTGTTCAAATGTAATACATTATGCCATGCGGTCTGAGCTGTTTCAGAGATGAGATAAACACTGTGTGAACACAACCCCTCCTTGATTCAATCAATGAACTTCTCAGATGTGAATTGCTTGGCAAGTTACCAGCTTTTCAATATCTCTCTGCCTCCATGGTAGCTCTTTCTATCACATGGTGTTGCCGAGATCAGCAAAACAAACAGACTGTTGGGCATATTATATCCAAGTTACAATGTAGGACATCAGCGGCTGGCCACCTCACTCTCCAATGCTCAGACAATCCAAAATAATCATCTAAACTTCCAAGGAGGAATCCGTTCTCCATCTCAGCGCAACTGCCTTTATTTATCCTCTGATTATGGGGGCTGCTTGTGAGGCCAGCATTTATCGCACATTCCTGGTTGCCCCTTGAGATGCGTCATCCTGCTGAGGGTGCTCCCACAATGCTGTGCAGTGGGGTGTGGAGGTTCCAGGATTTAATCCAATGATGAAGAAGAAATGGCAGAAGAGTCACTCATCCAAATCTGGAAGCAATGGCTTGGATGTTCAACAGCTCTTAAATAAGTGCACTAAGGTGACACTGTAGAGAGGCACGGGTCTCTTCAAGTTTATTGTCACGTGGCAAGTCTGGTAAGGTACAGGTACAATGAAAAATTTGCTTGCAGCAGCATCACAGGCACGTAGGTACAGAATATAAATAACATAAGGCAGTGAAGAGAGAAAAAAACTGTGCCAAATGAGGCATTAGTGCAAAGAAAACACAATCAGAGACAAGTCCATGGTAGTGCAAGAAGTGGCCCGTGGTGTTCTGTTGCTGAGGTAGGGGTAGGGTTAGGGTTGTGCAGGTCGGTCCAAGGACCTGATGGTTGCAGGAAAGTAGCTGTTCCTGAACCTGGTGGTGTGGGACTTCAGGCTTCTGTACCACCTGCCCAACAGTAGCAGCAAGAAGAGGACATGATGGGAGACCCTCGATGATCGATGCCACCCTCTCGAGGCGGTGCCTCCTGTAGATGTTGTCGATGGTGGGGAGGGCTGTGTCCACTACTCTCTGCAGTCTCTTGTGTTCCTGTGCGTTGGAATTGCCGTACTATGCTGTGATAAAACACAGGATACTTTCCACAGTGCATTGGCAGAGGTTTGTTAGAGTATTTGGTGACATGCCAAATCTCCTTAAGCTTCTAAGAAAGTAGAGGAACTGATGTGCCTGCTTCGTGATTGCATCCATGTGCAGGGCTGAGGACAGGTCATCCGAGATGTTAATGCCGGGAATTTGAAGCTGCTGACTCTCTCCATCTCTGACCCACCAATGAGAACTGCCACGTGGTCTCCAGACTTCCCCTTTCTGAAGTCAATGATTAGCTCCTTGGCTTTGTTGACGTGAAGCACAAGGTTGTTATTGTGGCACCACTCAACCAGATCTTTATCCCAGTCCCACTGGTACGGCTTCCTATCACAGCCAGTGTCAGTGTGCCTTTAAATTATGGGCAGCACCTTGATTTCCCTATTGAGAGGTGAAGCTGCCTAATTAGCACCAGGGCTCCAGGTGACTGGAGGTGACCAGTGAAGCACACCATTGCTAAAGTTCTATAGTCCTGCTGCTGATTAGGCCACAGGGTCACTAACAGAGACCTAAATATCCTAAGATGAAGGGTCTTCGACCTGAAACACTAATTCTCTTTCTCTCTCCACAGATGCTGCCTGACCTGTTGAGTGTTTCCAGTGTTTTCTGGTTTTATTATTTCAGATTTCCAGCATCAGCAGCATTTTTGATTTTCAGTTACCTACATATCTCGCAGGGAGGTGTCTTACCCAGTGGTGGGGGGCAGAGGGGGACCAGAATGAAGTGACATTGGGAGGAGGTGGGAAGAGTCACTGTAAACTGGGCCCAGTGTCCAAAAAATCCAATGACCACATTTGTTTAATCACGGTCAGTGACAGCCGCTCCGACTCTCTCTCTCTCTCACACACACACAGCCGCTCCGACACACACACACACACACACACACACACAGACTGTCAATCCAACAGCCCCTACACTGACAGTCAGTCCAACCACCCTACACTAACAGTCACACACACTGACTGTTGTTCGAACACGCACATGCTGACTGCCACTCCAACACTCGTACATCTCAGTCTTGCCTACAGCAGGTTACAGACACAAGAACATGAGAATATAGGGGCAGGCGTGGGCACATAACCCTTAATCATTTGCCAACCATATTAATAACCTGGAGGAGGGGCAGAGTGCAACGCAACACGAAAATATGTAGGAGGGCATGCTGTGATGAGGGTATCTGTGCTCTCCAGTAGGATATAGATGGGTTGTGTGAGTGGGAGAAAGTTCGGCAAATGGAGCTTGTTGGAAAGTGTGAGGTCATGAATTTTGATAAGTGGATGCGAAAGGCAGGCTATTATCTAAATGGAGAGAGATTAAAAATGAGTGAAGTACATGGGGATCTATGTGTTCTAGTACGTGAATCATAAGTTATCAGGCAGAACCAGCAAGTGGTTGGGAAGGCAAACGGTACAAGGGCCTTTATTGCAAAGGGGTTGGAGTTTAAAAATGGGGAAGTATTGTTAGAGTTGTCCAGAGTTTTGGTGAGACCAGTGTCACAGATGGACACCTTACCACAGAGATGTTGTCAAAGTCAAAAGTTGAGTTTATTGTCACATGCACAAGTCCACGTGTGCACAGGTGCAATGAAAAACTTACTTGCAGCAGCATCACAGGCACATCGCACAACATTCACAAGAAAAACATAAATTAAACATAAACCATACAAAATCATACAAGAAAAAACACAATTAGAAAAAAAAACAAAGTAAAAACAAAGGAGACAAGACCATAGTTCTTGGGGAATAAGGTGTCTGAGGATATATTTACTCTTGCCCCCACCAGCCCACCACCTTTTGGGGTCTTCTGCAGGCCTGTCATCCCTCATCCCCTGTGATGCACCACACCAGGCAAAATGCCCACCGAAGCGCCCAGAGCAAAGGGTAAAATCTGGAAAAAAAAGTATTCTATGCTCACTAACACTTCAAATTTAAGTTTCTTCTGCAGTCCTGTGACATTCCAGGTGTCTGACATGAATGGCAGCTGGCTGCCCAGTCAGACTGGCTGATTGCTTCTGTCAGAAATGCCCGTGAGGACAGCAGGCTGGATTTTAATCGGAAAGAGGAGACCGGGCTGCTTGGTCACTGGTTTCCATCACCTGCGACACACACTTGGAAGTGTCGGCACAACTGAGTGAAGCGTGCCTTTGCACAATGCACACACCAAAGCTGATGCTTTCAAACTGTGCGACAGAATCTCTAGCTCAACACTTCATGGGCTTTGATCATAAGAACGCAAACGGGACCTGACAACCAACGCTTTCTCCACTTGCCTGATTCCACTGCGATTCCTGTACAGCAGCACGTAGGCCTATCCCCTCTCTCTTTTTATGAGTTTGTGGGAAACAAGATTAGGGATTTGTCTCTGGTTGCTGCGCAGCAAAACTAATAAAAGTCTGAGCTGGTTCATGCTGTAATTGTATCTGTGAGATGATAGCCCTGGGTGCAGATGTGACGCAGTTAGAAGAGAAATCCCTGCTGAACAGAGATTTCATTTTGATATCACAAAGCGCATGAAGGACGGATTCAATCCTTGTATTCGAGAGTGCCATGACGACAAAGCTCTCTCAGCCATTCCGTCTGTTTCAACCTCAGAAAACCCCACCAGGGTTCCAAAGGCATCTTTCAACCTTTCACTGCTGCTGGCAGATTGTCCAGCCTTTTTTTGAATAATGTTCTGCTTTGATGATGAGGCATGGGATCCAATCTCACCGCACCCTTGCTGCTGAGACACTGGGGCTCACACCAGGTGTGAGGTAACCCAACCAAAACTCTGTACCAGGGATGTCACTCCCAGCAAACACATGACAACAGTGAGAGGTGGCACAGAGGGAGTGATATCCCGGGATTCCCTGCAGCAGGGGAAGGCCGACACTCAAAATAAAGTCTTTGTTTTTCTCTCTGAGGCAACAGAGAAGAAGGAAAGGTTTTCAGAAGGTAGGTGAAGTTGGGGGGGAGGAGGGGTCATGGGATGGGGAAAAGTGGATTAATGGACGGGCTACAGCGGGCACTGCAGGCAGATGGAGAAGTGGTGAAAGAAAGAATGGGGTCGACATAAGGTGTACTACGAGCTGAATGCTTCAGGGAGGGGCTACATATTGGGGTAAAGGAGGCTACAGAGGGAGGGAGCCGGGGAGGGAGAAAAGGGTGTCAAGCAGATGGAGGGTCCACAGAAAGAGAAGAGGGCAACTGGGAAATGGAAAGGTTCAAAAAGGGAAAGGAAAAGGTAACAAGGAGTTGGAGAGGATGTTAAAGGGAGAGGGGGCCTATAGGGAGAGGGAGATGGGGGGGGGCTACAGGGAGAGGGAGATGGGGGGGCTACAGGGAGACAAGAGATGGGGGGACCTACAGGGAGACAAGAGATGGGGGGACCTACAGGGAGACAAGAGATGGGGGGGGGGGCCTACAGGGAGACAAGAGATGGGGGGGAGGGCCTACAGGGAGACAAGAGATGGGGGGGAGGGCCTACAGGGAGACAAGAGATGGGGGGGAGGGCCTACAGGGAGACAAGAGATGGGGGGGGCCTACAGGGAGACAAGAGATGGGGGGGGGGGCCTACAGGGAGACAAGAGATGGGGGGGGGCCTACAGGGAGACAAGAGATGGGGGGGGGCCTACAGGGAGACGCAGCGGGGGAATTACCTGAAGCCTTCTTTATGATTTTCCATTTCTATACTCCTCCCAGAGGCACGCACCTGCCATATGTACAGGTTTCCACTGGACAGTTACGCACAGTACGCAGTATCTACAGACATCTTTAATGAAAGCAAATACCAACGGCAATCGCTTTTTCTGATGAAAATCATGCGCCTGTCGTTGAAACATTGTGTACTGCAGGCTGCAGCGCTGTCTTCTCAGGCTCTAGATCTTAATGCGGTGCAGTTTGACAGCACTTCTGATTGATTGGTATGAACAGAGGCTGTTTGTGTTCAAACATAGAAAGGCTGCTTCCTGTGTTACAGAGCAGCATTAACACTCAAATCATTTACACCCACGCACAAGGTGATTCAGGGCCAGCTGCCAGTGTGTGATAGAGACTCTCAACCAGAACCACAATTCGCCAAGATCCCAATATAAAACGGTCAGCAGATGGACCAAGTCAGGGTAACAGGTGGACTGCGAATGCAGGAGCCCCTCACAGCCTGTGTACACAGAGGGCAGGTGGTACAGAAAGACTCAATGGAAACAACTCTCCAGGGCTTCGGAGATCCGTTTCCACCCTGGTGGAGATCCCATGTGGGAGAAAATGGCTGGGAATGAAGATAGGGAAAGAGCTTACAGCAGAATATACAAGAGAGAGGGAGGGACGAAGAGGAAGAGACAGAGAGGGAGGGAGGGAGAGAAAAACAATGAGCCAGCGGATGAAAAACAAAAAGAGAGTGCAACGGAGCTTCAGTGAAACAGAGTGTGAGGGATGTGAAATAAGGTGGTGAGAACTTGGGAAATGAAGGTTGAGAAAGAAGGAGAAGCAAGGGGCTGGGGGAGCAAAAAGAGACAGACTGTGAGCCAGTGTGGAGGGGTAGACAGGAAGATGATCCCAGAGAGATACAGAGAGGAAGGGAGGGAGAACAGGCTGGGGGGGGGGGGGGGAGAGAGGCAAGGGACAAAAAGGAAAGTTACGGAGAGAGAAGGAAAATCAAAAAAAAATGCTAGAAATCTGAAATAAATACAGAAAATGCAGGAAAGACTCAGCAGATCAGGCAGCATCTGTGGGGAGGGAAACAGGGTTAACATTTCACGTCAGCGACCTGTTGTCAGAACTGGCAAAGGGTTCCCAATCCAAAATATTGCCTTTGTCTTTCTCTCTGCCCGACCTGCTGAGTGTTTCCTGCCATTTCTGTTGTTATTAGGTGACAGAAGGACACAGCGTAAAGGTGGGGTTATTTACTGAGCCATTGTGCAGAGTCAGGAATAAAGGAGGCAGAAGAGTCGTGCAGATGGACAATGGTATTGCAGACAGACTGGTTCAGTTCCATTGGCCACTGGGAGTTCAGGTTCACTGTACAGACAGGGTCACATCACCTGCAGCAACACTACCGTCCTTACATTGCCAGTGTGAAGTTCATGGAGACACCAGTATCAGGGGAACATTTCTCATCCCCATCCAAATCCTGTCAGCAATAGATTGGGGAGAGTTCAGCCACTGAGTTCACTCTCTGCGATTCCTCATGGCGAGTGTTCCCAGTCAGCCTTGTGCCTTGCTTTCCATTACGGGCAGCACGAGGCCAGAAGCCAAAGTTAAGGCAGGCAATGCAAACTGAGAGGTTTACATGGTCACATCCAACAACTCTTTGCAAACCTTTCCCACCCCCAGTCTGCCAGACAAACTGCCACCCAGCATCTACACAACCCTACGAGTGCCATTATTCAGCGATCAGCCTTGTGGCCTTTTAATTGAGGTACCGAGTGACATGGTGAGTGACACAGGAGGTGTGGCACTGAGAGGGTGCAGGCCTAACACCCAGGGAAGGAACACGTGACCCTGAGTGAGGGGAACAGCTGGAGTAAGCTTGATTTTAATTCGCCCGCAATCATGAGGTCACATGGCATGAACAGGCCCTTCAGCCCAGGAAGTCTGTGCCAACCATCAAGCACCCATTTACACTAATCCTATCCAAACCAATTTATTCTCCTCACATTCCCATCAACTTATCAACTCCACCCCCCCCCCCCCCCCACCAGATTCACCCACTCACCGACACACTGGGGGCAATTCACAGCGGCCAATTAACCTGAAAATCCGCTCATCTTTGAGATATGGGAGGAAAACTGGAGCGCCCAGGGAAACCCACACAATCACAGGGAGAATGTGGTCAGGTGCACACATATCCCAACACTAAGCAGAAGACAAGTACAGCATTGCCCCGGGCTACAGACCCCAGAGAGGCCAGGCCCCAGGCTGCTAGACTTGTAGGCCAAGACTCAGCTCCCAGATGCCCATTTCCTTCACCGAGGTCTCTGCCTACTCCCTGACACACAACAGACTCCAGACGTGGAATAAATTCATTCAGTTTTTGCTGAGATCAGGCAGTCCTGTCACACAACAGAAGACCTCAGCTGGAAAGTGAAGCCCACATTCATGCTATTTTTAACAATCACTGTCTTCGTACATTTCTAACTATAGCCTGCATACTGAGTCTTGACATTAATGCTAAAACAGTGACAGTGCAACACAGTAATGAGTCACCTGATGTACTACTTTAGCATGTTAGCTTTAACCCTCTGGGCACTGTAACGAGGGCAGAAGCTACCAGACTGATAACAGAAAGAAGACTGTCCTTTCACAGGGAGAGTGTGGGTTGGGGGCTTCGGGGAGATAGAGAGAAGGGGGGGATTTGGGGGGATGGAGGGTGGGGGGGACGGGGAGATGGAGAGAGAGGGGTTCGGGGAGATGGAGGGGGGGACAGGGAGATGGGAGGGACTCGGGGAGATGGAGGGAAACTATACAGAGATACAAGGGTGGTGGGTTACGGAGGGGGGAGCTACAGAGGGGGCTTCAAGGAGACAGAGGGGAGATTACATCTTTTGATTTCCATTTCAGTCCCTTTCCCAGTGATTCTCACCATAAAGAGGGCCAAGGCCCACCAGACCGGTGAGAGACACCTCCCCTTTCACCTCAGGATCTCTGTTCAAATCCCTGGACAGCGGACAAACAAGGATCTTAGCTTCTCAAGGAGTTAGTGTAGCAAAGGGGTAACTCAAAGACCCTTCTCTTCTGGAAATTGGTCAAAGTGCAGCACCAACATGTGGTAAGATGTGGCAGCAGGGAATAGATGTTTTACGTTGGGCAGGGTATATTAAATAGAGTGCAGTCAAGGATTCTGAAAAGAGAGGTCAGAGAAATCAGGGGGAGGTTTAAGGAAAGGGTTGAGCAGCAGAAAGACACCTATGGAGGGAGATCTACAACGTGAGGAAAATCTGTGAGGTCAGGAAAGGTTAAAGGTCATTCCTCTGAAATACAAAGACATTCTATTCTATACTAAGTTGAGACACGAGACTGAGGGGTGATCTTATGGAGGTGTATAAAATCATGAGGGACGTAGATAGGGTGAATGCACTCAGTCTTTTTCCCAGGGTTGGGGAATCAAGAACCAGAGGGCACAGGTTTAAGGTGAGAGGGGAAAGATTTAATAGGAACTTGAGGGGCAACCTTTTTACACAGAGGGTGGTATCTATGTGGAAGGAGCTGCCAGAGGAAGCAGTTGAGGCAGGTACAATAACTTTTAAAAGTCAGTTGGACGGTACATGGATAGGAAAGGTTTAGAAGGTTATAAGCCAAACGCTGGCAAATGGGACTAGCTTGGATGGGGCATGGACCAGTTGAGCCAAAGGGCCCATTTCTGTGCTGTATGACTCTGACTGGAAGTGGCAGAAGTCCCCTCTGCACCCAAGTCCTGACTCAATGGCGATTCCTCCCTGCATAGAAGTCAACAGGATGGGAGATAAACAGAGGAGAAGCAGAAAGGCAAAGACGAAGGTAGAGAGGGAGATTGAAGCCTAGGAGGCAGACACGGAGGAGAAAGAGGAAGCAAGTGGCCAATGAGTAACAGAGAAAATTGTATTAGTGCAGAGAAATGCAGGCAGATTGAAGCATAGATGTGGTCAAAGAGAGCCCAAGATTTACTCACGAAGGGTCTGAGAGCCGAAATGTTATCCGTTTCTCCTTCCACAGATGCTGCCTGACCTGATAAGCATTTCCAGCATTTTCTGTTTGCCACTTCAGTACGATACAGCCAGGACTGCCCTCGACAAGCTTCAGGTGGAACGCCCCATCATGTGGGGAAGCACCAGACTGGATGCAGCTGTCACTAATTAACCTCAAGGCTTCAATAGCAGGACATTCAATTATTACCTTCCCTGTAGAAAATGAGAACTCTGCGAGGTTCACTGAAGGTTGAGATCTCATTAGCTCCAGCATTAACAATCTTACATTCTCATCAAAAACACTTGAAGAAACAGGAAGGGTCAAAATCACTGACATTATAATCTAGGCAACAATCTCCAGTTCCCAGACTTAATTAAAACCGACATTGTTTCTATACTCCAACTGATCTGGTGCCAGGACACAACTCACTCACTCCCAGAGGAATTCTCGCCATCAGGCCACTGAGAGTGTCCATCCCACCTCCTTGACCTTGGGAGGTCGAGGGTTGATCTAAGTGAGATGGTTCAAGTGTTTCAGCTGGGGACATCAAGAGGAAATGATAGGAAGTCAGAACAATTGGCACAATCTTAAAATTAGAATTGCACTATTCTAACAAGGCCAATGCAGACTTAAGGAACAGTACCTCAGATTCCGCCTTGCCAGATCAGAGCGTTCTGAACCCAGCATTGGATTCTCCAACCCCACGACAACCCTGAACTCACCATATTGGAGATCTTTCCTTTTGTCCTATCCGTCCTTCCCCCCCCGTCTCTGCAACTTAATCGTAACTTGTTTTCCCTCTTTCCCAGTTCTGACAAAGGATCTTTGACCTGGGACGTCAACTCTGTTTCTCTTTCCACAGATGCTGACTGACCTGCTGAGTGTTCCCAGTATTTTCTGGCTTTATCTTCAAGCAAGAGCTGGCCAGTCCTGGAGCACCGACAAGAAGAAATTCCCATCCAACCTGGAACTCCCTCCTCTGAAAGACCATGACTCCTGGTTAAGGAGACATCTGCGATATGTACTTTAATGTGAAAGTATCAAGGGATATGGAATAATGGCAGGAAAATTGGACTGAATACCAATTAACCACGATCCAATGAATGGTAGAACAGGCTCAAAGGGCAGGATGGCCTAATACTGCTCCTATGTGAAGGGAAACAGGGAGGAGAATTATAGCAAGGTAAGACAGGAGAATTCTAGTAATACAAGACCGATGATCTACTAATGTGGGACAAGAGTTAGAGGATCACTGGACAGCTTAGAATGATGTGTTTCCCTTTGTAATTGAATGCCAGTTGTCATGCATCCAAGAGATGGTCTTAGAAAGGGTAAAGGACATCTCAACCCAACTGCCGTCAGGTCGAAGAACAGCTTGGCAGCAAAACTTCTAAAACAGACATCTGTGTTTGTGAGACACCAGACAAGCGAAGCTTTGTCCCGCACCATTATACACACACTTCAGTTTAAAGATCGCATGCTGTCAGCCAGTTCAATGTTATGTTCAAAACTGGTGGCCGTTCATATGATACATTGTTCAAGCTGCAAAATAGCTAGAACTAAAAAAGAACTTTGTGCTCCCTCAGACAGTTTCAAGTGCTTGAAAATAAAAAAGAAACTGATGCTGGAAATCTGAAATTAAAACTGAAAATGTTTGAAATATTCACCAGGTCAGGCAGAGTGTGTGGAGAGATAACTTTTCAGGTCAATGGCACTTGTCAGAACAGATGACGAAAGGTTATCAACCTGAAAGATTAACTCTTGTCTCTCTCACTATGGGTGCTGCCTGGCCTTCAGAGTATTCCCAGCATTTCCAATTTTAAACATGTTTTGTCCCCCTGTCACAAGATCACAAGATCACAAGATAAGGGAGCAGAAGCAGGCCATTCGGCCCATCGAGTCTGCTCCAAGGAAAAGGGAAAAAGAAATGGGGTGGGAAAAAAAGAGAGAGAAAAAAAAAACTATTCTAATCCCATTTGCCAGCCTTATCCCCATATCCCTTGATACCCTGACTATTTAGATATCTGTCTATCTCCTCCTTGAACACCCCCACTGATCTGGCCTCCACTGCTGTGCGTGGCAAGGAGTTCCACAATTTCACCACCCTCTGGGTAAAGAAACTTCTCCTCATCTCTGTCTTGAAACTGTACCCTCTAATTCTAAGATTGTGCCCTCTGGTCCTGGACACGCCCACCAAGGGAAACAGCCTAGCCACATCTACTCTATCCTTACCTGTCAACATTTTAAATGTCGCTACGAGGTCCCCTCTCATCCTTCTGTACTCCAGCGAGTACAGTCCAAGAGCCGACAAACGCTCATCGTACTTAAGCCCTTTCATTCCTGGAATCATTCTCGTAAATCTCCTCTGAACCCTCTCCAACGTCAGCACATCCTTCCTAAGATGCGGGGCCCAAAACTGCGCACAGTATTCCAAATGAGGCCTCACTAGCGCCCCGTAGAGCCTCATCAACACTTCCTTACTTTTATACACTATACCTCTCGAGATGAATGCCAACATAGCATTCGCTTTCTTAACCACCGATCCAACCTGGTGGTTAACTTTTAAGGTATCTTGTATAAGTACCCCCAAGTCCCTTTGTACTACCGCACTATCAATCTTCTCTCCTTCTAGATAATAATCTACCCACTTATTTCTACTTCCAAAGTGTACAACTGCACATTTCTCAACATTGAATCTCATCTGCCATTTTCTTGCCCATTCTCCTAAACTGTCTAGGTCCCTCTGCATTCTTTCTATTTCCTCTATGCTCCCTACTCCTCCACTTATCTTGGTGTCATCCGCAAACTTAGCCACACAACCATTTATTCCATCATCCAAATCATTGATGTACAAGGTAAAAAGGAGAGGCCCCAACACCGACCCTTGCGGCACACCACTAGTAACCGGTAACCAACCAGAACGAGATCCTTTTATTTCCACCCTTTGCTTCCTGCCAACCAGCCAATTCTCCACCCATTTTGCTACCCTGCCCATAATTCCATGACCTCTCATCTTATTAATCAGTCTCTTGTGAGGCACCTTATCAAAGGCCTTTTGAAAGTCTAAATACACAACATCTACCGCCTCTCCCTTATCCACCCTACCTGTGATTTCTTCAAAAAACTCCAATAGGTTGGTCAGACAGGACCTCCCCTTCACAAAACCATGTTGACTAGGTCCTATCTTGCCTTGCGCCTCTAGGTATTCGGTAACCTCCTCCTTGAGGATAGACTCCAATAATTTTCCCACCACTGACGTCAGACTAATAGGTCTGTAATTGCCTTTGTGCTGCCTCCCACCTTTCTTATATAACGGAACTACATTCGCTACCCTCCAGTCCTCCGGAACCATGCCAGAATCTATCGATTCCTGAAAAATAATCGCCAACGCCTCCGCTATCTCCACAGCCACCTCCTTCAGAACCCGGGGATGCACCTCATCCGGTCCGGGAGACTTATCAGCCTTAAGCCCCTTTAGTTTTCCAAGCACCTTCTCCCTATTAATCTCAATTGAACTCAGCTCCAATTCGTGAGACTCCTGACTAATGGGCACATTGCTTATGTCCTCCACGGTGAAGACCGATGCAAAATATTCATTCAATTCCCTTGCCATCTCACTATCATCCATTATAATACCTCCTGCACCGTTATCAATTGGTCCTATGTCAACCCGTGTCTCTCTTTTATTCCTTATGTATTTAAAAAAACTCTTAGAATCCTTCCGAATGTTGTCCACCAGCTTCCTTTCGTAACTCATCTTTGCTTTCCTAATGACCTTCTTAGTTTCTCTCTGCAGATTTTTAAAATCGTTCCAATCTTCTGTTTTCCCACTAATTTTTGCTACTTTGTACGCCGCCCCTTTTGCTTTTATTTTATCCTTCACCTCCCTCGTTATCCACATCTGTGCCTTTTTTCCATTCAAAACCTTCTTTTTTCTTGGAATATATCTGTCCTGCATTGTCCTTATTTCCTGTAGAAATTTCTTCCATTTTTCCTCTGCCGTCCCTCCAGCTAACTTACTCCTCCAATCAATTTGGGCCAACTCATCTCTCATACCTTTGTAATTTCCCTTATTCCACTGAAATATCGATACACCAGTTATCAGCTTCTCCTTCTCAAACTTGAAACTAAACTCAATCATATTGTGATCACTTGTTCCCAGTGGTTCCTTTACCTTTAGTTCCCTAATCACCTCGGGTTCACTACACAGCACCCAATCCAAAACAGCCGATCCCCTGGTGGGCTCCTCAATAAGTTGCTCCAGAAAAACATCCCTTAGACATTCCACAAACTCACTCTCCTGAGTACTACCGCCTTGCTGCATTTCCCAGTCCACCTTCATGTTAAAATCCCCCATAATTATCTTCACATTGTCACTCTGACATGCTTTTTCTATCTCAATCTGCAACTTATGGTCCACTTCCTGACTGCTGTTCGGGGGCCTATATATGACTGCTATTATTGTTCTTTTACCCTTGCTATTTCTCAGCTCCACCCATAAGGATTCCACCTCCTCTGACCCAATGTCCTTCCTTTCTATTGATTTTATATCGCTACTAACCATCATGGCCACACCTCCCCCTCTGCCTACCCTCCTATCCTTCCTATATACTGTATACCCCTTGACATTCAGTTCCCAATCACATCCATCATGAAGCCACGACTCAGTGATTGCAACGATGTCATATTTATTAACCTGTAGTTGTGCCACTAGGTCATCTACTTTATTCCTGATGCTACGTGCATTTAAATATAGTATGTTTAGACTGGTATCTGCTATTGATTTTATTGTACCTCTATTGATCAGCAGATTATCCTGACTTTCTACCTGTCCATCCTTCTTACTATCTTCGCTACCTACTATCTTAGACATGTTCGTGTAGACCTCATCCCCTATCCTAACATTCGGTATCCGAACATCCTCATCCCCGATCCTAACATTCTGTATCCTAACATCCGGATTTGTTGTACTTCTATTATTCAGTAAATTATCCTGACTTATCACCTGCCTGTCATTCTTGCCATCCTCAATGGATTCGTTTCTATACACTTTCTCCCTCACCTTAGCATCTTGTAACCTAGCATCCTGGTTAGATGTCATCCTTCAATGGCATTGCATTTTCTCCAATCAAAGCGGAGGGGGGGGGGGGGCTGGCCATTCAGGTCACCACTTCTGTATGGGCTGTGTTTAACCTTAATCCCATTGTTTTGCACATTCTCTTTCTCCAACTCAGGCACCTCACTAATAATTCCTGAGTTTCAAGTCACCTGTCCACTTACTTCACCCCTTGATGTGAGAAGACGTACTTCATTAAAGAGCTGCACGGTGACGCAGGTAGCAGAGCCGCTGCCTCACAGCTTAGCGACCTGGGTTCAAACCCGACCTCTGGTGCTGTCTGCGTGGAGTTTGTACTTTCTCCGCGTGACTGTGTGGTACCCCCGGGTGCTCTGGTTTCCTCCCACATCCCAAAGACGCACGGGTCAATAGGTTAATTGGCCACTATAAATTACCCTCCAGTGTGCAGATGGAGAGCAAAAATTGGGAAAAACCTGATGGTAATATGGGCAGAATAAAATGGGATTAATGCGGGATTAGTGTAAATGGGTGCTTGATAGTCAGCACGGACTCATTGGGCTGAAGGGCCTGTTTCCATACTGTATGACTATGATTCTCTAACTTAGTGCCCATACCTCTAACAGGAGGAGATTACAGGAGAAGAGTGCCTCCTTAGCAAGGCCTGACACCAAGGGTTTTCCTCTCAAATGGATTTCAGAGTAGGATGCTGTCTGAACAAATGCTCCTGTGAATAAGAATATCTCACTCCTTCAATGTTCCCTTAATTGTAAAAAGATTGTTTCTGCTTTGCGCTGACACAGCTCCAAAGATTGATGCCAATATCAACACATTTCCACAGTGCGAGATCCAAGGGCACAGTGTGTCTCAATGCGGAATAACTTTGCATCAGAAACAGGCAAACTTCTTTCGCTCCTGGTGCCATCTCTGGCTCACACATAATTTGTCTGCCTTCAGGATCTATTCCTGGCACTCTGCAACAGATCTTGGAGCGAGAACTGACATTCGGAATAAGCCGACAATTAAAAATCTGTCAACACCAACACACAAACGTCTGTCCTATGCCCTGAGATCAGGAGGAAAGCCCAAAGGATTCACGGGATGGCTGAAAGAACATGGATAGGGTAGACGGTAAGAATCCTTTTCCTCCATGGTGAGGATGTCCAGGACAAGAGGGCTTAAGTATAAGGTGAGAAGTATAAGGTTTAGAGGGGATTTGAGGGGGAATTTATTCACGCAGAAAGTGGTTGGAATCTGGAACGCACTCGACAAGCATTTGAATCGCCATGGTATAGAAAACTACGGTCCAAATGAGGGTAAATGGGATTAGTACAGATAAGTACAATGGTCGGCATGGCTGTGGTGGGCCAAATGGCTTGTTTCTGTGCTGTTCGACTCTATGACGTAGGTGTGGGGAGCTGTGTTTGTGGTGTTGTATGTCAGGAAATCACGGACATTCAGAGTACTGTGCCTAGAGGGCAGTGACAGATACAAACCTACGTTCCTGATATTGGGCTCCCACTTATTCCTTGAATGTTGGGGAGGTGGGGTGGGTTACACTTGACATCTCAAGTACAGGGCACTGGTGAGTTCGAGGGTGCTGTCACTGCTGCTCATTCCGAAGTGTCACCGTGTTCCGATTCGATAAAAACCCATCCTCAGATACAGTCATTATCTATCTCAATGAGCCACCAAAATAGACCTGCTTTGTGCGTAAGTAAATAGAGCCGTGATTATTCCCAACAATGGAACACAGCCCATTCATTTACACATCAAATTTCCCTACCACCTTCTAGTTCTGATGAGTCAGTGCACATTTTTACACATGCAAAAATATTACTTTTAAAGTTGAAGATGAATCATTGAGTCTTCACCCTGTGTTTGATAAATTTCTCTCAATATCCATGCCACCCAGCTTTGTATACTGCATTCGTTCTATCCAGAATTGACGACTTTAGCATATTACTATCACCTTTAGTTTTATGGCTGCTTACAAATGATTTATTCACAATCATTTCTATCTTATGGAAGTTAAAATAGCATTTTAATTGCTGCAGTGCAATCTTGGACTATCGCCAGTTAAGAAACCATCCTAATAAATAACAGCCTGGTTACCAATAGAATGGCTGAAACCTTGCTTGACCAGCTTTGGAGACTTCTTTCTTGAGGCAGTTGTCAGGCCCATTGATAAGGAGAAGACAAGTGGGTCGGAATACATGTAATGCCTTAAGCAACAAGTCATTCCTTTACAAACTGGGGCCAGGACATATCAAGTACAAGACGTGAATGTAGAATGAAGGCATGGAAATAGGTAGCTTTGACTATGATTAGGTCCAAAATGGGTGACAATTAGTTAGTTACCCAGAGTCTATTTTAGACCAATTGTAAGGAAGGATGAGATTTATACAGACCCAGAAGAGCTCAAAGGTCCTTTAAGTATAAATAGGCAAAGATAAGTTACCTGTGGTCTCAGCACAAAGTATTGAAAGATATAAGGCAAATTGATTGGGTTTTTACAAAAGCAAAATGGTGTGGATGCTGGAAATCTGAAACAGAAAATACCTTATGTATTGTACACTATGTATGCATCACAGCTTGGTATGGCAACTGCTCTGCCCATGACCGCAAGAAGATACAAAAACCTGAAAGCACGTACCACCAGGCTCAAGGACAGCTTCTGTCCCGCTGTTATAAGACTATTGAAAGGGTTCCCTAGAATGGTAAGATGGACTCTTGACCTCACAATCTACCTCGATATGACCTTGCACCTTATTGTCTGCCTGCACTGCACTTTCTCTGTAGCTGTTACACTTTATTCTGCATTCTGTATTGTTTTACCTTGGACTATCTCAATGCACCATGTAATTAATTGATCTGTACGATAGGTATGCAAGACAAGTTTTTCACTGTACCTTGGTACAAGTGACAATAATGAACCAATTTCAATTCCAGTGTATTCTGCAGGATCTGTGGAATTTAGGATAACAAGTGATTGACCTGAAACACTAACTTTCCGTCCATACATGCTGTCCAACTTGTTGAGCACTGCCAGATTTTTTGCTATTACGATAATCAATGGGAAATGTATTTCAAGACAGGCTGGAAGTAAAAATAAAAATCCTAAGTCACATAGAACATACCAAATAAAAAAGAGATTTGAGGTGTTTGTCAACCAGGTCAAGCTATAATCACAAAAGGCCTGGAGGTATGGGGAAGATATAAATGTGAAAAATAGGACTGACCCACTAATCAGTTCAGAGAATCATTTACAAAAGTTGTAACTCTCAGGCTCAGTCAGAGGACTTTGGAGATGCACAGAATAATTGATTGAAATAAATGAGTAAGCACGCAAGGCTGTCTGAGATATAGGAGGTCAGGATAGGAGAGGAGCTTTAAGATTAAAAAATATAAATCTAGGGCATTTTCCTGAAAATACCTTTCTCAACAGAGGATTGTTGATGGTAATAATTTTAAGAAGAATCATCAGAATAATAGATTTATTTAACAAATGGTTCGGTAGATATATATCATAAAAATAGGATCCAACGGACTGAAATCTAAAGAGATGTGAAGAGGAAAAGATTTGTGAAGATGAATGAAGGTCTCCTACAGTCAGTAATGGGGGAATTTATAATGGGAACAAAGAAATGGCAGAGCATTTAAATTCATACTTTGGTACTACCTTCACAAAGGAGGATACAAATAAACTCCCAGCAATGTTGGGGAACACAGGGTCCAGTCAGAGGGAGAAACTAAATGAAATCAGTATTAGCAGGGAAATGGTGTTACATTAATTGAAGGATTAAAGACCGATAAATCCCCAAGGCCTGGCAGTCTGCATGGCAGAGTGCTTAAGGAAGTGGTCATAGAAATAGTGGATGCGTAGGTGGGCATTTTCTGCAATCTTTAGCCTCTGGAACAGTTCCAATGGATTGGAGGGTAGCTAATGAAAATTCAATAGTTTAAAAAAGGAAGGAGAGACAAAACAGGAAGTTATAAACCAGTTAGCCTGACATCAGTGGTGGGGAATATGCTTGTGTCCATAGTAGAAGATGTGATAGAAGACACTTGGAGAAGAATAACAGGATCGGATGAAGTCAACATCGATTCATGATAAGGAAGTCATGCTCAACAAATATGTAACTAGCAGAACAGATGAGGAGGAAATCAGTAGCTATGGTGTCTTTGGATTTTCAACAAGCTTCCAATAAGGTTCCATGTAAGGGATTAGCATGCAAAATTGGGATTAGGGAAGATAAGAGTAGAAGACTGATTGGCCAACAGAAAACAAAGAATAGGAATAAACAGATCTTATTGGAGTGACAGGCAGTGACTAGTGAGGGACCACAGGGATCAGTCCTGGGACCCCAGCTATTAATGGTATATGTTACTGATTTGGATGAAGGGAAATAATTGTAATATCTCAGTTTGCAGACAACACAAAGCTGGGTTGGTGGGTGAACCTTGAGGAGGATGTAGAGCAGCTCCAGGTTGACTTGAACAGGTTGTGGGAGTGGGCAGATTCATGGCAGATGCAGTTTCATGTGGATAAATGTGAGGTGATTCACTTTGGTGGCAATAACAGGAAGACAGATTACCTGAACAGTAATAGATCGGGAAAGGCAGAGGTGCAATGTGACCTGGGCATCCTATTGACCAGTCGCTGAAGGTAGTCAAATTGGATACGTCTTCATAGTGAGAGGATTCGAGTATAGCAGCAGGGATGATCACACAGGACCTCGGTGAGTATAGTGTGCACTTCCAATGGATTGGAGGGTAGCTAATGAAAATTCAACTCCTTATCTCAGGATATTCTGGCCAAGGAGGGAAATCAGCAATTGTTCCGCAGACTGATCCCTGGGATGACAGGAGTGGTGTATGAAAAGAGATGGGGCCCATTAGGCTGATAGTCGCTGGAGTTTAAAGGACTGAAAAGGGACCTACAAAATTCTAACAGGACTGAATAGATGAGACGCAGGAAGGATGTTCCCGATGGCAGTGAGTCCAGGACTAGAGGTCACAGTCTAAGGATGAGGGGCAAATCATTTAAGACCGAGATGAGGAGAAATTTCTCCTCTCAGAGAGTGCTGAACCTGGAGAAGTCTCTACCACAGAAAGTTGTTGAAGCCAAATCATTAAATACATCCAAGGACGAGTTGGATATTTTTCTAGAAGGGCTGAAGGGATCAAGAGATATGGAGAGGAAGTGGAACAGGGAACTGAATTTGGATGATCAGCCATGATCATGTTGAATGGCAGAGCAGGCCTGTAGGGCCGAATGGCCGACTCCTGCGCCTGTTTTTCCATTTTGTTTTGTTTCTCTGTAAGACCCTCTGCAGCCAAACTAGAAGATACAGGAGCCTGAGGGCACGTACCACCAGACTTATGGACAGCTTCTACCCCACTGTGATAAGACTATTGAACGGTTCCCTTATACGATGAGATGGACTAAGACCTCACGATCTACCTTGTTGTGACCTCGCACTTTATTGCACTGCACTTTCTCTGTAGCTGTGACACTTTACTCTGTACTGTTATTGTTTTTACCTGTACTACCTCAATGCACTCTGTACTAACTCAATGTAACTGCACTGTGTAATGAATTGACCTGTACGATCGGTTTGTAAGACAAGTTTTTCACTGTACCTCAGTACAAGTGACAATAATAAACCAATACCAATACCAATTCACAGTCTGAATGAAAAGGGACACTAAGCAGCACCTTGAACTTATTTGGAGAGTGTGAATGTGTCAAAGGTGTTTTGGAGTGAAGTCACAGATCGGTCATGATCTCGTCGAATGGCAAAAAAAGCTGGAGGAGATAAGAAGAAAAACAGAAGACGCACGAAGTACTCAGCAAGTCAGGCAGCGTCTGTGATACAGAGTTAATGCCTCAGATCAACGACCTTTCGTCAGAACTAGGAACATTTAGAAAATAAGCATGTTTTAAGTTGCAGAGAAGGAGGAGGCATGACCAAGGGGAGCGTCTGCAGTAAGAGAAAATGGATGACACAGGTTGGTAGTGGGCCAAGAGAAGGCGGTGGAGGCTTATCAATGGCAGCTCGTCAATTGGCCTCATGGACAAGCCAAGTGACTTCATCTCTCATGGATTGAACAAAATGATGCTTCAGATTCTCATACAATATAGAAGGAGACCACTCAGCCCATTGAGTCTTTTGCTAGCCCTCAGAACAATTCCATTCCCCCACTTACTTCCCTGTAATCTATCCTTTCTCACATACCCAGACGTAGAAATAGCCGCAGCCATGAGACCTTGTTACCTTCCCCCTGGGCCGCTCAGCAGCAGGGGTGTTTCTAACACCAGCCCCCAGGAAACTTCCCTTATTTCGTCCCAGGGCCCTTTAGCATTGCTGGCCAGTTTTGAGTCCTACTATTGATAGAAAGGGACTCGAAGGGTTAGAATAACCTCACACTTACAGCTCCCAGCAGTGTGGTAGGGTGCAGCAGGCTGAAGAACAGTAGCAACAAGGAAGACACTCTGCACCTCTGTTGGGCAAAAAAATGGAGTGTCACTAGGGCCCTGAGAACAGGAAGCCCTAGAAGCCCTTGATTGTCCAGTACAAGCTGCTTAAAGGGAAGTAGCAGAACTTCCACACCCCAAGAACTCTACGTAATGCCAGGAAGTGTTCAATGACACCACAAGGATTGTTAAGGAAACCAGACCAATCATCCTTCAATCATATTCAACATCACTGAGACCGGGATGCTGGGGTGTAACAGAAACACACATATGCAACACCTAATCATTTACACTTTCTTTCCCCTCCCCCCACCTACCCAACACCCACACACTCCTCCCACTGGGACCCCTCCCCCCCCATTGCTCCCCCTCCCCACCTCCCTCCCTTGGTCCCAGGCTCCACCTCCCTCTCCTATCAGATTCCACCATCCGCAGCCCTCTGTCGCTTCCACCTCCCACCTCTCAGCCTCTGTCGCTATCTCCACCCTCCCCTCCTCCAACTGCCTACCACCCTTCCTCGCCTGTATCTACCTACCGCCTGCCGGGTCTTGCCCCACCCCTCCCCTCCACTCTTTCAGTCGAGGGGAAAGGTGTCGACCCAAAACGTCGACTGTCCATTTCCCCCCCCGCAGATGCTGCCTGACCCGCCGAGTTCCTCCGGCAGCTCATTTTTTGCTCCAGATTCCAACGTCAGTTTCTTATGTCTCTACCAGTTCCTCCCTCCGTCCCACTCGGCAGCAACAAGAACCGGCGTTAGTCTTCCAGGGTTCTTAGTCCAAAGAGACAACAGAATTCCCCTTCTCCTCCCAAAGTTCATGCATTTATACAAGGGAAAGTGCCAAGGCAACTTCAGGCCAAATGAGATCACAGTCACTTAAAAAAACACATAATTGGAAGACTTTGTGAAGTTTAGAAGGGCAGGTAGGAATGAAAATGATGAGAATTCTCAGACCGTAAGCGCTGAAAAAAATCCAGCGTTGTGTGAGTCAAAGAATGAGATGAAAGCTCTGTATTTTGTCGAGATGGAGCCAGTGGATCAGGTGCGGAACGTATAGCCTGTGGGAGTGGTGAAGGCAGATTCAACTCTAGCATTCTTAAGGCAGCTGAAAAAGAAAGAATTTGCAGGGCTCAACACACAAAATGCTGGAGGAACTCAGTGGGTCAGGCAGCATCTATAGAGGGAAATGGACTACCCAGGTGAAGAGTCTCGATCCAAAATGTCAACTTCCATTTCCCTCCACAGATGCTGCCTGACCCGCCGAGTTCCTCCAACATTTTGTGTGTTGCTCCAGATTTCTAGCATGCATCTCCAAGCTGCAGGGCTCTGTGAGGAAGGCAGAAGAATGGAACTAGCTGGATTGCCAGCATGGGCTTGATGGGGTGATTGGCCTTTTTATGCTGTAACAATTCCATGTATTGACATCCTATTGCCTCACCCTGCAACAGAGCGATACCAGAGAACGATGCCGAGGGTAGAACGTTACAACAGTCCATGGGTTTGGTGGCAGAGTGGCGCAGCCGGTAGAGCCGTGACCTCATAAGCTCCAGCGACCCGAGTTCAATCCTGACGTCCGGCACTGTCTGTGTGGAGTTTGCACGTTCTCTCCGTGACTGTGTTGGCTCCAGTTTCTTCCCACGTCCCAAAGATGTGCGGGTTGGTAACCTAAATGACCGCTGTAAGTTGCCCCTGGTGTGTAGGTGAGGAGGTGAGGGGTACAACCCTGGTGTGGGGAGGGTGGGAGCGGGGGGAGTTAATGGGAATCATAGAGGAATGTGGGAAGAATAATAAAGTGGGTGAAGATAGGGTTAGTGTAAAAATGGGAGCTTAACTTTCGGCAAGGACTCTGCGTCGTCCCACGGGTCTACCATAAGACAGCAGGGCATGGTTGATGAGCTGGTCGGTGAAGCTCAGGGCAAGGCTGCACCCTGGTGCCTCAAGAGCCATGGTAGGGAGTGCCACCTGAGGTTTAAACTCAGTGAAGTCCTTGTGACATGCAGTCGCTGTTGTACTGCAGGAAGCAAGAACTCTGCAGAAACAGTGGGAGAGCCAGGAACAGCAATGTGATAATGACAGATAATCTGAGTGATTTTAACTGCTGGCTGATGACTGAGACAGGGAGATCTCTTCACATCTGTGAGAAGTAAACAGTTCAGGTTGAAGACCCCTCGACTGATGCAAGGTCTTCCAGCTGAAACATTAACTGTTTCTCTTCCCACAGATGCAGCCTGACCTGCTGAGTACCTCCAGCATTTTCTGTTTTTATTTTAGATTTCCAGCATCTGCAGGTTCTTTGACTTTTGAGATCTGTCACAAAGACAGCAGTTATCCCATTATTGTCACTTCAGCATTTCTTTTTGCACTACTTCAGACTGCACTACGATCTTTGCACTATTCTGCCGTTTTGCACTCGTTGCCGTATTTATTATTACATTTACTCTGTGAGCTTCATGCAAGCAAGTAATTTCATTGCAACCTGGTGTATACGCCAATAACCTAATGCGAATCTATCTCCAACAACTCAGCACTCCATCAGCAATGCATCAAAACACCAGTCTTGATTTGGTGCTGCTGCCTCTGGATGGGGCTTGAACCCACACTGCCACTGATGCAGGAGCAAGAATGCAAAGAATGAGCCACAGCTGACAACACCACCACACCACCCCCCACGCCCCACATCATGCTTTCTGAAATCCTGCCTTTCTGTGATTCTGGAGCACTTGTATACTGTTGCTGGTTTTCCATGTGGAAAGAGATGAAATTACCAACTCAAGCAGAACAAGACATCAGTCACTTGGCATCACACATCTCTGAGTGGTTTGCTGGCCTGTATTGTTGCTACTAGTGGAAGCCTGAAATGATCCAAAAGTAAATGTGACCTTGACCGCTGCCAGTGAAGGAGCCTGGCTTCAGGTCAATTGAGAGAATGTGATGAGACATCTTTCACAACTCACTATCTCTTCACGCGCAACTCTCTGAGGTGTTAGGTGTGAGCATTGCGCTGGTGTTAAGGGTCCTGGAGAAAGCCTGAACAGCTTGGCTCCCTTCCAATGACCTCTGCAAACATTCAAATGTGGAGGGATGCCCCACGAGGTGGTGGAGTGTGTCAATCTGACTAGTGGAGGGACAAAGGAAAGCAAATCACTTAATGTCACAACAGTAGCTGTACACCGGAGTGATAATAGGGGGGCAAACATTATCAGAGGAAAGATTCAGGCACGGGCAGACAGTTCGAAAGCTTTGTGACTGGGGCAAAGTGAAGGCCATTCAATCCCTCAAATCTGTTCAGTGAGATCACACTGTTCTGTATCCCAGCCTCAGCTCCATATCCTGAACTGTCTCAGCTAGGATATATATTGATCTCAGAGAACTCCAAACTACAGAACATTTTCTGTGTGAAATGTTTCGTAACTTTTATGGCCTTGTTCTGATTTTAAGATCACGTTGTTTTGTCATACACTTTCGGCAAGAAAAGTATTAATATTTTATAATAGCCTGAAGTTCTCAATAAATTCATTACTTAATCTTTTATATTCTAAGGAATATACACCTACTGAATCCTGAACTAATGTTTGGAGCTTTAGCAAACTTCTGGTAAATCTGCACTATGCTCCTTAAGGTCAACATATCTTTCCAAAAGTTTTGTTCCATATAAGGTCTTGTTCAGGTGTTTCCACCAATAACCTGACCATGCTTCTCGGATCCAGCTTAAGCAGCAATTCCAAGTGGGAAAATAAACCAGTGGATGCCCAATATAACCATTCCCGATTATCAGTGCCCACTTTACCAACCCCTATAAAAAGCCACTGACTTATTAAAAACTATCATAAGGAGCCAGTTCTCCAGATTTATTTCATGCATCCTGGAGCCATTAGTTACAGAGGGTATGAAAAGCTGCTGTCTAATATTGCAACAACTATAACTTGCATTTATATAACACCACTAAAATTGTAAAATGCGACAAAGCACTCACAGGCGCACAACCAAAAAACTTCACCCTGAACCACATGAGGAGACATGAGCAATTCATTTAACATTATGCTTCTCTCTTCATAGAAACAAGTCCTGAAGCAGGTTCTTGACCTTCAACTTTATTTACAGCACGGTAACAGGCCCTTCCAGTCCAACAAGTCTACGCCGCCCATTTAAACCCATGTTAACCTACCCGTACATCTTTGGAATGTGGGGGGAAACCAGAGCACCCGGAGGAAACCCACGCAGACATGGGAAGAACGTACAAACTCCTTACAGGCAGCACCAGGAATTGAACCCCAATTACTTGTGTTGTAATAGCATCATGCTAACTGCTACGCTACCATCAACTGAAACATCAACTTCAACCATAGATGCTGCCTGACCCACAGAGCTCTTCAGGCAGTCTGCTTTTTGTTCCTTCTCTCTTCATAGATGCTGCCTGCCCTGATGAGCATTTCTATTTTGTTTTAAGATTTCCAACACCTACAGTATTTTGGTTTTGGACTGGCAGTCTTGGAAGGGTTTGGTGAAAGAGGAGAGTGTTAAGGAACATCTTAAATAAGGTAGAAGGGTCCAAGGTAGTTAGGTCCTGGCAGCACTGTGGCACCATTTGTTGCACTGCTGTCTCACAGCTCCAGCAACCGGTTCAATCCCAACCTCCGTGTGGAGCTTGCACACTGTGACCGCGGGGGTTTCCTCCAGGTGCTCTGGTTTCCTCCACAACTCAAAGGGGTGTCAACTGGTAGGTCAGTTGGCCTCCTAGAGTGTAGGTGAGTGGTAGAATTTGGGGAGAACTGAGGGGAACTGAGGCAGAATAAAATGGGTTAGTTCAGGATTAGTGCGAGTGGATGGTCGATGGTCAGCAACCAAAGGGCCCGTTTCCATGCTGTGCAACTCTATGAGAGGACTGGAGAGGAAATTCTTAGCCCAGGGCCCAAGGGGTGATTTTATAGAGGTATATAAAATCATCAAGGACATAGACAAGGTGAATAGTCACAGCCTTTTTTTCCAGGGTGGAGGAGTTCAAAACTAGAGGGCATAGGTGTAAGGTGAGAGGGGAAAGATTGAAAAGGGACCTGAGGGGCAACTTTTGAACACACAGTGTGGTGGGTACATGGAACAAGCTGCCAGAAGAAGTGGTAGAGGTGGGTATAATTACAACGTTTTAAAGACATTTGGACAGGTAAATGGATAGGAAAGGTTTAGAGGGATATGGGCCAAATGCAGGCAAATGGGACTGGCTCAGATACAGTGGGCATGGACTAGTTGGACCGAAGGACCTGTTTCCTTGCTGTATAACTCTACGATTCTGTTGGAAGATACAGTCACCAGTAGTAGACCACTAAAAATCTTGGGTGTGCGAGGGGCCAGAATCGGAAGAGTGCAGAGATCTGGATGGGCCAAAGGGCTAGAGAAAAAGGCAGAGGGCAAAGTTACAAGGAATTATAAAACTAGAATAAGAACTTTGCAATAGATGTGTTCCAGGACTGAGAGCCAGTTAGGTTAGCAAGCAGAGGAGGATGTGTTGACAGAATGGTGTGGGTTAGGATAAGGGATTAGCGTAAATGCCAGTAGTCCTGTTATCATTCCACACTGAGCCACTACCGCACCTGTCCACCGCAATCCAAATGGAGGTCTGAGTCTACGCTGAATCCTGTGCTAAAAAGGAATGGCTGTCATCTTGAGAGGGAAGAACTCTGTAAAATCTGTTATGTTTACAAGGCTGTAGGGAGGGACCTGAGAATCAAGCAGCACCTCACAGAACAAGAGCTGGTAGGCTCTACATAACCAATCTTTCTGAATTAGAGCCAGTTTGGCTTTGATTAAAATATCTTTCTGATTCCATTGTACAGTCAGCAGGAGCCAAGAAACGGCTGCTAATCACCTTCAAAAGAGCAGAAGGTGCTTAAATCAGAAAGGATTTGCAAATAAACTTGCCTCTATGGAAATTAGGATGTCTTAAACTACAAGCAAATTAAGAGGTGTCTTTGGACTCTCTCAGAACTGCAAGGCTTAGCTATCCTGAATGATTTCATGAATCATGGAAGGTGCATCAATGCCCATAATGGTCACTTCGTCCTTAACCGATCATGAATTCCATTTCCCATGGCTTTATATATACATAGATACATATATAGATATATATATAGTCCCTAAATCTGTAGACATGGCTGTGGTGAGATGTATCGGGCATTGTGCCACAGTGATAACTAGTGGTCTAATATCCACAGGCATGGACTATTGATTGAGGCAGGAGTTCATATCCCACCATTGATGCTGGAGAGTTTTAAATTCAAGTAAACTCAATAAAACCAGCATAAATTACTAGTCTCAATAATGGTGACCATGAGTCTGCCAGATTGCTATAAAACCCATTTAGTTGATTCTTCTCTCAGCTCTGAGGGGGAACTATGGATTACCAAATTCCCTTACTGCAAAGGAGATCATTTTACTGCAAAGGAGAACAATCCCTTTCCCCCGCAACCTATTATCACCTCCAGTCCCATCAACTGCCCCCAGATTCTACCATTCCCTTACAAAGGCTGGAGCTATGAGACAACCTCTCTACCTGCAGAACCACTGTGCTGCCCAAGTCACAGAGTCACACAGCACCGAAACAGGCCCTTTGGTCCATCGTCCATGCTGACCGTCGTACCCATTTACACTAATCCCACTTTCTTCTCCTCACACTCAACTACACACTAGGGGCAAGTTACAGTGGCCAATTAACCTTCCAACCTGCGTGCCTTTGGGATGTGGGAGGAAACCGGAGCACCCGGTGGAAACCCACATGGCCACAGGGAGAACGTGCAATCTCCACACAGACAGCACCAGAGGTCAGGATCGAACCCAGGACGGTGGAGCTGTCAGGCAGCAACACTACCTGCTGCACCACTGCGCCACCCAACAATGCCAATCCTACCTATATATGAACACATGCCAATAAATGCACACCTCGTCAGTGACATCAGAATTCAGCAAAGAGGTGCATGTACCAATCAGGAGCAGAAGCAGGCTACCTGCAGTCTCCAGGTATTTCACTCCACTGTCATTTGTAGCCAAGGAGTGGCCTGTTCAGTGGGGAGATATTCCAGTGGGGGCAGCGAGGTTCACAACCATGGTGCACATTGTCCAACATCAGGCCATTCATCTTCACCTTTAGAAAGGGACACCACTAAACGAACAAATGAGCATCAGACCTAACACCATTTGCAGGAAATGACATCACTGACAGTCCATGCACACCCTGAAGCTATATAAAAATTCTTACTTTCAAGTTCCCAATCAATCAGCCCACATCAAGTACCATTAAGTCCACCCTCACCACCTGTGTCCTCTTTGAGGCCACCTCATTGACCAAGCTTGATGTTACTTCTCTTAATAGATGACATGGCACCAAACTTACTTTTATAATTCTCCTACGAAGCACCCTGCAATAGTTTACTGCATTAAAGTTGGTACTCAAATGGAAGTGGTGTATAGGTGGGTGTCTACATAGAACCAGAATCAGATTATCACTATCTTATATGACGTGAAATGTGTTGCTTTGTGGCAGCAGTACAGTGCAAAGACATAAAATTACTATAAATTACAAATAAATAGTGTAAAAAAAAAGGAATAATGAGGTAGTGTTCATGGATCATTCAGAAATCTGATGGCGGAGGGGAGGAAGCTGTTCCTGAATCATTGAGTGTGGGTCTTCAGGCTCTTGTACCTCCTCCCTGATGGTGGTAACAAGAAGAGGGCATGTCCCGGATGCTGAGGGTTCTAAATGATGGATGCCGCCTTCTTGAGGCACCGCCTCTTGAAGATGTCCTCGATGGTGGGGAGGGCTGTGCCCACGATGGAGCTGGCTGTCTACAACCCTCTGTAGCCTCTTGCGATCCTGTGCATTGCAGCTGCCATACCAAGCTGTGATGCAACTAGTCAGAATGCCCCCCACCATACATCTGTAGAAATTAGCAAGAGTCTTTAGTGACATACAAAATCTCCTTAAACTCCCAACAAAGTAGAGCCACTGGTGTGCCTTCTTCGTGATTGCATCAATATGTTGGGCCCAGGACATTTCCTCAGAGATGTTGACACCCAGGAACTTAAAGCCACTCACCCTTCCACCGCTGACCCCTCAGTGAGGACTGGTGTGTGTTCTCCCGACTTCCCCTTCCTGAAGACCGCAATCAATTCCTCAGTCTTGCTGATGTCGAGTGTGAGGTTGTTGTTGCGACACCACACAACCAGCTGAACTATCTCATTCCTGTACGCCTCCTCATTGCCAGCTGAGATTTTACCAACAACAGTGGTGTCACCTGCAAATTTATAGATGGCATTTCAGCTGTGCTTAGCCACACAGTCATGAGCGTAGGGAGCAGAGCAGTGGGCTAAGCACACATTCTTGAAGTGCGCCTGTGTTGTCAGCGAGATATAAGATACATGTGTGCATCTCTGTGTCTTCAGAAGTGTCTGCACATGTATGTTTGCTTTCAAGTACACGTGACAGGGATGCAATTTCAAACTTGGGAAATCCCATCCTCCTGAATCTACAGGAATTGCCAAGTGCAGCGCAATCAAAGGTGATGCTGGAAGACAGACAGAGAAAGCTGTGTGCATGCCAATTGATGAAAACATATGGTCAGGTACAATCTGTACAGGAGCCTTCCACTTGTTCCATTTCCGAGAGTTTCCAGTCATAGCCTCAATACAACAGCTGCCACATTTATTCTTTGTACTGACCCTTTACTGGCAACAATAAAAGCATCAGAAATTACTTGATTTACCACTCCATGCCAGAAAAAAAGGTTTGATTTTGGACAGAAATCTGGGAAAGCAGGAAAGGCAGAACAGATTTGTTGGTGACCAAGGGACACGTAATGCCCAGATGGAACTGCTGCGTTTATCCACAGGACGGCATTTGCTTTGTGAGCCATTAAACTTACTGGTGCAATAAACAGGAAAATCTAGCAGCAGGAGATCCGGGCCTTGTGGGGGCAAGGGAAGGTGATCAAATGGTGAAGCAGAAGGAGCTTCCGTTTTATCAAAGTAGATCTGACAGCAAGCAGTCTCACTGTGTTCTTCTAATTCTGGCCCCACATTCGGCACTTTCACTGCTCTATCAGTGGCAGCTGAGCCTTAAAGTCATGGAGTCATACAGCATTGAAAAAGGCCTTCAGCCCACCAAGCTCTGGAATACCCTCCAAGCACCCACTCTGTCTCTCTCCCCCTCTTTTCCACATTAACAATCTTATAGAGATTTTCGAGGAGGTTACCAAGGTTGATAGGGAAAGGTGGTGGACGTTGTCTACATGGACTTTAGCAAGGCCTTTGACAAAGTCCTGCATGGGAGGCTGGTTCAGAAGGTTAAGTCGCTTGGCATTCAGGATGAAGTAGTCAATTGGATTCAACATTGGCTTAGCAGGAGAAGCCAGAAAGTGGTAGTAGATGGTTGTCTCTCTGACTGGAGGCCTACATCTAGTGGTGTGCCGCAGGGATCGGTGTTGCCTAAATCACCAAGATTTAGGCACAATGGACATCAAGGAAGGCTATGAGAGCTTGCAGCATGATCTTGACCAGCTAGGTAAATGGTCTTAAAAATGGCAGATGGAATTTAATGCAGGCAAGTGTGAGGTGATGCACTTTGGGAGGACAAACCAGGGTAAGACTTACACAGTGAATGGTAGGGCTCTGAGGTGTGTGGTAAAACAGAGGGAGCTGGAAATACAAATCCACAATTCCTTGAAAGTGACGTCACAGGTAGATAAGGTCATAAAGAGAGCTTCTGGCACTTTGGCCTTGGCCTTCATATAAATCAGGACATTGAGTACAGGAGTTGGGATGTCGTGTTGAAGTTGTACAAGACATAGGTGAGGCCGGATTTAGAGTATTGTGTGCAGTTCTGGTCACCTACCTACAAGAAAGATATCAACAAGCTTGAAAGAGTGCAGAGAAAATTTACAAGGATGTTGCTGGGACTTGAGGACCTGAGTTACAGCGAAAGGTTGAATAGGTTAGGATTTTATTCCCTGGAGCGCAGGAGAATGAGGGGAGATCTTATAAAGTTATACAAAATTATGAGGCGTATAGGTAGGGTGAATGCATGCATACATACAAGGTTAGATGAGACTAGAATTAGAGGACATAAGCTTAGGGTGACAGGTGAAATATTTAAGGGGAATCTGAGGAGAAACTTCTTCACTCAGAGGGTGGTGCGAGTATGGAACGAGCTGCCAGCGGAAGTGGTAGATGCAGGTTCAATTGCATCATTTAAGAGAAGTTTGGATAGGTGCATGGATGGGAGGGGTTTGGAGGGACGTGGTCTGGGTGCAGGTAGATGGGACTAGGCTGAAGATCAGGCGGCATGGACTAGATGGGCCGAAGGGCCTGTTTCTGTGCTGTAGTAGTCTATGACACAATTAAGAGACTAGCTAAAGCCTCATCTTCTGACGAAGCCTTTGGTTATATGGGTAACACGTCCATATGTAGCCAGGGGTGAAACTTTGTTTGGCTTCCCTCTTGTGCAGTGCCTTGGGATTTTTTTTTACATTAAAGGATTCATGGAATAATAAAAATAACCCATCACTCAAAATGGCCAGTGTGTGTTTCCCACCCTCCTGTAACCTAGCACAGGGTGGAATCTTGCAGAAACAAGAAGTGGGGATCATGTAACCTAGGGACTGCGAGATAAAAATCAAGAAATAAATAACAAAGCAACCTGGATTTGTGCTTTGACTTCTGGAGTTGGGTTTGAACCTCCAACCTGCAGGCTCAGAGGCGAGATATCCAGTAATGTGCACTAGATAAATAACTGCAGCAAATCCTCAATTTACGATGAATAAATGTTTGCTGTAATGCAATTGACTATTTAGGGTCATGCCTTCTACTTACAAGGCGTTTTTCACTGTCATGAACAACCCTAAATATTAGGGGGCAGAGAGATAATATCAATGTTAGTAATAAGTGACAAATGAAATCCCCCATAGCGCTGTGGCAATGACATTCGCGAGCCACCAGAATGGAGCTGCACTGAAAAAGACTGCTGTTGATTCACAGATCATTAACGTAAGTACCTACTGAAACAAACCACGGCCTATTGACATAAATGGCTATTGATACAAGTGGTTATTGAAAACTGGTCACAGTTGGCTGCAGAACGTTACCTCTGGAAGTGCATCACATGTAACAAAGGGCAGAGATGTTGTATTGGAGCAAGTGGAAAGGGGGTCGAGTATGAGACTAATCGATCAAAATCAACAGCATCCATGTCAATCAAGGAGAAGGTGAATCACTACAGCAAGACATAAAGGAATGTGAGGGGGTGACAGATCGGCTGCAAGACCGATACATTCAAGACTGGTTTGCATATTTCAAGAAACATGCAAACCTGCATAATATTCACCTCGTGAGGAGACTGCAAGTGCAGATACTGAGGCACCCCAGAAAACTTTCCTAAAGAAGCGGTTAATGTGAATGAAATGAGATGAGATCAGGGCTGATGTAGGGTCTTGACCCGAAACATCAACTCTCCCCTTCCCTCCACAGGCGCCCATTGTGTTCCTCCAGTTCCTTGCTCCAGATTACAGCATCTGCAGTCTCGTGTCTCCAATCTACACATTCGGCTTGTTTCTCTGGGAACAGACTGAGATAAAAACTGCTTCTCTTAGAAACACTGCTTCTCTCTTCAGACACCAACTAAAGCAGGAGCATTCACTCTGAAACATCCTGCAGTCTCTGACCTCAAAAGGTGCAGAAAATGGGAAGAAGCTTCTGAAACCTCACAATGTAGTTCATCTCCCAACACATAAGAGACGTAAGAACTCCACACGGTAACCATAAACAGGATTATCTGTTTGTTAACCAACTAGTATACAAAATTTATAGAATGCTAACAATCTTTTTTAAACAACAAATACCTTTGCATTTTTTTGCAATTGTTTTTCTTCTGCACTGCCCTGAAAAACAGTGACTTTTAATAAAAGCATTTCCACTTCAGACAAAGGACTGCCTGGCCTGAAAGCTAAAATTTCATGGCATCCAACAAATAACCTATTCTTGATGGCAACAACACTTGCATTAAATTTAGGAGGAAGCTGGAGTAGTTTCTCAGAATCACATGGCTTCTGAATGGTGCTATATAAATGCAAGTTCCAAGACACGTGGAAAACAAAATTTTACTTTCAATAGAGAGATGATGGCAAAGAATATCTTTATTAATAGAGATTTGCAAAGTGCTATGTCATTGGTCTTGTAAACTCTTCAGTGTTCAGGTTTGCAAGTACAAAGCAGTACATCCTGGAATGCGAAGTGCTGCACTGTAATTCAGAAATGCATGATGAATGAGCATCTACACAAGTCAATCTCTGCCACAAGCATGTCCAGGAGAACTATATCCCAACACAAAACCCACAAACAATGGCAATTCTTGGTGGCAAGATTCATTCATCCAATCTACATCATCACAAGCTGTGAGAACATAAAAACACAGTTGTAACCACAGTAACAACAGCTCACCTTTAATCCTGCGCATTTACTTCAAAGTCTTTGCATCTTCACATAAGAACAACAAAAATGATACCACTTCCTCACAAACATTCAGAAAATAATTCAGTGTTAGGTCTTACCGAAAATCTTCTCCCATGCTGAGAGTCCACCAACACAAAAAATGATGCAAGGAGCCAATATGGGAAATACTGCAGTTCAGGTTGATTGACAACGGCATACTTTTGCTAAAATCAAGCCTTCCTTCATTGAATTCTTCCACAAACCCTTCAGTGGTTCTTGCATCTCCCAAAAAAGCTTGAGGCAGGTTTTACCAACACTAAATGCAGTGGGAATTTACTTCCCTTCCACCAATACCTTAAGGATATCATGGAGTTACCACAGGTGTAACCACAAGCAGCTTGGTGAACACCATCTAACCTTCACTTCCCCTAATGTGAATGATCACCTGCTTTTTCTTTGATTTCCAAAAGACTGTTACTATTCATATAATTCCTCCACTTCCCACAAGACACCAGAATGCTCTGCCACCATCTTGTGTACAGTAATCAATGGCTCACCAGAGGCAACCTTCTGCAAAGGAGTTAATGAAAGGTGGGGAACTCTAGCCTTTATTGACCCCAGGGGATTTAAAATGGAAAGGGTTATTTTAATGCATTTTGTTCAGTGGGAAACTCATACAAAGAGTGAAATACTGGCCTTACATCGTCACTGGAAAGCAAAAAGGGCTGGTGTGTAAAAGCAGTCTTACATCCATGCCCCATTCTCTCTTAGACTAATTAAGATTGCCTTCATTAGTGCAAGAAATGAGAGAGGCAGGAATGGTAAATGCAGTCTAACATATATCTAAAAATCTAACCCAATTTCATCCCATTGTTGGTATCTGAAGAGGTTGTGAACATGCAAAGCAAAATGCAGAACTAGAGAAATATAAGAGTTAAGCTCTAATACACATGGCATGACTGCATTGCTAACAGTGTCCGCCTTCCTTCTGTGGTGGTGTGTAAAGCAGTGACCACTGAGCATTGTGTACTTACACTGTCTCGTCATTCAAGAATTCCAGCTCCCCATAAGCGTCCTCGTAGTCCACTCCTCCACCACGGGCTGTGCCTTCCACTGTGCGGTACGGTATGATTACCGTCCCTCGGGCTCCAGATGTCCTCAGGACCTTCAGCTCCATCACACCAACGCTCTCACTAACATGGTGGACTTTATCTTCAAAGGTGAAGATGCCAGCGTGGTCATCGTCCAGGATCGTCACCGTGGCAGTCAAGGGAGAGACGAGACGCCCCTTGGGAAAGTCAGTTGAATCAGAGTCAAACATGCCCTCGGCATCTCCACTTCTGAGATTCCCCAGGCGGACAAAGAAATGTTCATCTTCCTCAAATATGTCATCGTCAATGATGCCCACGGTGATGTCTTTTGTGGTTTCCCCTGGCTTGAAGATCAAGGTGCCCTCGCTGTATTCATAGTCCGAGCCAGCGTTGGCCGAGCCGTCCTCCGTCCGATAGTCTACGTAGAAGGTGCTGTTCTGCTCCCCACCCCTGCACACCACAGTCAGGGTGACGAGTCCACAGTTCTCCAGGCACTGGTAGTTTGCCGGTTCAAAGCAGATCTTGCTGCACAGCTCTTCACCTGGCTCAGACTTCTCCTCGTTAAGGTGGGTTGTCTTCTTGGCATGATCGGCGGCATGTTTCTTCAAGATGTTGCCTGCACCAGTCATCATCCTAGTGGCCTGAATGCGGTAGAAAGCTCTGCTCTTTTGTTGATGGAGCAAGGCATAGTAATTGGCCATCTCAACCAGTTGTTCCAGCTCTCGATCCGGGTACTTTTGCTTGAGGTCTTTAAGGATGCGGATGGCTTCCTTTCGACTCTCATCCAGGTCCTTGGCTTCCAGAGTGATCACAGTTCCATCAGGGAGAACACCGTCTCCGTGCTCCAGGATCATTTTGCCATCCATCTCAATCCCTTTGGGAAGCTCCCCTTCGGTCTCTATAATGATGCCTCTGCGTTTGTCTGCACGGTACCTTTTGTAGACATACTTGTAGAAGAGAAGCCTCTTGTCAGCAATCCAGGCGAAGACCACGCAAACTGGGAAGAAGAGGAGGGTCAGTAATGCCTCCCAAACCTGGACCACACCTGGGGAGAAAACTGCCAGGATCAGGTACATCCAGATATAGGCAAAAATGCTCCAGGAGGCAGTGACAAAGAACACCCGCAGGTGCTTGACTCTCCTAACTTCACCATCAGGGATACAGTAGACACACACAGCAATGATGACAAACATATTGAATGCTGCACTGCCAACAATGGTGCCAGGCCCCAATTCTCCAGCCAGAAAGCCATGCCCGCACACTTCAATGAGTGACATAAGGATCTCTGGAGCTGACGAGCCCAGTGCCATCAGTGTCAAGTTGGACACAGTCTCGTTCCAGATTCGAACAGTGGCTATGCTAGTCTCTCCATTGGGTTTAGTGATTGTAATCTCTTTCTCCTGTGAAGTGATGACCTCAATGGACGCCATGAAGCGGTCGGCTATGATGGAGACTCCAAGGAACATGTACATCATTGCAACAAAGTAGACAATGGCCCTGGCAACCTTGTCTCCTAAAGATGGATTTTGTGGGTACCATACTGGGAGTATGATTCCACGGTTACATTGGAAGGACCCAAAACATGTCAAGTTGGAAGGAGCATCAGGGTCTTGAGTGTCAGTTGCTTCTGCCTCCCAAAGGATCATCATGAATAATGTGATCTGGATTCCAGTCCCCACGAGAGGGGACAAGAAGGTTCTCCACTCCAACCTGGCCATTGGCACAGTTTTCTGTCAGAGGGAATACAGACTTCAAGATCTCCCAATCTTTGGATATCTGGAAAGACAAAGATTAAAAGGAATTATTAACATTGTTACACTTCAAGGCATTGGCAGATGGAACATGTACACTTTACTCAAATCAGACAAATATTTGGTTTGACTGTAATCATTCCCGAAATTAATTTGAAGGATCCGTTATTTTGCAATGAAGTCTCTTGCATAACATTAATTCTGATGTTTAAACATGGAATTGATTGATGGCAACTCAGGATACAGTCAGTCTTCGTGCAATAATAATGTGCTTGAAAAGTTTTAAAGAGAAAATTCAGATCCATACTTCAAACTTGGCAAAGCATGCCAGAATGGTTCCAGTCCCTGGAAGTGACTTCATATTTACCTAAATGGTTTACTATCCTACAGAAATCAATTGTGATAAAACCACTTTCATTTTGAAGATATTTAAAAGAAGCTGTGCCATTTCTTACAGTCATGCAGGGCTTTGTAACTGTTATAACCAATGAGACCAGCATAACTGTCACAAGCTTAATCAGGAAACAAAAGTTGCACTTATTTAGCAACCATCACACCCTCAAGGCATCCCCAAATCCTCTGCACTAAGTTTTGAACTGTGGTAACATAGGAAACACAACAGCTAATCAGCATGCTATACGGTTTACAATAATTAAATGGCCAAATGTTTGTTGAGGGGTTAATGTTGGCCAGACATCAGGAAGAACTCCCTCTGCTCTTCCTCAAAACAGTGCCACAAGATCATTCTTGACTGTAGAGAGGGGCTCGGATTATTCAAAATGTGGCACCTATACCTTGTATTGGCCTGAATAATGCACTTTAATTCTTTGGAGTGGGCCTTGAACACACAACCTTTTAATTTAGAAGCAAGAATTCTACCAGCTGAGCATTCAATCATACTCTTTTGAGCTGCATTGGTGAGGTGGGTCCAACTGTGCAACCTAGAGTCTAAGGTGCAGAGGAGTGGACCAGGTGCCAGTCAGTCATGAGCTTCAGTCTGCACATTCCGTAGTAATCACCAAGCCTCATCTTGTTTCAAGATGTCATTAATCTTTTTTAAAAGCTTTTTCTTGAAAGCAATCCTTACTTGAATATAATCAGAGATTTGTTGGAGGTAGAAGTAAGATATCCACCCACCGCTCACCTTACAGCGACAGTATTTAGCTGTAACAAACCATCTGCTGGAGGAATTCAGCAGGTCGAGCAGCATCTGTTGGGGAAGGAATTGTCACCATTTCACATCAAAACCCTGCATCAACACTGACACTTACTATCGGCCTGCTTTCTCCATTACATCAACGACTGCATTGGTGCTGCTTCCCGCGCCTGTGCGGAACTCATCAATTTTATCACCTTCGCTACCAATTTCTCCCCGTTCTCAAAAACACGTGGACCATTTCTGACACTTCTCTCTCTTTTCTCTATCTCTCCACCTCCATCTCAGAGGACAAAACTACCCATTGACATTCATTATAAACCTTTCCAGCATCTGCAGTCTCGTGCCAACAGCATTTAGCTAACTGGTCCAACTCAGGTTCCAACAGCAGTGACCTGCAGGATGTTACAGATTAATGCTATAGAATCTCAGGCAGAGGTGATTAGACTTTCTTTTATTAGAAATGTCATTAGCTGACACTTGTGCGCCACCAATGTTATTTCCACTTAAGCTGGGTCTTGTTGCATTCAGGCAAGGATCCTTTCATTAGTTGAAGAGTTGTGAATTGAATTGTATTCTGCACAATCGTCCGTGAATTTCACCCTCTTTGACTTGTGAAGGAAGAAGGTTATTGATCAAACGACTGTGCCGAGAGGAGCTCCCACAGCAAAGTCCCAAGGCTGAGACAACTGGTATACAACAATCTTTACCTGCGCCAGCAATGAATCCTTCCCCTATTTTCTATTGGCCAATTTTGCCAGGGCTCTTTGATGCCACACTCAGTCAGATGCTGCCTCAATAACAAGAGTAGTCCCTCCTGCCTCACCTCTGGAATTCAGCTCTTTCATTCACTTTGGCCAAAGTCGCAGAGCAGCCTGATGACAAGTGGTCCCGGTTGATCCATACTCAGCATCGGTCAGCAGGCTGACTGAAGATGGAATCAAGGAGGTTCCTTCACCACCAACCTCAGACCCGGTAATGATCGCCTTCAGTACCCAACCTGCTCAGTCAGTCATGGTGCTAACAACCCACACAAGGTGATGCACATTGACCATCCCTCTCCCCCACACAGCATATTCTGTGCCCTTGCTGCACTGTATTGTTTCCAAGTGAGGTTCAACAGGGAGCAGCACTGATTCATTAGTTAAGGTGGAGGTAGGGAGGGGAGTCACAGGTGATAATTAGCAGGAGGTTTCCTTACCCCTGTTTGGGATGATACTCATGGAGCAGAGAATCAATGTCAAGGACTTCCAGAGTGCTCCCACCTCTGGTGTGACTGACCTGCTGCTGGGTCACAAGACATGGAGAGTAATGATACAGGAGTCAATGATTTTGCCTGAACGGTTGTCAGGGTGTTGCTCTGTTGTTAGAAATATTAATTAATGACAGTTCTTCCAGATTCCAGTCAAGAGGACTTTGCAGAGGTGACCGGCTGAGCATATGATGAGATGGACTCTGACCTCACGATCTACTTTGTGACCTTGCACCTTATTGTCTACCTGCACTACACTTTCTCTGTAGCTGTGACACTTTACTCTGTACGGTTATTGTTTTTACCTGTACTACCTCAACGCACTCTGTACTAACTCAATGTAACTGCACTGTGTAATGAATTGACCTTTACGATCAGTATGCAAGACAAGTTTTTCACTGTACCTCGGTACAAGTGACAGTAATAAACCAATACCTTTGCTGAGTAAATGAAGGATGATCTGTATAATCTTATGTTTGTCAGTCTTGAGTGCAACATGATAAAACTTTACCAAGTGGGACAAGACTGGGACACCGTGGCCTTTACAAAGGGTAGTTATGAGTCAACCACATTGTTGTGGGTCTGGATCACGCACAGGCCAGACCAGGTCAGGATGGGAGATTTCCTCCCAAAGGCAGATGGACCCATTCGTGACTTTACAGCAATCCAGTAGCTTTGTGACCTCCATTGCTGACGCTAGTTTTAAATTCTAGATTTATGTAGTTTTCTAAATTAAATTCCCCGATTGGTGTGCTGGGACGAGCTCGTGTCTCTGGATAATTTTGAATTAATTAAGCCGACTCTGGATTATAAACACAGTAACATAATTATTCTGTTGGACCATGATTTAGCAAGCTTAAATAAAAAATATCTACATTTATATGGTGCACTCCACAGGCTATAATACAGGCAAAAATAAACTTTTAAAGTCCTTTCACTGTAACATGGGGAAACACAGCAGCCAATCATCATACAAAGCAGTTAAAAATATTCAAGGAAATCAAAGTCAATATCATTTTGTGAAAGAATCATATTTATTGGAGCTCTTTGGAGAAATAATGTGCTGTGGATAAAGGGGAACAAATAGGTGTAATTGAGTTTCTAGAAGGCATTTGATAAGGTGCTGCATCAAAAATTATTGTAGAAAATAAAAGCTCATGGTGTAGGTGGTAACATATTGGCTCAGATGGAAGGCTGGCTGGCTCACAGAAAACAGAGAGAAGGCATTAATTGGATTCTCTAGCTGGCAAGATGTAACATTTGTAGTACCATAGGATCCGTGCCAGGGCAACTTTTTAAAAATTTATCCAAATGATTTGGATGAAGGAACCAAAAATATGGTTGCTGAATATGCTAATGACACAAAGATTGGTTGGAAAGTGAGTTGTGAAGCAGGCATAGGGAGAGATATAATATGGTTAAGTGAGTGTGAAAAGATCCAGCAAATAGAGTATAATATAGAAAAATGTGAAAATATCCATTTTGGCAGGGATAATGAATAAAGTATGTTATCTAAATAGGGAGAGATTGTAGTACTCTGAGATGCAGAGGGATCTGGACATCCTCGTGCCCAATTTGCAAAAGACTAGTGTGCAGGTACAGCAAGTGCTATTGCTGTGGACCTGAATACAAAAGGACATAAGTTATGTTTCAGTTGCAGAGTGTATTGGTGAGACCACATCCCGGGTACTGTGTACAGCAACGGCCTCCTTAAGAAAGGATGTTAAACCTTGAAAGACGTTCAGACATTTATTGGATTAGTATGTGGAATAGCCCATCATCTGTTGAGGAAAGGTTGGAAAAGTAAAAGGGAACATATCCTGAGGGGTATTGACAGGGCGAATGTGGAGACATTTCCACTTGTGGCAGAACCTAGATCTAGGGGTCATGTACAAAAATAAGAAGTCACCGATTTCCCAGAGAGATGAGTCAAATTTTCTTCTCTCAAGAATGTCCTTGGAACACTCTTCCTCAAAGGGCGACGGCACCAAAGTCGTTGATTATTTTATCAAGGCAGAGTTAAACAGATTCTTGATAAACAAGGGAGTAGGAGGTTGCTGAGAGTTAGATGGGAACGTGGAGCTGAGTTTACAATCAGACTGAATGCCATTGCAAGCTCCAGGAGCCAAGTGGCCCATTCTTGCTCCTAATCCATTCGTAATTCAGCATAAATATCAATGGAATATCGACAAGGGCCATCTATTCTCGTGCTATTGGTTAAATACTAGCCTGTACACCAGGACTCAGATCTAATTGGAAGCTGTCACCAAAAGCTAGTGAAGACTTTAATGCTGAAGTTCATGAATTACTGCAGAAAGCAGTAATTCATGAACTTCAGCATTAAAGTCTTCAGTCATTAAATTACTGCAGAAAGCAGTAATGGAAATGCACTGAAATCAGAACAAGAGGTTGGGAGATGGGAAGGGAAGGCGCTGAGAGAATTAAATTCCACTGGCTGCAGTAAGTGCACCCCTTATGACCAGATCTTACTTAATGTTGGCTGTGAGCACGTTCTGGTTCATTTAACTTCTAATAAACCTTCAAGTGTTTGACTCCATGTGTATTAATTCCTGGCAAACTTACTAAAAACTATAAAAAGAGCTGGTAGATAAGAGAGCCATTTGGCTCATTGTGCCTTTGCTGACTTTCTGTAACCGATACCCAATTAATCCCATTCAGTGCTCCTTCCCCACAGTCCTGCAATTCTTTATACAATTTCCCCTCCTTAAATTATAGAGTGGGATCTTGCTGGCAACCCTGTGTGCATTGCTGGCATTGACTCCACCACCCCTCATAGGTTAAAGAAAGTTTGGGATTCCCATGCAAACAGAGAAGTTCCACCAAGAGTTTTCAAGCTGAGTTCCAACGGTGGACTCCACTAGGAATCCAGAATCTCTCCCTGAACCTGGGCCTGGTTAGAAGTTCACCTTGCACAGTAACCAAAATGGCTGGTAGCAAATCAGCTTCCAATTCCACATCCTGCTTATTTCTTTCTCCATTACTTCCTCAGGAGGCTAGAGAAATTCAGCACATTCACTTTGACCCTCACCAATTTTTATCAATGCACCACATAAAGCATCCTATCTGGATGCATCATGACGTGGTACAGCAATTGCTCTGTCCGAGACCACAAGAAACTACAGAGTTGTGGACACAGCCCAGCGCATCACGGAAACCAGCCTCCGCTCCTTGGACTCTGTCTGCACTTCTCGCCGCCTTGGTAAAGCAGCCAGCATAATCAAAGACCCCACCCACTCCGGACATTCTCTCTTCTCCCATTGTCATAAGATACAAAAGCCTGAAAGCACGTACCACCAGGCTCAAAGACAGCTTCTATCCTGCTGTTATAAAATTACTGAACCGCCTCCTAGTACGATAAGGTGGGCTCTTGACCTCATAATCTACCCTATGGCCTTGTACCTTATTGTCTGCCTGCACTGCACCTTCTCTGTAAATGTAACACTTTATTCTGCATTCTGTTGTTATTTTCCCTTGTACTACCTCAATGCACTGATGTAATGACAATCTGTATAGATGGCATGAAAAACAAAGTTTTTCACTGTACCTCGGTACGTGTGACAATAATAAACTAATTTACCAATTTATGATTCACCATGGTTCTTCCTCAAGAGGAATTCTGCCCCAATCCTTTGACTGTTATGATAATGGATGAGATTGTTACTGAGGTATAGACAATGTTCTACACACCACTTACAAATGCCACTTGTTCAGAATTCACTGCAAACAGTCAAACAGCAATGGAAACAGGCCCTTCAGCCCATCGAATCTATGCCAACCATTAAGCCCCCTTTTACACTAATCCCATTTATAATTTTCTCCATTTATTCCCATCAGCTCCCCACCCCCCCCCCCCCCCCGGTTCTTCACCATTCATCCACACATTATGGGAATTTATGCTGGGTAAAAGCATCAACCTGCACATCTTCGGGACATGGAAGGAAATTGGAACACCCAGAGGAAATCCACGCAGGTACAGTCAAACATGCAACTCTTCAAAGAGATCAAAGTAGGAACATGGCTCCATGTAGTCTCTGTGGAGATAAAATCTTTGGTACTGAGCTTATCCATGTCTCCTTGGTTAGGGTCCTAAATATTGTCAGGACCCCATCACTATCTGTGGTCCAGTTTCAAATCTTCCAGTAAAATTAGCAATAGAGCCACACATGTGCCTACTTTTAGGCGTTTCCAAGTTCTGAAATGGCAATGGAGCTCGGCAGAAGCCTCATCGGTTGTCAGGAGCAGGCTTTATAACAGTCAGGCAGCCTCCAGGGTGTTCTGCAACAGAGCGCAGAAGAGTGAGTGACCTCTGAATCACACAGCTGCTGGGCAGGGTCATGAAAACCTGGTCATTTTGTAAATGAGCAATGACAATCAAGCTTCAGAAAACTCCCAATCAGTTTAACCCTGCTATGCTAAAAAATGGCTTAACACAGGAACTGATTTCATTTGATGTGGATTTTAACAAAAGAAATGATTTTTGTTAAAGCTTGGACAGGTTGTAACTTATACCTGTCATGAAGAAATAACCCTTGACCAGTCACACTGTAACATTCCTAACCTTTGTATTGGCTTATAAAGTGTCCATGATCAAGTCCAGTAAAACTATGACAAAGCCTTGGTGATACTAAACATCTCCAGGATAGAATGAAGCTCTTCAGATGGACATCACTATTCTCAGCTCAGGTTCTTTCGGTCACATCCTTCCCAATTTCTGATGAGACTGTGAAACAGATGTGCTGTTGAAAGTATCCTGACTGATTGCATCATGATCTAGTACAGCAACTCAAATGCACAGGAATGTAAGATGCTGCAGAGATAAGTGGACTCTGCCCAATACATCATGGGCAAATCCCTCTCCAATAACTGGTAGTATCTACAGGAGGCGCTGCCTCAAGGCGGCAACATCTATCATCAAAGATCCCCACCATCTGGGCCATACCATCTTCTCGCAGCTACCACCAGGCAGGAGGTATAGAAGCCTGAAGTCCCATACTACCAGGTTCAAGAACAGCTACTTCTCTTCAACCATAGATCCCTCAAGGTTGCCGTGCAGGTCGATAGGGTTGTTACAAAGGTGTATGGAGTATTGGCCTTCATTAGTCAGGCTATTGAGTTCAAGAGCCAGGAGGTGATGTTGCAGATCTATAGAACTCTGGTTAGACGACACTTGGAGTATTGTGTTCAGTTCTGGTTGCCTCATTATAGGAAAGATGTGGAAGCTTTTAGAGAGGGTGCAGAGGAGATTTACCAGGATGTTGCCTGGATTGGAGAGCATGTCTTATGAGAATAGGTTGAGAGAGCTAGGGCTTTTCTCTTTGGAGAGGAGGATGAGAGGTGACTTGATAGAGGTGTACAAGATGATAAGAGGCATAGATCGAGTGGACAGTCAGAGACTTTTTCCCAGGGCGACAATGGCTAACACGAGGGGACATAATTTTAAGGTGTTTGGAGGAAGGTATAAGGGGGATGTCAGGGGTAAGTTTTTTTTTTACACAGAGAGTGGTGGGTGCATGGAACGCACTGCCTGCAGAGGTTGTGGGGGCAGACACATTAGGGACATTTAAGAGACTCTTAGATAGACACATGAATGATAGAGAAATGGGGGGCTATGTGGGAGGGAAGGGTTAGATAGATCTTAGAGCATGATAAGATGTCGGCACAACATTGTGGGTCGAAGGGCCTGTACTGTGCTGTAGTGTTCTGTGTTCATTTGGTTCTTGAACCAACCAGCACAACCCTAATCACTACAGTTCAGCAACACTATGATCACTTTTATGGACTTTGTTTTTTTGTTCTAATTGTGTTTCTTGTAAAAAATTGTTTAAAATTTATGTTTAATTTATGTTTTTCTTGGGAATGCTGCTTATATGAAGCTATGTGCCTGTGATGCTGCTGCAATTATGTTCTTATTGCACTTGTGCATGTGACAAAAAAACTCGACTTTGACTTTGCGTTTATAAACTCTCCTCTCCTGGTGACTCATCAACTATTTTCCATGAACTGTGGAATTCCTCAATGCTTCAGTCTTTGTACAATCATCAGGATTTCAAACCATAAAGTGGCTTTTTTTTTTAACATTTATTTTCCCATCCATTAACTCTAGTAGCGCCTTGAACACAAGATGCCTGACGTAAACATTACAATGGAGAGACAGGCCAATGAATCTGCCTGGCTTGTGTTGAAATTTATTCTCCATTAAAGCAATTTGCTAATCCCAAGTGCTTGCTTATTCCCACGTCTCTACCTCTACAAACAACTGTTAACTACAGGCATGGTGCCATAAATGGGACTAGCTTAGATGGTCGGCATGGATAAATTGGGCTCAAGGGCCTGTTTCTTTGCTGTATAGCTCTAAATACACAATATACACAGCCTCAAGCCTCTCTGTTCAAGTGGATTATCTGCCCACTGTAAAAAAAAACACATGCAACAGCAGGAGGAGTCCTCCCCATCAGTTCAACGAGATCCCTTAATTCTTTAGCAACAAACAATCTGCTGGAGGAACTCTGCGGGTTGAGCAGCATCTGTGGGAGGAAAGAAATTGTCCAGCAGATTGTTTGTTGCTCCAGATTCCAGCCTCTGCGGTCTCTTGTGTCTCCCTTAATTCTTTAACCACACAACATCAACCCACCAGATTGGAACGCATTTTTCAAGAACCTCCAGAACAGAGAATTCCAAAAACAAGTGAAGACACTTCTCTTCATCCCTGTCCTAAACTGTGTGCCCCTACTGACAGACGATCCCAGCCAGGGGAACAGCCTCTCCACAATTACCCATCAAGTCCCATCAGATTTGAAGATATTTCAGAAAATATCAGCCCATTCATTTCCCTAAGGCCCCCTCTTTCTAAACCCCTCAATCACTGGACACTTGTCATTATACAACCCTTATACATTCCATCCAAAGTTATATCCATTGTTTGTAAGAAGTGGGGGAAGGGGGAGCAGAATATTCACCACCTCCATTCTGCACCTCTGGGTATGATCCTTAATCAGAGAGAACTTCAGGTTAAAGGTGGCTGTGGTTACAGACCGACAGGCTGGACTCAACATAACAGCCTTGCAAACATTTCACTGATGCAGTGTTTAAGAAAGAAGCATACTGTAGGACAATGCTTGGAAATGCTTGATACGATGAGTGTAGTTATTGTATTGACTGTGGATATTCTAAGTAAAGTATATTTGTGGGAAAAGAAAAGATGCTTCTGATTCAGGAGTAACTGGCTATCCTTCTCCAGGATAAATGGTTAGACGGAAGCAATCACATTGATTGGTATTGGTATTGGCTTATTATTGTCACTTGTACCAAGGTACAGTGAAAAGTTTGCTTGCATACAGTTCGTACAGATCAGTTCATTACACCATGCATTGAGGTAGTACAGAGAGCATTGAGGTAGCACAGGGATTGTAATAGGATTCTGGGTGACAGACACTTTATTGAGGAATGTACAAGGACTCACACGTCGTGCCTCAGTCTGCACTACCCTGCTGTTTAATTCCCCTGGGGTTGTCAGCACCACCCCGAGGTGTATATGTGCTGCACTGTTTGGGGAGGTGAGATGTGTACCCTGTTCTAGGCAAGTGTATACACTTCCCTGGAGTTACGTTTTCAGTCCTGAGATGTGTACTGCCTGGGGATGGGTGTTGGTTGGGGTGGAGGGAAAGGGGGTGGAGAGGATATGTGTTGCCCTGGGCATGGACAGAGAGGGTATTCATATCCATTGGGGTGTTTGTATTGCGTTAAAGGTGCCTTTACTGTTCTGGGCGTGGGTGCAGAGCTCTCTGGGTACGTTCACTGCCCTGGGGGAGAGGATGTGTGTATTTCCCTGCGGGTGTACCCACTGAGCATTGCTCAGGGGCGCGGGTACTGCCCTGGGGATTTACGTGTTGGGTACGTGTCACCCTGGGTGTAGACGTGGGGGTTAGATGTGGTATCCTGCAGTGTCTATGAACTACTTGTGTGTGCATTCATTACGCATTGTTCTAAGGTGTATGTACTTTTTCCCTGCAGCATTCATATGCTACAGTTGGCAGGGAGCGAGTGTATGCATTATGCTTTGCCCTGTGGGTGGGTAACTGTCCTGCCCTGGAGTGATGTATACTACTCTGGGCCTACTTGCATTGCTTTGGGAGTATTTTGCTGCTATTTTCCAACCAAAAAGAAAATAAAACTAATATAATCATTCGTCATGTTCCAAGAAAGACTTGCAGTTTTGATAAAGTACATTTCACAGCCACAGGGTGTCCCAAGCCAATTACCTACTCGTGACATGATGCCATTAGGAAGTTATCCCAAGAAGGAAACTGGCTAGGGAAGAGGGAACTGCAGATTAGTTAGACTGTCAGTCATCGGGAAGTTGCTGGAATCCATTATGGAGGACACGATAACAGACAATTTAGAAAATCATCATCAGATTAGGCAGAATCAATATGGAAAATGATGTTGGACAGATATGACAGAACATGTTTAAGGATGTGACTAGTGGAACAGTTAAATGGATGTAGTGTATTTATATTTTCAAAAGGCATTTAATAATGTTGTTACATAAACTTAGGGTCTCAAGGGGGTGGAAATAAAATATTACCTTGAACTGAAATGACAGAAAACTGAGTCAGATTAAACGGCTCCTTTTTTTGGGATGGCAGTGGTACGTCACAGACGTCAAAACTTGGCCTCACCTCTTCATTGACTTAGATGAGAAGAACAAGGGTATGTATCACAATTAGCTGATGATACAAAGCTGGGCAGGAAAATAAGCTGAGAGGATGACTCAATGTGTATGAACAGGGACCTTGATAGGGTTAGTGAATGGGCAAGAAGATAGTAGATATGGTAAAATGTAGCAAGTGTGAGATTAATCTCTTTGGTAGGAAGAATGGAAACACAGAATATTCTTTAATCAGCCTGTCATCCTTCAACACCCCTCTCCTTCTCCTCTTTATACTATCTCTACTCTCAGTCTTGATGCAGGGTTTTGACCTGAAACGTCGAGAACTCCATTCCCACACAGAAGCTGCTCGACCCGCTGAGTTCCTCCAGTACAGCGTTTGCGGTTAGAAAATGTTTATGTTCAGACGGATTTTGCTGTGCCTTATCATTTAAGCATAGGAAGTTAACACACATCTTGCAGGGCAATGGTACATTTGACATTATTGCAGGGAGCTTGAAAACAAGTGAGGAAGCCTCGCTGCCAGTGTGCAGCACTCATTTGAGGTAATATGTTCAACGCTGCTCTCTGTACTTAACGAAGGGTATAATTCCCTTGGAAAAGGGACAATGCAGGTTCATTGCATTGATTCCTGGGTGTTGTCCTTTACACACAATGGAGTCCCTTTGAAGAGATTACATCTCATTAAAATATTTACAACTGTGAGAGGAGCTAATAGGAATAGATGCTTAAGGCAGTTTCCCCTGGATGGAGAATCTAGAACTGGGGGCCAAAGTCTCAGGATAATGGTCAGCTTTTAGTACTGAGATTGAAGGGCAATTGCTAAATTGGTTGTGAATCTTTAGAATTCTACTCCAGATGGCTCTGTGTGGATGCTCAGTCAAGATTGCAATTGATGGATTATTGGGCACTAAGGGAATCCAGGGATATGTGATCAGGCATGATAACTGGTGTAGGAAGAGGATCAGACATGGTCTTACTGAATAGTAGAACAGCTTATGTGACCTCTGTACTAAAACATGGCAGCCTATTTCAACCAGCCAGCTCCCACAAACAGCCACTGCAAAAAAAACTAGATCATCTCCATTTTTTTAAGTAAAGCCGCTTGAGGAATAAAGATTGGTCAGGATACCAGGAGTAAAAAACACTGCTGCCCCTTCTCAAAACAGTGAGATGGAATGTTTTGCCTCCATTGGAGAGAGCAGGTGGGACCTCAGATGAGAGACAACGCCTTCAACAGTGCAGCTGTCTCTCAGTACAGCTCTCAACATCAGTCGAGGCGAGTTCAACCATCTAGAGCAGGACTTGAACCCACAACGTCCCGACTCAGAGGCAAGTCTACTAACCACAGCTGGACAATGAACAGCAATGGCAAAGCACAAGACAGTCTAAACAGTCTGCAATTCTTCTTCTGAATCAATTTTCCAGCTTCCTTCCTGCACGTTTAATACAGAATACATTTATTAAATCACACCCACACAGCCTCGGGGATCCCCGATGATTACACAGCTCTTTTCTCAATAAGAGTCTCTTTGCTATGGCACAGTGGTGGCTCTTCGAACAAACACCCCATGGCTCTGCATGCATATCTCAATCAACAAATTAAACCGAGCAGTGTGGGATGGTGAGCAAATATAAACCTGGAATCTCTGCCATGTGGCTTTCCTGGGGATATCCGCACTCTCCTATAGGAATATCTGTGTTGCCAAGTGTCTATCTACACCAGCCTGGTACCAACATTACTCTGGGAGTCCACGCTGTCATGATCCAAGTAATTCCACTCCACTGAAGTACCTGCACTGCTGTCTGTTTTGCCCCAGGGATATCTGCACTGCTCTGGGGATGCCTGTATTGCTCTGGGTGCCCCTGTACCATGCAAGTCTTCAGTCTGGTTTACAATCATCTTGGATCTCTTGCCGGTGCACTTATAACCCAACTCTCAAACATTGTAGCTGACATGCAATGACAACCACGTTAAAGAATTTACACATAGACATCCTCCCAGAGAAACAAAGGACTGCAGATGCTGGAATCTCAATGAAAAACACGATGATGCTGGAGGAACTCAGCAGGCCAGGCAGCATCCATGGAGAAAAGCAGGCGGTCAACGTTTCGCGTCCTGAAGAAGGGTCCCGACCCAAAACGTTTACCACCTGCTTTTCTCCACGGGTGCTGCCTGGCCTGCTGAGTTCCTCCAGCATCATCGTGGTAGACATCCTCTTCCCTTCACTATAGTGGGAGTAAGGCTTCCCCAACCTGAGGGACTGCTGAAAAAGTCCGCGTATTGCTCTGGGAGAGCCTGTCCCACTCTGAGGGTGTTTCTCCTGCTACGCGACGTGCCTGTAGATCTGTTCACATTTGCCCAAATATTCACGTGCACCCATAAGAGTGCATTGGTTCTCTAATGGTAACAGATGGGCGAGTTTCAAATAGCATGGAAGAACTTGTACAAATTCCATTCATGAGGGACAATGTATGACTGTTATTGTCTTTCTCCCCTGAAGGAAGGATTAGCTTTTTTCGAACATGCAACACTGAGAGAAATAGCATCATGTAATTTAATTCTTAGCCACATGGCTAGTGGCTCAGTGAGATCCTTCACCCTCTGTGATCTCTGGGGGTGGAAATGGCCAAACATTAAGACATGGGAACTGAAGAAGAGTCCAGAAGCCGAAAACTGCAACATGAGTAAGGTCCTGGGCAGGTCAAGGTGTTGTCCTGGTCAGTTTATTTAGTGATCCACTGATGAGGGGCACAGCTAGTACAGCCACCTGCCTCATAGAGCCAGAGAACCACGTTCAATCCTGACCTCGGGTGTGGAGTTTGCATGTTCTCCCTGTGACGGCATGGGTTTCCCTCAGATGCTCTGGTTTCTTCCCACATCACAAGGACATGCCGGGTCGGTAGGTTATTTGGCTAATGTAAATTGCCCAAGTGTGTGGGTGAGTGGCAGAATCCGGATGTAGTTGATGGCAGTGTGGAGAGAATAAAAAATGGGATTAAGTTGGATTAGTGTAAATGGTTGGCCGATGGCCACACACAGAACAGTACAGCACAGGAACAGGCCCTTCAGGCCATGATTTTGTGCCAAGCTAATTAAACTAGTAATTAAACGACTAACTAAACCCCTTCTGCTTACACCACGTCCATATCCCTCCATTCTCTGCACATTCATGTGCCTACCTAAGAGACTTTTAAATACCTCTATTGTATTTGCCGCCCCTAAGACCATGGGCAGCATGTTCCAAATACCCATCATTCCAATTATAAAAAAAAACTTGCCCCGCACATCTCCTTTGAACTTACCCCCCCTCACCTTAAATGCATGCCCTCTGGTATTAGACATTTCGACCCTAGGAAAAAGATATCAGCTGTCTACTCTGTCTCTGCCTCTCATAATTTTATAAACTTCTATCAAGTCTCCCCTCAGCCCCCACCAGTCTAGAGAAAATGACCCAAGTTTGTCCAACCTCTCCTTATAGTATATGCACCCTAATCCAGGCAGCATCCTGGTAAACCTCTTCTGCACCCTCTCCAAAGGCTCCACATCCTTCCTGTAATAGGGCAACCAGAATTGAATGCAATATTCCAGATAAGGCCTAATCAGAGTTTTATAAAGCTGCAACCTAACTTCCTGACTGTTGAACTGTCTGAATGGTCCATGAACACGATCTCATTGTTCCTTTTGTTTTGCACTACTTTGTGATTTTATGTCTTTGCACTGTGCTGCTGCCACAAAACAACAAATTTCACGTCATATAAGTCAGTGATAACAAACCTGATTCTGATTCTCATTGCCTCAAATAATAAAGGCAAGCATGCCATATGCCTTCTTTACCACCCTATCAACCTGTGCAGCCACATTCAAGGAGCTATGGACTTGGACCCCAAGATCCCTCTGGACATCAACGCTGTTGAGTGTCTTGTCATGAACAGTGTACTGTCCCTTTACACTTGATCTCCCAAAGTGCAACACCTCACACTTGGCCAGATTAAGCTCCACCTGCCATTTCTCCGCTCATATCTGCAACTGATCTATATCCCACAATGGACCAAAGGACCCATTTCCGTGCTGTATGACTTTACCACTCTATGATGTGGTCAATGCCCTCCTGCTGTTCAAAATTGTAAAAGTTGCAATCAGAAGTTACACTCATCATGACATTGGCCACTCGTTCTCTGGTTGCTTTCTACGCTTAGCCAATAGTGGGATAAAGCAGCTTCCAGAGCAGTGCGTGGGGCAAGACCTCATGACTAATGGATAGCAAAACTTCCTCTGCGTGCCTCGGGCAAGATCTTTGGGCCACTGAATGTGGAGCCAGACCTTTGGGCGCTCCGCCCATGGGGGATACACAAAGAAAATCAGATCACGCAAAGAATCCAGGGTCTGATTTTGGATACCACAGGGAAGGAGGGAGGGTCATAGAGCCAGCCAGTAAGTAAAGAAGTTGTACAGGGGATCTTGTAGAGAGAGACTGAGGTCGGATGGGAGATTAGGATAGTCCAGTGGAGGTTGGTGGGCTATGATTTGGGGGTGCAGGGGCACGTGAGTGATTAGGTGGCAGTTGGAGTTTAGGGGGTGGTCTGCATTGGTTAGACAGCTGCTGTGACACCGTTGGGAGGTGGAGGTTGATGGTTGAGAGCATTTGGGGGGTTTTCCCATTGGGGTTCAGCGGGTGGGCCCTCAGGAACAAGGGCCCGCATCTCAGTGGATCTGAAGGTCAGGTCAATGGGTGCAGGAAGTTAAGGGAGGTTTGGGTGGGGACCACCAGCAAGGTGGAGATTAGGAGTGGGGGACCCAAAGGACAGGGATGTCAGAAGATCCCCAAAGAGCACTATTATGGTTGATGCAGGCATGCTTGCTTCCCAACTTTTCCTACAATTTTATCATTCCTGGATGTTAGACAATCTTGTGGACAGAAACATGTCACCACACAATCCGATTTCCAAGCACCGATGAATCGGTCAGTATCTCAATAGGATCTGTATGCCTCCCCCCTTCTTTTTAGAGGGTATTGTCTGTGGCAGTCTCTTCTCGAGCAGTCGGTCGTGGTTCAGGTCCCACTTCAACGACTCGAGAACAGTAATCTGGACCAAGTCTCCAATGCAGGACCGAGTGCTACCTCAGGGAGATGCCATTATTCAGATGAAATGTTGAACCCACACCCCATCTGGCCCCTCAAGCAGTCATAACCGAGCCCAAAATCACAAGGGCACAAAGGTTATCCCCACTGCCCTGGCCTTAATCAATGCTCGAGATAAAATGTGGCACTCTGCTCGTTAGTTTGTTGCCCTTGGGATCTTGCTGTGCACAGATAAACTGCTGTGTTTCCTACATCAAGTGGCTGTGCTTCAAAGCTCGGTGGGAGCTTGTGCTAGGTGATGTATAAAATGTAAGTCCTTTCTTTATCTGACTTAGTGGGTGGAAATTTCCTCTCTTAAATTTGCAGATGACACCAAGATAGGTGGAGGAGCAGGAAGTCTTGAAGAAACAGAAAGGTTGCAGAGAGGTTTGGATAGTTTAGGAGAATGGGCAAAGAAATGACAGATGAGATACAATGTTGAGAAATGCACAGTTGTACACTTTGGAAGAAGAAGTAAATAGGCAGATTATTATCTAGATGGGGAGAAAATTCAAAATTCAGAAGTGCAAAGGGACTTGGGGATCCTCGTGCAGGATACCCTAAAGGTTAACCACCAGGTTGGATCAGCAGTAAGGAAAGTGAATGCTATGTTGGCATTCATTTCAAGAGGAATAACGTATAAAAGTAAGGATGTATTGATGAGGCTCTATGGGGCACTGGTGAGACCTCATTTGGAGTACTGTGTGCAGTTTTGGCCCCCTTATCTTAGAAAGGATATACTGATGTTGGAGAGGGTTCAGAGAAGATTTACAATGATGATTCCCGGAATGAAAGGGCTTACATACGAGGAGCGTTTGTCGGCTCTTGAACTGTATTCATTGGAGTACAGAAGAACGAGAGGGGACCTCATAGAAACATTTCGAATGTTGACAGGACTGGACGAGTAGATGTGGCTAAGTTGTTTCCCCTGGTGGTTGAGTCCAGGACAAGAGGGCACAGTCTTAGAATTAGAGGGTACCCATTTAGAACAGAGATGAGGAGAAATTTCTTTAGCCAGAGGGTTGTGGATTTATGGAATTTGTTGCCACATACAGCTGTGGAGGCCTGGTCATTGGGGGTGTTTAAGGTGGAGATTGATAGGTATCTGATTAGTCAGGGTATCAAGGGATATGGGGAAAAGGCCAGGAATTGGGTCTAGATGGGAGAATAGTTTAGGTCATGGTGAAGTGGCGGAGCAGACTCGATGGGCCAAATGGCCTACTTCTGCTCCTTTGTCTTGTGATCTTGTGATCTCTGCTGCTGCTTTAACTGCTCCTTTGGCAGGATGCAACTCTCTACTGCTGTTATAAAACTAAAACAGGGGTCTGCTTCGTACATTCTCAGTGGTCTGTAAAACACGGTTGTCATCCACACTGTGTGAAATGTTCACGAAAGGTCAGAGAAGATCATCAAACAGCTCACAATATCTCCTATTACAAGGATCTACCATGGCTGTTATGCCCACAGTTACTCCTAACATTGGCTCATAGAAGATTCATCAACTTTAAGCCACATCCAACCCAGTTTACCCTCTGGGGCCTCGGCACTTCTCCTGTCGTAACCTCTTGCACATCCCCAATATTCATTTCTCAGCTGATGGTAACCATGCCTTCAACTGCCCAGGTCCATAAGACAATGGGTGGAGAATGAGGCCATTCAGCCCATTGAGTCTGCTCCACCATTCAATCATGGCTGTTTTTTTCTTTTCTCTCAACGCCATTCTCCCGTCTTATCTCCATAACCCTTAACCCCTAAGGGTTAAAGCTCTGGAATCCCTACCTAAATCTCCCTCCTTTTTCCTTCACCTTCAGGAAACATCTTAAAACCTAGTCACTCACTTAAGCAGGAGGCGGCCATTTGGACCCTTGTACCTGCTCAGCCATTCATTAAAATCATGACTGACCCCTTACCTCAGTGTCTTTTTTGTAAATATAGGTCCTCTCCAGCTTACAAACACCCGACTTAATATACAGCCCACACACACGAATGAGCATTTTTGGGAGACGGACGGTGTGGAATTGCCAGCTGCTGCAGGCATCTTCTGCCACCTGGGAACTCTGTTCACGGCTGCATTTCCAGACTTTTGCAAGCGGTTCAGGTTACGAACAGTTCACCGGGACGGAACCCTGCTGTAACCTGGGGACAACCTGTAAGCCCATTTGTGGTTGGGTGTCAAATTATGTCTGCCATTAGGTTCTATGAATCAGCTGGGGATGTTTTGCTGCATTAAAGGTGTTACATAAAAATGCAAATTGTTGTTGCATTTGATGCCAAATGCTTCACAGAGATGCCCAGAGATGGGATCAGAGAGTCGTGCCCTCCTCCCCTCAATTCACCCCCTGTTCACTATTCATCTCTGCAACCCACAAAGATCCAAGTGGAGATCCATCACTCCACTCCCCTAAATCACAAGCACCTCCACGGCCCCAACCCTGCCTGAGCATCTGAGGAAACCAGATGAAACTCCTGTCTGGACCATCACTCCCTCACCTCACATGGGTCAATGACAAGCCCATTCCCAGAGCAATGGGTCAGCCCAATCTCAGGACAACCAGCCACATTCCCTCTGTCAATAGGGCAATGGTCCCAGCCCCAGCCTCTGGGACTACCATCTGGCCCTCGGCAAGCACAGTAAAGGAATCAGAGGGTCGAGCCAGGCAGTGGAAAATACTGTGTAATATTTTAATGCATCAGCGCTAAGTTCCCCATAACTATTTGTGGAAATCTGCTGTGCATGGGTCAAACAGGTGAGGCTCCCAGTATTACAGTACTGCACTTGGCATACTCTTGGAACTGAGAGGGGTGTCTATGGAGGTCAGGACACAAGCAGGGTCACCACAGGGCTGGTGACAGGCCTGGGGGTAAGGGGATATACAATTGGGCGAGGCTCACAAACACACAGGGCAAGGATAAGGATAGGGATCAGTGTTGAGATGGACATTAGGATAGAGATAAAGATGGGGATTGGAGTTGAGATGGACATTAGGATAGAGATAAGGAGTGAACAAGGTGGGGGGGGGGGGGGTTGTAATCAAGGAAAGGGTGGGCACCAGACTGAAGCAAAGCTGAGACGAGAGGAGAGGAACAAATATCAGAAATGCCGAGCACAGTGAGGTCAATGGGATTTCCTTCCATTAGTTTGAACAAAAGGGAAGCAAAGTTCAACAGTCAATAACAGATCAGTCATCTGTTAGACTACACTCCTGAGTTTCCTTTCTGGGATCTTGAGCCACAATGAGGATTCATTGTTGGCCTATTTTAAACATTGGCTGATTGAAGTACACCCCCCTCCCCAACATCCAGTGAGTTACCTTATTCAGACTACCCATAGGACTCCTGTTCCGTAAAATGATGGCTCACCTGAACTTGGCCCCAGTTCCACTGTCCTGCCAGATCCCCATTACTTAGATTATTCTATAGCACAAAATGCTATGACTTGGGCATCACCATGGCATAGTTAGTTGAGATACTGCCACACAGTTCCAGTGATCTGGGTTTAATCTTGACCTTGGTGCTGTCTGTGTGGGTTGCATGGTCTCCTTTTGACTTTGTGGGTTTCGTCTGGTTTCTTCCCCACAGCCTAAAGACATGCTGGTTGGTAGGTTAACTGGGCACTGTAAAAAGGAGCGGCAGAATCTGGTGGGAGTTGACGGGAATGTGAAGAGAATAAAATGGTATTAGCATAGTGTAAGTGGGTGTTCGATGGTTGGCGTGGACCTGTTTCATGGTGTAACTCTCTAACATTCAATGATATCTTAGCCTTGAAAACATTCAAGGGTCCACCTCCCCAGCTCTCTGGGGTAGACTATCCAAAGGTTCATTACCCTGTTCTAGTCTCTATCTTGTGGGGGAACCCTAATTATGACCTGCCCATCTATTCCCCACCTTATTCCATGGTCTACTACCCTCTCCTACTAGATTCCTCATCTTCAGCCCTTTGCTTCTACCTATTACGCCTCAGCTTCTGACATCACTCCCTTTCAACCCACCTCCCCCACCCCCCTACCCCCTCTCACCTGCCAGCCTGTGCTCCCCCCCACCCCTCTTATTCTGGCTTCTGCCCTCTTCCTTTCCAGTCCTGATGAAGGGTCTCGACCGGAAACACCGCCTGTTTATTTCCCTCCATAGATGCTGCCTGACCTGCTGAGTTCCTCCAGCATTTTGTGTGTGTTGCTCCAGATCCCAGCATCTGCAGAATCCCTTGTGTCTCCTAATTATGCCGTCTCGTTCCAGGTTCCTCCAGCAGAGGAAATATCTCAACAACATTCACTCTGTCAAGTCCCCTCAATACGATCACTTTTCATTCTTCCAATCAACTCCTTCATCCCTGGAACTAAACTAGTGAATTTTCCCTAAACTGCCTTCATTGCAAGTATATTCTTCCTTGAATATGGAGAACAAAACTGTATACCTATCACCAGGTGTGATCCCAAAGGTCTGTATATTTGTAACCAGAATTCCCCAGTTTGGTCCACCCTTTCTTTATTACCAGCCCACATTACATTTGCCTGCTTTATCACTTGCTGTATCTGCAGCTAATGGCTTATGTTTCATGTATGAGGATCTCTCTGTGCAACAGCATCCTGCAGTCTCTCTCTATTTAAACAATACAGTAGAACTGCAAAGTCCGCTATCCAGCAATAGTGGACTTTAGAGTATTGCATGCAATTCTGGTTACCTCACTGTAGGAAGGATGTCAAGGCTTTAGAGAGGGTGCAGAGGAGGTTTGCTAGGATGATGCATGGATTAGAGGGCATGTGCTATCAGAAGAGGCTGGACAGATTTGGGCTCTTTTCTCTGGTGCAGCAGAGGCTGAGGGGTGATCTGTTGGAAGTGTATAAACAAGCTTTTCACTGTAGCTTGGTACAAGTGACAATAATAAACCAATACCAATAAAATTATAAGGGGCATAGATAGGGTGGACAAGAAATATCTTTTTCCCATTATTGAGCGATCCAATACCAGAGGGCATGCATTTAAGGTGAGAGGGGGTAGGTTCAGAAGAGACATGAGGGGTAGGTTTTTTCACTCAGAGAGTGGTGGATACCTGGAATGCGTTGCCTGATAGGGTGGTGGAGACAAATTGGGGGCATTTAAAAAGGGCTTGGATGGGCACATGAATGAGAGGAAAATGGAGGGATATGGGAATTCTGCAGGCAGGAGAGATTAGCTATGTTGGCACAACTTTTTGGGCTGAAGGGCCTGTTCTGTGCTGTATTGTTCTATGTTCTATGTTCTCATTCTGAAATCCCCAGTTTGGCATCTGGCTCACTAGGTGACGTTTGCCATGTTCCCTTGAATACACTAGGGTCCAGCTCCCACCCTCCAACACACCATGGTTCTGGGGACCCCAGCCTCCCGTTCCACTCACTGGGACCCTGTCTCCCATGCTTCCTTCCAACTCACCTGGTTCACTGGAAAATTTATCACGCTGTACGTATAACATCTAAAAGGAAACGAATCAAGAGTGCTGAGGTACTAATTGAAATAAACATCCAACAGTCAGGAAAATCTGCCAACCTGACACCAAAGTCCCCAGTGTGCCGGATTTTCCTGTATTTTGCTTTCCTATTCTTCCTGCCAAAGTAGATCACTTTATATTTCCCCCCATCCTCCTCCTCCTGACAAATGTTTGCCCACAAATATATCCCTTTGCAGACTTTCTATCTCCCTCAATTCCCCGCCTATTTTTGTACCATTAGCAAATTCACTCATAGCCTTCACTGAAGTTATTAATAGTGATTGTAAGTAGTTGAGGCTCCAGCACTGACCTCTGTGGCAGCCCGGTAGTTACAGCCTGTCGATCTCGGAACGTCCCATTTCTCCAGCCTCCCTGTTCTCTGTTTCTCAGTGTTGTAAAGCTTTTATTTGGTGCAGTAACCTTTAAGTTGACACCCTGTCTAAAGCCTTTTGGAAATCCAAACACGCTACATCTACTCGTTCCCTTATATCCCACTGCTCCTTATATGTGACAAAGTGATGCAGTGGGTAGAGCTGCTGCCTCACAGCTCCAGCGACCCGGCTTCAATCCTGACCTCTGGCGCTATCTGTGTGGCGGTTGCACATCCTCCCTGTGACTGCACGAGTTTCCCCCAGCTTCCAAAGACATGCAGGTTGGTAGGTTAATTGGCCACTTTAAATTACTCTGAGTGTGTAGTGAGTGGTTAATGGGAATACAGGGAGAATGAAATGCGATCGATGTTGAATTAGTGCGAATGGGTACACTGACTCTATAATTCCAATAAATTTGTCAAACATGATTGGTTCCCCTTTCATGGAGGTAATTCCACAGTCCCAGCAGAGGCACACAGATATGGAAGAAAATAGAACCACCGCCCCCCCCCCCCAACACCCACCCACTCATCCCCCCCCACCCACTCATCTCCCCACACCTACCCACCCCATACGGTTCTATCAAATCTGGGCTCCTTGGAATTAAACCCTTATCAGGCCCAATGACATAGACCCTTCATGCAATCACAGCTGGACCTGTGTACAATCTTGGTCTCCTTCCCTCGAGAAAGAATATACCCGCTATCGAGGGGGTGCAGCAAAATTTCACCTGACTGGCTCCTGGGATGGCGGGTCTGTCGTACAACAAGAGATCAAATAGGCTAGACCTCAGTCCTTTTAGAGTTTAGGAGATAAGCCATGACCTAATTGAGGCCAGCAAAATTCTTACAGGGCTGGGCGGCATGGACAGGGCAAAACAAATATGACTGCATTTGCTGGAATCAGAAACAGAAAATGCTGGAAGAACTCAGCCAGTCAAGCAGCATCTGTGGGGAGAGCAGAGGGGATGGATGGGAGGGGAAGGATGTTTCTCCTGGCTGAGGTGTCCACAGCCAGGGTCACAGACTCTAAATAAGAGAGAGGGAAGACTAAACTTCTGAGGGGCGGGGGTTGAATCTTTGGGATCCTCCATCCCTGAGGAGCCTCCGTCATTTAATTCATTCAAACCTGAGCTCCAGGTGTTAGAGGAGATATGGGGATGGTGCAGGGAACTGGTGCTGAGGTGGGAGGGCAGCCGTGGCCTTGTTGAACGGAGGAGCAGGCTCGACAGGCCGAATGGCCTCCTGCTGCTGGTATCACTCTTGCTCACAGCCCTCGGGGTGGGGTGGGGGTGAACCATGCGTCAAAAATTCACCAATCTACAGATTTCGACTGTGTTAACGGCGCAACAAGCGGGCAGGTGGGGATGGGCAGGGTTCCCGGGCAAACAGCTGAGCGGGAAAGAGTCTCAGCATGGAAGCGCTGCACTGGGGGGCTGTCGAGGAGGGGTGGGGGTGGAGGGGGAGGGGGAGGAGGAGGGGGGGGAGGAAGGGGGGGAGGAATGGGGAGGGAGGAATGGGGAGGGAGGGGGGGAGAGGGGGGGGGGGAGGGAGAGGGGGGAGGGAGAGGGGGGAGGGAGGGGGAGGGAGAGGGGGGAGGGAGGGGGAGGGAGAGGGGGGAGGGAGGGGGAGGGAGGGGGGGGAGGGAGGGAGGGGGAGGGAGAGGGGGGAGGGAGAGGGAGGGTGAGGGGAGGGAGAGGGGGGAGGGAGAGGGGAGGGAGAGGGGAAGGTGAGGGAGGGAGGGTGAGGGGAGGGAGAGGGGAAGGTGAGGGGGGAGGGAGAGGGGGGGAGAGGGAGGGGGGGAGGAGTTAGTGGGGAGGGGGTACCCCAGACCCCAGGGGAGGGGGGAGATGGAGAGACCCGTCCACCAAGCCTCGCCTTTCACCCCCACCCTCTTCATTTTGTGCTTAACCTTTCCCTCATACACCCCCCCCCCCCACCACGCACCCACCCTAATTTACTTACAGTCGCCGGACGGGGAGCGGGGCAACTCCCGACGCTGGGAATCCCTGGCGTGGGGGTGACCCCGGGATTGGCGGCGCACCCGCCGCCGGAGCCCCCACCTCGACACACGGTGATTCACTGAGGTGGGGAGATCTCGTCGCTGCCGCGCCGATCACCAGCGGGGAGAAATCCCTGCCGCGGGAACACCCAGTCCGAAGCAATTCCCGGGAAGCACAGCCGATGTTGCCGGGATTCCGTGAAACCACGGGGGATTCCCAGGGAATGCGTGACACACAGGAGCGTTCGCGTACACCGCGCAGTGGGGACCGTGTCAGAACAGGCAGGTTGTGGGAAGCGGTGTGAAATTATTAATTGAATACACAGAACAGAATGACAGCCCAGAGCTACCGTAAAGCCTGGCGTATATGGCGCTCGATGCAACCGGGACTCCCTCAATTGCATCTCAGCACCGCCCCTACTTTATCTGGAGCAGAAAATGCTGGAGGAACTCAGCGGGTCAGGCAACAACTGCGGATGCTTCCCTTCATCTGGACTGAGAGGTGGATTATTGGTTTATTATTGTCACATATACTGTGAAAAGCCTTTGCGTGCCATCCAGATTATTCCATCCATAGAGGGCCATTCCATAGATAGACGGGAGATAGCCAGTATGGAGAGATGAGGAGAAGGGGAGGATCCAACTGGGAAGAGTTGATCTCTCTTGTGTCTGGTCCCCAGCACTCCCAAAGAGGCTACCCACAGTGGTTTGCATTTATCTGGTGCCCTGACACTTTGCTGGTGCAGGAGTTCCAACTGGACTGGCAGACTAGATGCAGGACATTCCCAGTAGTGGGGGAATCCAGCAACGGGGGTGGGGGGGGGGGGTCACAGTCTGAGGATAAAGGGGTGAGCCATTTAACACTGATGCGAGGAGAAAATTCTCCTCCCAGAGAGCGAGAAACCTGTGGATCCTCTCCCACAGGAAGCAGTTGAGACCAAATCATCAAATACGAGTTAGATCCGAAGAGATTAAGGAATACTGGAAAAAAGCAGGAACAGGATACTGATCTTGGATGATAGGCCATCGTTACTGGTGGGGCAGGCTCGAAGGGCTGAGTGGCCTTGTCCTGCTCCTATTTGGCCATGTTTCTATCAGATGAGAGAGCTGATGAGCCCCTCTTGAGATACCAGCGGAGACAGTCAAAGAAGTAAGCTTCCATCAGTGGCTATCAGTGGGATAAGGACATGGGGAAGTGGAAGAAATTCCACAGATTTGGGAAACAGGCCCTTCAGCCCATCATGTCCATCCCATCTTTACTAATCCCATTCTCCACCAATTGACCTGTGGCCTTTATGAATTGGCGATTCAAGAGCTTGTCTAGATACTTACTAAATGTTGCGAGCATCTGCCTCCAACAACGCTTCAGACAGTGGACTCCAGATTCCAATTACGGCCAGAGTGAAAAAGTAATTCTTCCTCAGATCCCCTCTAAACCCTCTCCCCCTTACCTTAAACCCATGCCCTCTGGTTTTAGACAACTCTGGTTTGGGAGTTCTGTGTACACTTTGCACTCCAAGGATGGATATACTTGCATTGGAGGGATTGCAGAGAAAGTTGGTTGATACCTGGGATGAGGAGCAGATAAGGAGGTGATAAAGGGATATAGACAGGCTAAGGGAATGGGCAGAGATCTGGCAAATGGAGCACAAGGTGGGAGAATGTGAAAGTGTCCATATTGGCAAGAAAAATAAAAAGGAATCTAAATGGTGAGAGATTGCAGAGCTTTGCAAGCTTATTTCCTGGAGGAATTTACTGTTAGGAAATTGGATAGTTATGCTTCAGTTATACACAGCATTGGCGAACCCACATCTGGAGTACTGTGTACCGTAACAGTCCCCTTATTTAAGGAAGGATGCAAAATGCTTGGAAGTAATTTAGAGTTGATTTATTACCTGGAATGGGTGGGTTGTCTCATGAGGAAAGGTTGGACAGGCTCAGCTTGTAACTGCTGTGGATTAGAAGAACCAGAGAACTTGATTGAAACATGAGATTGTGAAGGTTCTTGACAGAATGGATGTGGAGAGGAGTTTCCTCTTGTGGGAGAATCGAGAACAAGTGATCACTGTTTAAGAATAAAGGATCGCCTATTCAAGGCAGATGAGATGGATTGTTTTTTTTCTCTCACAGAGTTCTGAGTCTTTAGAACTCTCTTCCTCAATGGGTGGTGGAGGCAGCCTTTGAATATTTTTAAGGCAAACGTACATAGATTCTTAATAAGCAAAGGGGTGGAGATAGAATGCAGAGCTCAGGTTCAGGTTTATTGTCATGGGCAGACATACCCAGGGTAGAAATGTCATGAAAATTAGCTTTTTGCAGCAGCAGCACAGTTTATTATAAACATGACAAACATAACTTAATGCAAATTTATAACATTATAAGTTAACCTATGCATAGGTTATGTAGGAGTAAAGGTTATAATCGGCTGTGATCTCATCAAATGGTGGAGCAAGCGTGAGGGGCTGTGACTTACTCCTGCTCCTAATTCAGATGTTTTGTATGCATGAAGCTGAAGCCTCATAGAGAAAGGTTGAGCCCATACTCAGCGGAGTTCAGAATAATGTGAGGTGATCTTAGAAACACAGAAACATAGAAAAACCTACAGCACAATTCAGGCCTTTCAGCCCACAAAGTTGTGCCGAACATGTCCCTACCCTAGAAATTACTAGGTTTACCCATAGCCCTCTATTTTTCTCAGCTCTGTGTACCTATCCAAAGGTTTAAGAGACCCTATCGTATCTGCCTCCACCACTGTTGCCGGCAGCCCATTCCACGCACTCACCACTCTCTGAGTAAAAAACTTACCCCTGACATCTCCTCTGTACCTACTCCCCAGCACCTTAAACCTGTGTCCTCTTGTGGCAACCATTTCAGCCCTGGGGAAAAGCCTCTGACTATCCACACGATCAATGCCTCTCATCATCTTATACACCTCTATCAGGTCCCCCCTCATCTTCCGTTGCTCCAAGGAGAAAAGGCCGAGTTCACTCAACCTGTTTTCATAAGGCATGCTCCACAATCCAGGCAACATCCTTGTACATCTCCTCTGCACCCTTTCTATGGCTTCCACATCCTTCCTGTAGTGAGGCAACCAGAACTGAGCACCGTATTTAAATATATTGGATTCTGAGGTGACTTCACAGTAAATGCTGAATGTTTCCCCTCGCTGGGCAATCTGGAAATAGGGGCACAATTTCAGAAATAAAGGGACTCCCATTTAAGAAGGGTGAATGCAGTTCTGCCATCAGACTGCTGTGAACCTTTTGGAATTCTCTGCCCAGGAAGCTGGAGATACAGAGTCATGAATATATTCAAGGCCACGATAGATTTTTAGACCACGGGGGGAGTGAAGGATTACGACGAACAGGCATGAAAGCTGAGACCAAGATCAAATCAGCCATGATCTTATTGAATGGTGGAACAGACTCAAGGGGCTATATGGCCAATTCAAGCTCCTGTTTCTTATGTGCTTATTTTCAATAGTGAGGGCCATGTGTAAAACAAAGCAATCAGAAAATATAGATTGCATCACACCTAAGCAATCACATTTACGCGTTCACCCTTCAGTATTTCCTAGATTGATAGCAGCTTGGTAAATCTCCAGTTATTGATTCTGGAGTCTGTTAGTATCAGCATGACCAGACACCGAGTTACTGAGTGCTGTCCTATCAGAGGCAGCTACTCTTAAAAATACTGATCACAGCGTTAGGGTCTCGCCATGGTGAGAATACCAGCAGTTTGTATCAGTAACTCGGTTGTGGGAACCAGGGGCTAGGAAACATACAGCAAGGTTGTGGATCCCACTCACTAATGTACATAGCTGATGCACAAACCTTACATTCCTGATAATAACCACATAGGTTAGAAGTCTCTAATACACACAATTGATTTAGAGATCCCATTTCCACAAGTCTACCCAGACAATTTAGGAATCGCAGAATCTTCACAAACACAAGACGATTGTATACATTATCAAGCTAAAGATCCCACATCCCCAAACAATTTACTGATACTACAACCCCAATAGATGACAATTCAGACATTCCACAGTTACTGATTACTGGGCGGAAAAGTAGCACAGCAGGTAGTGCTGCTGCCTCACAGCTCCAGTGACCTGGGTCCAATCCTGACCTCGGGTGCTGTCCGTGCAGGGTTTACACATTCTCCCTGTGACCGCATGGGTTTTCCCTGGATGCTCCAGTTTCCTCCCGCATGCCAAAGACGTGCAGATTAGCAGGGTAATTGGCCTAAGCAAGCTGTCAAGGGAGTGGTAGACTCTGGAGGGAGTTGATAGGAACGTAGGGAGAATAAGTTACAAGAAAAAAAACTGCTGGAGAAATTCAGCGGGTCAGGCAGCATCCGTGGAGGGAAATGGACAGCTGACATTTCGGGTCGAGACCCTTCATCTGGACTGGAAAAATTAGTGGCGACTGGGATTGTTCTGGAAGTCCACATATAAGGAAGCCATTTCAGTCCATCAAATCTGTGTTGTAAGAAACTATGGATTTAAAGATGACACATCCCTCATATGCTCTATTGAACTCACTCCCCCAGTAAGCATTCAGATTTTTAGATCTCATACCACTGAATAATTTACTGGTCCTGCAGTCATATTAAGAATTCAATGACCCCACAATGGACTTGGTGAAAGAAAGTCATAGAACAATTCCTAAAATCTATACAACACAACTTTTTAAATCAGTACATTTCTAGCCCAACTAAGGAAGCCACAATATAATTAGGTTTAAAGTAGCCTTCAAAGTAAGGTTAGAACAGGCGAAAACAGCCCATAATAAGGAAAAACTGGTCAGCCAAAGCTGGAACTACCAGGACTATAACAAAAATTAAGACCAAAATAAAAAAAGAATGAATTTTAGCAAGCATCCAGTCCTGAACACAGTAGAAACCGGGCTGGGTATATTGACCGAACCAAAAATGTTTTTAAAAAGGCCAAAGAAAGAGAAGGAGAAAAGATTTCTGGATAACAATCTAAAAAAAGTGATAAATGAAAAGTAAAGAGTACAAGGTAATAGTGTGGCCTTTTAGGGGCAAAAAGGAGAGAGTGCGAGTTACTTCCTCAGGAGGCTAAAGAAATTTGCTATGTCCTCTTTGACACTCACCAACTTTTATCGATGTACCAATGAAAGCATCCTATCTGGATGCATCACAGCTTGGTATGGCAACTGCTCTGCCCAGGACCGCAAGAAACTGCAGAGAGTTGTGGAAACAGCTCAGCACATCACGGAAACCAGCCTCCCTTCCATGTACTCGTTGCCTTGGTAAAGCAGTCAACATAATCAAAGACCCTACCACCCAGGATATTCTCTCTTCTCCCATCTCCCATCAGGCATAAGATACAAAAGCCAGAAAGCACTTACCACCTGCTTCTATCCTACTGTTATATGACTATTGAACGGTTCCCTAGTACGATAAGATGGACTCTTGACCTCACAATCTACCTTGTTATGACCTTTCATCTTATTGTCTACCTGCACTGCTCTTTCCCTGTAGCTGTGACACTTTACTGTGCATTCTGTATTGTTTTACCCTGTACTACCTCAATGCACTGTGTAATGAATTGATCTGCATGAACGGTATGCAAGACAAGTTTTTCCACTGTACCTTGGTACGTGACAATAATAAACCAATTCCAATACTGAAACTGAATGAGTAGTTGATCTTCTCTCCATCGTCCTGAGGTCATTCAAAGCTCTTCTGCCTGCGTACTGACTCACACCAATTCCTGCTTGCCCATTATTTCTATGCCAGTTGCCAACACTGGCTCTCAGTTGAAGCAATGCCAATTCTCATCCTTGTTTACAGATCCCTCCAAGTTCTGGCCTTTCCCCCTCTATCTCCAAAACCGTTTCCAGCCCTGTAACCTCTTGATCGGCTTTTGATCGACCCTGCATCAAATCTCTGCAGCAATGATGATCTTATATTCAGCTCTTTGGCCGACCACTTGGTCAGCTCCCCTAATATTTACTGACATGAATTTTTGATTGATAATACACCTGGGAGGCACTCAGGAATATAACGCCAAATTAATGACCCAAGTACACGGTAGATGTTATTGCTCTGTATCTGTCTTTGCCTGGGGAGGGGGGGAAGAATGATGTTAATGTCTTTGTAGAGAAAGGAAAGGGTTTAGAGATATTGATCAGATGAAAATAGAAGGCAAGAAGGCACCAAATAATGAAAATCAAAAAGCTTGTAGACATTGGAAATCTGAAATAAAAGCAGAAAATGCTGGAAAAATTAAGCAGGTCAGGCTGCATCTGTGGAGAGAGAAACAAAGGTTCAAGTTGGAAATCCTTCATCAGAATTGGGACCGACTACGTTGGAAACACATGGAGAAAATGACACTTGATCCAGATCAGGTAAATTCTGGGTCAACATGGGAAAAGAAGGTGGAGGAAATAGGCACTGTAGAAAATCTTTCAGAGCTTTTAGGTCAAAGCAGAGGACTGGATGATTGAAAATGTAATACTCCAGTGCAAAAGAGAGAGAGAGTCAGAAATCTAGCCAGTCAGTCCAATCCCTTAGCTCCAATCACACTCAAGAAGCTTACATGACTTAGCAGCCTACCTGTTCTGAAACATCTGAAAATTTTGTCCCTCCACCTCTGACACACTACGAACCATCTACAAAATACACCAGAACAACACACTGGGGCTTCCTTGACAACACCCACAAAACTCACAACCTCCACAGCAAGGACATGAGCAGCAAGAGCAAGGGATCACCATCACCTGCAAGTTTCCCAAGTCACACACCACCCAGACTTGGAAATATATTCTTGTTTCTCCATCATCATTGTAGGGTTGCAAGGGTGACTGACCCCACAAGGTGTCCACTTGAAATTCCAAAGTGATGTGACATATGCTAGAAATTGTCAATATTGCACTTCACTCTGCAAAAGATTCATTTTCTGCTGTATACTCCCAAAAGGAATGGCCTTGTGCAATTGAAACACCAGGCAACATTCTAATGCAATAGCAAGGCAAGGAAATGGAAAGAGGTCCCCCTTCCCTCTTGGACCTCAGCATCGCCATGGACAACTTGTTGGCTCAGGTCTATTTGTGAAGCTCCTGGCGGGGAACCCACTGAAAAAGGGGAGTCCCTGGGAGGGAAGGCATGTAACCCAGCAGCAGTAGATTTGAAGGGACTGAGGAGCCCCAAAGTGGATGGGAAGCTCCACTTTAAAGCATCAGTTAAAACCAAGGTATGTTTATTGGGCCTGAAGCAGTCCACCCCGCCCCATACACATACAAAGCCTTACACCGCTGCATACTATACCTGACATTGTTAGTTGAACAGCAGGCTGGTGTTTTTGCTAGAGGCAACCAGACTTTGCCCATTAAACTTGAGGCTGCGCTCATTACTGAACGTGATATTTTGAGAGAGATTGCTCCAAATGCAGAAATAAAAGCAGCCACTGCATTAATGAACCATCTCGAGTGTTTACTGCTGCTTTCTGAATCCATTGTGACCTTCTAGTTTTCGACATGGCTTCTGTAATCAAGTGCCTCAGGAGTAGAGACAAAGCTTGAAGCCACTGAGAGTGCCTGTTACAATTTCATAAATTCATTAACCAGCATGACTCTGTCCTGCCACAGAGAGGGTCACTCACCCCCACCTCCACACCACCAGCCCCCAATTGCATCAACACCATCATTAAAGAGTGTTCTTCATTAATATTCATCAGGTGGGAGGTTAGTTAACTGTGGGAAAACATGCTTTCATTTTCCAATCCAGCACAGGCCATCTCTAATGTATTTCAAGAGCCTCTTCTTATAATTAACATTATTGGAACTCATCAAAAATCTTACATTATAACACACTACAGTCTATTATCTGCATTCCCAGCATACTGTGTCGCTTACAAGACGCGACCAGGAATACCAGGGGAACACCATTAGTGTCAGTGCTGCCAGGATTGAACAGGGGTTTCATCATACGACACATCCCTATCTGCCCAATTTTGCCAAACTCAGCTGTTTTGGTTCATACAGTTCAAAACGTAGTTTTGTTTAATGTGCCTGTGACTTTACTCCTGGGCAATGCTTGCAGTTTGGACACCTCAGAACATGGGAAATGTATTCACCTCCAGGTTCCTCTCTGGGTTGTGGGAGCTGCATCAGTCCATGGGCTGCAGAAACCCACCAACTCCTCAAAGGACAAGTAAGTGCCAGCTTTGCCCGTTATGTCCAGATCTTGGCCACAAAATGACTGTATGGCCATGCTGAGAGAGTTGGATTTGACTATGATCTACCACGGCAAAGCATTAATTCTAGGGTCTGGTGTATTATCTATATCTCTGGATCAAACATACTGATAGTACAACAAGGGTTTCCAAATACAGGATCTAATGTGATCAGAACTTAGTACAATCACTTCATCTCATTCTAAACACATGAATTGGATGATGTCTCCACTGCCTCAGGCCTGGCCTCGTATAACCACTGAACAAAGTGTTGGTAAATTGATGCATAATTAGGAGCAGGAACAGGTTATGTGGCCCTTTGAGCCTGATCTGCCATTCATCAAGATCATAGCCGACCTTCAACCTCGGTCTGCCCTATCTCCACGCCCCCTGAATATCCAGAAACCTGTCTGGCTCTGTTCTGAATGAACTCAGTGACCAAACCACAACAGTCCTCTGGGATAGAGAATTCCAAAGATTCACCACCCTCTGAGGGAATAAATTTCTCCTCATCTCAGTCCTAAATAGTCTACCTTTTACAAATTTTAACATCTTCCTCTGGTTATTTGACCAAACAGAGGAAGGTCAAAAATATTTGGGCAGTTTACAACCAAATGGTATGAGCACTGAATTTTCCAGCTTCAGGTAACCCACACCCCCGGTGTTCTCCCCCCACACTCACCTGTCCACCTAGTTTTCTTCCCCCTTTGTTCACCTTTCCTATCCCCTCCCCTCATCTGGTTCCAACCATCAGCTACCAGCCTCTATCCCCTCTCCACCTTGTACTATTGCCAATCTTTCCTCATCCATGAACACAGGGTCCTGACCCGGAACATCGACTTACACCCTTCTGCTAATTCTGTTCTTCAAAGGTTCAGTGTTTTGTTCCAGACTCCAGCATCTACAGTCTTTGCGGTCACAGATAACCAGATTTGTTATATCTCTCAGTGAAGGTCGCATCTCGGACTATGCTGTGCGTAGCAGATGATTGGGCATATGGCATGCACCATTCACAGGAAGGGTGGCATTGCTCATCTGTAACCAAGCTGTGCCAAATGCCGCTTGCCTGTTCACAGTAGCTGCCAGGTTACGTGCCAGAGGGCAGCTGAAGACTCTCACAAGGGGCAAGCCCACTGGTGCTTTAAACTGGCCTTGGGGGCCCTAGTGTGCCTGATCAGTCTGGGATGAATTCTGATCTCAAGTACAGCTGACTTATACATGTCGGAAAGATGGCACCGGAGTGCGGTAAATCTTTGCAACCTGCTCTCAGCAGATCTGATCATTACATTTATTAAAATCGTTCACCTCTTTTAAATCATTCTGTTGTTTATCCTTCTGTACGACCTTGATGTACTTATGTATGGAATGACGTGTCTGGATGGCACGCAAACAAAAATCTTCACCCCTTCTCTTTCCCCTCTGCCACCCTCACAACCTGCCCGTCACCTCCCTCTGGTCCCCACTTCCTTCCCTTTATTTCATGGTCCACTGCCCTTACCTATCGAATTCCTTCTTCTTCAGCCCTTTGCCTCTTCCACCTATCACCTCCTAACTTTTCACATCACTCCCTTTCATCCCTCCTCCCCCACCCACCTACCTTCCCCCTCTCACCTGGACTCACCTGTCACCTGCCAGCTTGTGCTCCTCCCTCTCCCTTTTTATTCCGGCTTCTGCCCTCTTCCCTTCCAGTGCTGATGAAGGGTCTCGACCCAAAACGTCGACGGTTTATTCCCCTCCATAGATGCTGCCTGACCTGCCGAGTTCCTCCGGCATTTTGTATGCGTTGAACAAAAACTTTTCACTGTATCTCGGTACACGTGACAATAATAAACTAATTACCTCCCATGCAAATCTAAGAAACTAGGGGAGACACAAGAGACTGCAGATGCTGGAATCTGAAGCAACAAACAATCTGCTGGAAGATCTCAGAGAGTCAAGCAGCAAGTGTGGGAGGAAAGGAATTGTTGACGTTTTGGGTCGAAACCCTGCTGCTCAACCCGCTGAGTTCTTCCAGCAGACTGTTTGTTGCTAAGGGAATAGGGGCACTGACATTTAAAGGCAATCTGAATGTTCAAACCAGTGACACAAAAATGGCCATCTACAGAACACATCGCAGTTATTCACCTCGTCTCCAGCTCCCAAACCCATGAGTCAGCTCACAGAAATGGTCCAAGAATGGCTTCTCTAGAGGTTATATCACTTGCCACTAATGTTCCAGAGATCATGAACCAAAGCCAAAGTCGAGTTTATTATCACATGCACAAATGCACGTATGCAATGAGAAAAAGCTTACTTGCAGCAGCATCACAGGCACATAGCATCATATAAGCAGCTTCCTCCCTCCTCTTCTACACTGCTCCTTGCCAAACATTTTGGCCATATAAAAACATTAAAAAAAGCAGGAGCAGCCCAAACAACCCCAGAGGCTCCTTCAACATTCAATAAAATTGCAGCTGATCTTTCCACTTAAGCCTAAAAATCTATCTCGTCCTTGAATAAATTTATTGACTCGGCCTTCACAGATCTCTGCTGCAGTGAATTCCAAAGATTCACAACCCTTTGAGAGAAGAAATTCATCCTCCTCTCATTTTTAAATGGGACCTCCCTATCTGGAGAATATACTTCCTGTCTCTAGATTTCCCCAACATAGGAAAAATCCTCTCAGCATCCACCCTGTCAAGCCCCCTCAGGATTTTATATTTTTTTAATAATATCAGCTCTCATTCTTCCATACTCTAGAGAGTAGAAGCAAAATCTGTTTTATCTTTCCTTGCACAATAACCCCTTCATATCTGGAATCAATCTAATTAAACTCTTGGGTTCAAGGGAAGATTGTCTTTCCTTAAATAAGATTAAAACTGTACCCTGTACTCCAGGTAGGTTCTCACTAGTCTTCTGATAGTGCGACAACACTTCATGACCATTTACTCCAAACTGACACACACCACCCGGGACACACCCTCTTCTCATTACTAAAATCGGGGAGGTGGTACAGGAGCCTGAAAACCCACACTTAATGATACAGAACCAGCCTCTTCACCTCCACCATCAGATGTCTGAATGCTCCATGAACCCAAACCTTTTGTTTTTGCACTATTTTTATAATTTATAGTAATTTTATGTCTTTGCACTGTACTACTGCCGCAAAACAACAAATTTCACATCATATTATCCAGTGATAATAAATCTGATTCTGATGGGGATTAGCATGAAATTGTGTTTGATAAGTATAGTTTTACTTTCTTAAAGGTGACACACATAAATGCAAGCTGTGACTGGCTTGGCCACTTCAACTTTTTACATTTATTCAAGGGAAACAGGCCCATCCCTAATTGCCCTCAAGGTGGGGGGAGCCGCCTTCTTGAACCACTGCAGTCCCTCTGGTGAAGGTGCTCCCAGTGCTGTTGGGGATGGAGTTCCAGGATCTAGACCCAGTGACAATGAATGAAGGGCAGATTTTTCTCTTTTGAGCATGGTGTGCAAGTCGAAGGGGAACCTGCAAATGGTGGTCTTCCCCACAAGACTGCTGCCCTCGTCTTCCTGTTGGTACAAGTTTGGAGGTGATGTCGGAGTGGCCTGGGTGAATAACTGTGGTGCATTTTGTGGACACCACACAGTGCAGCCACTGTGTGCCATTGGTGGAGAAAATGAATGTGTAGGGAGGTGTACCGGCATCAATCATAGAACAGTACGGGCCCTTTGGGCCACCATGTTGGCCGACCTATATAAACCTACTCCACGATCAATCTAACCCTTCCCTCCTACACAGTCCATTATCCTCCATTTTTCTTACTTCCATGTGCCTATCTAAGAGTTTTTTTTAGACGTCCCTATTGTATCAGCCTCTACCACCACCCCCGGCAGTGTGTTCCAGGCACCCACCACTCTGTGTAAAAAAAAACCTCCATCTGAATATCTCCCCTAAACTTTCTTCCTCTGACCTTAAACTGACATCCACTGGTATTGGCCATTGCCGCCCTGGGGAAAAGGTGCTGGCTGTCCACTCTATCTATCTATGCCTCTCATCATCTTACACATCTCTATCAAGCCACCTCTCATCCTGCGTTGATCTAAAGAGAAAAGCCCTAGCTTGCTCAATCTTTCTCATAAGACATGTTCTCTAATCCAGGCAGCATCCTGGTAAATCTCCTCTGCACCCTCTCTAAAGCCTCCACATCCTTCCTATAATGGGGTGACCAGAACTGAACCCTAGTGTGGTCTAACCAGAATTTTATAGAGCTGCAACATTACCTCACAGCTCTTGAACTTAATCCCTCTATTAATGAAGGCCAGCACACCATGAATTTGTACGGCAACTTCAAGGGATCTATGGACTTGGACTCCAAGATCCCTCTGTTTCTCCACACTGCTAAGAATCCTGCCATTAACCTCATACTCTGCCTTCAAGTTTGATCTTCCAAAGTGTATCAGTTCACACTTTTTTGGTTTGAACTCCATCTGCCACTTTTCTACCCAACTCTGCATCCTGTCTCTATCCTGTTGTAACCTACCGTCACCTATTTGTTTTGTCACCTCCCAATAAATTCAACTAGGCTCTTGAGGCATGACCTGTCCCTCACAAAGCTATGCTGACTATCCCTAGTAAGACTATGCTTCTCCAAATGCTCAAATTCTGTCCCTAAGAATCCTCTCCAATAGTTTGCCCACCAAACTGGTCTCACCACACAAGACTCACTGGTCTATAATTCCCAGGACTATCCCTATTACCTTTCTTGAACAAGGGAACAACATTTGCCATCCTCCAATCCTCTAGTACCACTCCTGTGGCTAGGGAGGATGCAAATATCATTGTCAACACCCCGCAAGAACCTGGGGTATATCCCGTCTGGCCCCAGGGACTTATCTATCCCAATGTTTTTCAGTAGCTCCAACACTGTCTTTTTCTTAACCTCAACATGCTCCAGCATATTAGCCTGTTCTACACTGAACTCACATTCAAAGTCCTTCTCCCTAGTGAACACCTAAGTAAAGTATTCATTAAGGACCTCCCCTACCTCCTCCACCTCCAGGCACATGTTTCCCCCTCTATCCCTGAGCAGTCCTACCTTCACCCTAGTCATCCTTCTGTTCTTCATGTATGTGTAGAATGCCTTGGGGTTTTCCTTAATCCTACTCGCGAAGGCCTTCTCATGTCCCCTTCTAGCTCTCCTAAGTCCCTTCTTAAACTCCTTCCTGGCTACTTCATAGTTCTCAAGACCCCTGCCTGATTTTTGCTTCCTCAACCTTAAGTATGCTGCCTTCTTCCTCTTGAGTAAATGTTTCACCTCTCTTGTCAACCATGATTCCTTTACCCCACCATCCTTTCCCTGCCTCAGTGGGACAAACCTATCCAGAACCCCATGCAAGTGTTCCATAAACAGCCTCCACATTTCTACTGCGCATTTCCCCGAGAGCATCTGTTCCCAATTTACAGTCCCAAGATCCTGCCTAATACCATCCCAATTAGCCTTCCCCCAATTAAAAAATTTCCCATATTGTCCGCTCCTATCCTTATCGATAGCTATGCTAAAGGTCAGGGAGTTGTGATCACTACCTCCAAAATGATCACCCACTGAGAGGTCTGTCACCAGGTTCATTACCTAGTACTAGATCCAGTATGGCCTCTCCTCTAGTTGGCCTGTCCACATACTACAAAGCCTCAAGGTCCCACTCTGACACTGAGCCACTCCTACAACGGCCGCTCCGCTTGACCCTGACTTCTTCTTATTGGCTGTTGCCAATTAGCCAATCAATTAACTAACAATTTGCAAATGTGCCTCTTTTAGGGTTCTGCTCAGTGAAACTCCCACAAGTCCCAAGACCCAACTCCTTTATACTCTCATGCCTGGCTGCTTTACCCTGAGTAGTGTCAAGCTTTGAGAATGTTTTTGGAACAATCATCCAAGCAAATGGAGAATATTCCATTAGAATATTGAGTTATGCCATGTAGATGTGGAAGGCCTTTGGGGTGTTAGGAGGTGAGTCACTCACCACAGGATCCCCTACCTCTGACCCGCGGTAGTTATGGGCTGCTTCAGTTGTTGATGATTGAAAATGGGATTGAACATTGTGCAATCATCAACAGAAACCCCCACTATTGACCTTACAATGGACGGAAGGTCATTGATGAAGCAGCTGAAGATGTCCGGGCTGAGGACACTGCCCCCAGGACCTCCTACAGCGATGGAACGATAGACCTCCGACCACCACAACCTTCATTAGCATCTTTCGGTTTCAAACTGCTCTGGCAAGGTCATCACATAAAGCAAGTTAGTTCATTACGAACTTGTACCTCTCACCCCTCCAAAGCCTCCGGTTGTCAATAAAGTACCTTTGAGGCACTACTGCTGTAGCATCAGGTCTAATATTCTTTACAGAGAGAAATTCCCTGACCTTGCCTGCTCTGGCTTATATGCAATTATAAGCCCCACACCAACGTGGTTGATTCTTAACAGCTCTCTGAGGTGGTGGCTGCATCACCACCAATCATTTAGCGATGTCTGATAAATACATGTCCTGCCAGTGATGCCCTCAGCTTTGGAACGTAGTGAGCAGTGCAAATTCCGTAAGTATGCTCAAGGGGGTGAATCCGTCTGGATAGAACAAAACTACAAAATGACATTTTATTAGGAGACAGATTTCAGTCTTGTAAACACCAGCCATCCCTGCAATTTGCAATTTTCTGCCTGTAGCCAGCTCTCAATCAGTGCGCACTGACACTATGAATATTTTATTACGTTTCAGCAGCAGGAACAGGCTCATAAACACCCGGAATAAAATGGAATGAAAGTCCCAGCCAGTGCAATGGAGGTTTAGCAAAATTTTAATAAGAGTCAGTCAATTCAAGGCTCCCCACGCTCAGGTCCAAGCTGCCCCTCAACACAGTCGCACATCACATCTCTGAGAAACAAGAGCAATATCTGATTCAAAGTGAAAGGTAACATTTATTTTACCAGACAGTAAGCTACGACCAAGGAACATTTTAATCTGAATGACAATTTTAAGCTTATTTTCACTGCACAGGATATGCAGTTTAATGATGGTCACGTCCTGGGAAATTCATAACAGTGCTTGAAGGGGTACTAGTACATTTTGGTCGAACGTTCACCTCTGGCGCTCTATCATGTTCACATGACACTAAAAGCCATTGAACATCCAATTTATTTTTCATCCATCCATGCACTGCAGGCATTACTGGCAAAGACCATCCCTACAGTGCCACTGAGAGATTAGTGACACATTCAGGATTTTGTTATTGATTCATTGACTTGGGCTTCACTAGCAAGGCCTGAATTTATTGCCCAAGTGGACTTGAGAAGATGGTGGTGAGCGCCTTCTGCAACCACTGTGGTCCTCCTGGTGAAGGTGGTCTCATGATGCTGTTGGGTTCCAGGATTTAGTAACCATGATGGAACAGTGATATATTTCCATCAGGATGATGCGTGACCTAGAGGGGATCCTAGCAGTGATGGTCTTCCCATGCGCCTGCTACCTTTATCCATCTTGATCGTAGAGGTTTCAGGTTTGGAAGATCCTGTTAGATTAGGTGAGGAACTATAGTGCACCTTGCAGACGGAACACACTGCAGCCACGCTGATTCCCTCCGCCACTGTCACAATGTTTAAGATGGTGGACTGGGTACCAATCAAGCAGACTGCTGTGTCCTGGATGTTCTTGAGCTTCCCGACCATTTTGGAGCTGCAGTTATCCAGGCAAGAAGAGAGTCTTCCACCACAATCTCAATTTGTGCTTTGTAGATGGTGGAAAGGCTCTGGGGTGACAGAAGGCGAGCCACTCTCCTTAGAATACTCAGCCTCTGGCCTGTAACCACAATATTTATATGGCTGGGCCAGTTGAGTTTCTGATCAATGGTGACCCCGGGATATTGACGGTGGGGGAACTCTCTGAAAGTCATGCCATTGAATTCAAGGATAGATGATGAGACGCTTTATTGTTGGAGATGGTCATTGCTTAGCACCTTTGTGGCATGGATGTTTCTTGCCACTGATCAGCCTTGGCCTGAATGTTGTCTTTCTATATGCAGACATGGTCTGCTTCATTTCTGAGGAACTGTGAATGGAATTGAACATTGAGCAACCCTACTTCAGCCCAAATAATGGAAGATTATTGATGTTTGGCCTGGAATATTGCCCAGAAGAATCCCTGCCACAGTGCCTCTGGACTGGGATGATGGACCTCCAACAACCACAAACAAAGCAAGGTAGGATTCCAACCACTGAAGCGTTTTCCCTTGATGCCCATTGACTTTGGTTATTCCAGGACTCCTCGACGCCACCCTTTGTCAAATGCTGCCTTAACATCAAGGACAATCACTCTCTCCTTACCTCTGAACTTCAGCTCTTAGAGAAACAAGGGACTGCTGATGCTGGAATCTAGATGAAAAACACTCTGATGCTGGAGGAACTCAGCAGGCCAGGCAGCATCCGTGGAGAAAAGCAGGCGGTCAATGTTTCAGGTCAGGACCCTTCTTCAGGACTGAAGATAGGAAAAGGGGAAGCCCAATATATAGGAGGGAAAAGCAGAGCAGGGATAGGTGGCCAAAAGAGGGGAGGTGGGGTGGGCACAAGGTGGTGATAGGGAGATGCAAGTAAGAGATAGTGATAGGCAGGTGCGGGGGAGGAGGGGAGAGCAGATCCACTGGGGGATGGGTCAAAGGAGAGAGGGGGGAAAAGAAAGATAGAAAAAAAAAGATAGGCTAGGAAAAGGAAGAAAAGAAGAAGCATGGTGTGTGGGGGGACAAGGGGTGTGGGGATTACTTAAAGTGGAAGAATTCTTCTACAAACCCACTGACGCCCACAGCTACCTCAATTACAGCTCCTCTCTCCCTGTCTCTTGCAAGGAAGCGATCCCTTTCTCTCAATTTCTCTGCCTCCGCCGCATCTGCTCCCATGATGAGGCTTTCCACTCCAGGACATCGAGATGTCCAACTTCTTTACTAACCAGGGCTTCCCCCCAGCTGCGGTCAAGAGAGCTTGCACCTGTATCTCTGTCATTTCCCACACCTCTGGTCTCACCCTCACCCCTCCCAGACCCAACAGGGATAGGGTCCCCCTTGTCCTCACATTTCATCCCACCAGCCGACGTATCCAACACATCATTCTCCGCCACTTCCGCCATCGCCAGTGGGATCCCACCACCAAGCATATCTTCCCTTCCCCACCCGTCTCTGCCTTTCGCAGGGACCGCTCTCTCCGTGACTCCCTCGTTCACTCCTCCCACCCCCACCCACCCATCCTAATCCCACCCCGGTAACTTTCCACTGCCCCCGCCATAGGTGTAACACCTGCCCCTACACCACCTCCATCACCCCCATCCAGGGACTCAAACAGTCCTTTCAAGTGAGTCAGAGATTCACCTGCACCTCCCCTAATATCATCTACTTCATTCGGTGCTCCAAGTGTGGCCTCCTCTACATTGGCGAGACCAGACGCAGACTAGGTGACCATTTCGCAGAACACCTGTGCTCTGTCCGTAACCACGAGCTGCATCTCCCCTTCCCACACTATCACTGATACGTCAGTCCTCGGCCTCCTCCACTGCCAGGAGAATTCCAAGCACAAACTGGAGGAACAGCACCTCATTTTCCATCTTGGAATCTCGCAGCCTAATGGCGTGAACATTGAATTTAAGTAATCCCCACCCCCCTTCCCCACAACCCCACCCCACCCCCCACCATGCTTCTTTTTTTCTTCCTTTGTGCAAAGAAAATTTGTCCCAGGAGGACCATGTAGTGGTCACTCCTAGCTATGCTGTAACAAGTCGATTGGTGAGGACAAGGATCATCCCTCCTTAGCTCCATTCACTACCTGTTGCAGACCCATTTGGGCAACTACGTCCTCAAGGGCATGACCAACTCAGTCTGTGGTGGTGCTACCAAGCCAGTTTTGGTGAAAGACATTGAAGTGCCCCACCCAGAGTACAATCTGTGCCCCTGCTCAAGTGTCTTTTTTAAAGAAATGGAGAAGCACTGATTCTCCAGCTGAAGGAGAACAGTAGGTGGCAGTCAGGAGGCTTCCTTGTCCACATTTGACCTGATGCTATAAAACATCCTGGGATCTAGTGTTAAGTGCTACTCCTTCCCATTGGTGCACCACTGTATCCCTACCTCTGCTGGGTCTGTCCTGCTGTTGGAACAGGTTATCCCCAGAGGTGGAGGAGAAGGATCCTGGCACAGTTATCCTCACAGAGTCATACCCAACAATCCACGTCAGACTCTTGCTTCACTAGTCTGCGAGACAATGCTCCCAATTTAGATGCCAGTCACCAGATATTTGAAGTGAAGACTCTGTAAGCTCAGCAGGACTGGAAGCAGTGTTGCTGTGTACAACAACAGTGCCTTGGTTGATGCCGGGTGCTCTGTCTGGTTTTATTCCTTTTCTGTTTTAATACTGTGGTCTGATACAATCGCATGGCTTGCTGGTCCACTTGGAACTAAGTTAAACGTTTCTAATATATGCAGCAATGTGGTCAACGTGTATTTGTCAATGAAAATCAAAAACACTGTACATGCTGAAAATATGAAATAAAAACAGAAAGTGCTGGAAACACTCAGCGTCAGTGGAAAGAGAATTGTGTTAATGTTACAGGTCAAAGACCTTTTATCAGATCTCCTGACCTCTGAGTGTTTCCAACATTTTCGGCTCTTATTTCATGTTCCTGTCAAGTTTCTCAATAAAGTTATTCCCATCAGATATCTGGACAAGAATAAAGTTGAAGATTAGACACAAGGTGAAACCACGGACGGGTAGAAAATTTGATAAATGGGTCATTCATTAGTCACATTGACAGGGTGGATGGGCCAGGTTGTCTCCTGCAAGATAAGAAAGATTAACAAAAAAAGCATCAAAATGGCCATTATGTCAAACCGCAGAAGTTTGACCAGGAAGAACCTTAACTTCATTACACGTTCATCTGTCATGAATTGAGATACAGCAGGAATGTTTTGAACTTTGACAAGAAGGAAAATGGGGGCAGGTCATCGAGTAAGAGCTTGTGGGAGTGTGGACAGTCCATTGCCTGCAAAAGCCAAGTTTGAGCATTGTAATCTGTGTCAAGCTAACACCTACTAGTCTATGAAATGATCGTAACATTTACTACACTATTGGTGTCAGAGTAATAGGTGTCAGGTGTGACCATACTGATGTCAGAGTCAGAGCAAAGTTGCCGGGCCTTCAGGAGTTGAGTTACAGGGAAAGATTGAACAGGTTAGGACTTTATTCCTTGGAGCGTAGAAGAATGAGGGGAGATTTGATTGAGGTTTACAGAATTAAGAGGGGTATAGACAGAGCTGATGCGAGTAGGCTCTTTCCGCCTAGATTAGGAGAGATAAGTACGAGAGGACATGGCTTTAGGGTGAAAGTGGAAAAGTTTAGGGGGAACATTAGGGGAAACTTCTTCACTCAAAGAGTGGTGGGAGTGTGGAACGGGCTGCCATCTGATGTAGTAAATGCAGGCTCACTTTTAAGTTTTAAGAATGAATTGGATAGATACATGGACGGGAGAGGTCTGGAGGGTTATGGACTGGGTGTAGGTAAATGGGATTAGCAGAATAAAGTTTCAGCACAGACTAGAAGGGCCAAATGGCCTGTTTTCTGTGCTGTGGTTTTCTATGGTTCTAATAACATATGTGGACAGCATGCTCCTGTCTGAACCACAGGAATCAGTTAATTTGTTTTGAAGACAGTTCCTCAGATATGACAATTAAAAGTCAATCATGTTGGTGTGCGAGTGGAGTCATGTTCAAGTCCGTACCAGGTATAGATTGCTGTTCTTCTATAAAAGATGTCCATGAACTGGTTGGGTTTTTGCATCAATGAGATGGCTTTGAGGCGACTTTTACAGACAACAGTTTCTTACATCTGAATTTTTTTTTCACAATTCAGATTCATCAACAGCCCACCAAGATCTAAGCTCTCATTCTCTGGATTATTAGTCTGTACCAATACATTGAGGTCTGGGCATGGCTGGATTTATTACGCATCACTCATGGTGGAAATAGGATGGGCAGTTAATGTCAGTCTTACCAGCAACATCTCACATCTTTAAAAAGATGCTCAGTTGCAATTGTCCTACCAAAACTGATCAATTTTTCTGGGAGTATCAGCATTGATAAAGGATTACTGATTTCCCTCATTTGCACTTTTTACAGGCAATTCTTTCGGCAGGACAGACACAGTCACCTGGCCATCTCCATGGTTATTCTCGAAGCCCATGTTCCCCTTCTCAAGCTGCATAACATGGAAATGGCAAACTACTGCACATAAAGGAATGACCGTGCATTATATCCAGCTTCTGAAATTCTACTGACTGAAGTACAACAGCAATAAGGTACAATGTTACTGTATATTTGCATTTATTGCAAGCAAAGATATATTTATATCCCACGATGCATGCATCTATCCCACTCTGGGACTTGCTAAGCATTTTCCAGTGTTTTAAGCAAATGCCCATCACTGTCACTGGCCAGGACAGATGGGTCAGGGTCACATAGTCCTGAGCCTTGAGAAGCAATGTTTCATTTATACACAGGCTCAGAGCCCATCTACTGACCCATGTTCAGTTCTGGGCACCTGGTCACAGATTAACTCGTCTGTGAAGGTTTGTATCTCTTGGGTTTTCAACAGTTGGGCAAGGGGCGGGGACGATGCAATGTTTAATATGATGCAGAGATTCTACAGGATGTATACCAGAACTATTCCCCTGCCAAGAAGAATCCAGAACACATGCAGCGTTACCTTCAAAACTAGAGCCAGGCCACTGGGAATGAAAACATCTTCTCCCCACATCTTCTCCCTTGTGGTGTCCTGACTGCTTTGGTGTCCAGGATAGGGAAAGGTGTGTGCACCCTTGCACCCAGTCGCTGCTGTTTGTCACCTGGGTTTCTCTCATACAAAGACTTACATTTCTATAACACCAGTCACACAATGCCCACTGTTCAAATAACATACTTGTTTTAAACTATCTCTACAGAACAGTCAGATCCATTTGATAGATGGAGCAGAATCTATCTCCCAGGCTGAAGTCTCAGATTTATACTATCAATAGTTTGTATCAATGGCTATTAAATAAACACAGTCTTAAACAGAAACTACAGACTGTTAAAGAGAGGGGAGAGACATCACGGCCAGACTGGGTCTACACCAGAGTCACTGGGTGGCAATCCAGAGCAGGAATCCTGGCCAACTTCACTTCCCTGATGCTGAGCCAATTGAAAATGGCAAGGTGAAGCTGACTTGGAGATGATTGGAAGTACAGAGAATCATCAAAGGAGAATTGCTGGGAGTGTTTGGTTGGTGACGTCACTGAATCACTAAAGAATAGAAAGTTTAAAGGGCTTGAATATTGTGAAGACAGGGTTTGAATCTTGGAACTGCTGTTTCTGTGAGACCAGCAGTGGACTACAGTGTGCAGGTACTCATCGAGAGCACTGGTCCGCTTTAATTCAGACTGAGCCACACCAGAGACAAGCAACCAAAGATGGCCATGAGAGTTAAAGGCAATAAACTTTGGCTCACCCGTTGACACTGTGGACAGCACAATGGCACAGCCAGTAGAGCTCCTGTCTCACAGCACCAGACACTTGGGTTCAATCCTGACCCCAGATGCTGTGTGTGGAGTTTGCACGTTCTGCCTTTGACTGTGTGATTTCCCCGGGTGCTCCAGTTCCAACCCCCCCCCCACCCTACTTCCCAAAGACGTGTAGGTTGGTAGGTTAATTGGCTGCTGTAAATGCTCCCCACCCCACCCCACCCAACCCAACCCCCCCCACCCCCCCCCCACCGTGTGTGGGTGAGGGGAAGAATCTGAACGCGTGGGGGGGAATTGACAAAAACGTGGGAGAATGAAAATTGGGATTGATGTAGGATTAGTGTAAATGGGTGGTGCTTGGTTGGTGCCAAAAGGCCTGTTTCTGTTATCTGTCTATGACTCATCGTCCTCCCACCTAATAACAATAGAAGTGGCAGCAGGCCATTCTGCTCCTCATGTCTCCTGTGCCATGCGACAAGATCACAGCTGATCTCTTACCTCAGCATCACATTCCATTACTAACCTGCTAACTACTGGCTCCCCTGATATCCAAAGGAGGGTCAATCTTTCTCAGAGTCATACAGCACGGAAACAGGCCCACCAACCACCGAGTCCACACCAACCACCAAGCACCCATTTACACCAATCCCAGTTTATTCTCCCCACATCCTCATCACCCCCCCAGATTCTACCACCCACCTACACAGTATCAACCAAACTACCACAGACACAATGGGCTGAATGGCCTCCTGCTACGCCAATAACATGAATAATCAACCGACCATTTATTCATCGTATTAGCTCAGCAAGGAATCTTGGCCAAGGCAAGAAGTGACCTTTGCAACCAATGAAGTACATCATTGAAGTCTAGTCACTGTTGTAACTAGGAACCTGGCAACCAGTTTGTGCACAGCAAGATTCCACAAACAGCAATACAGTGGGCTCTGTATAGTAGATCTGGAGGAAATCTTTAAGGAGCCAAGCAGGGAACAGGCTATCTTGGATCTGGTCAAGGGCAATGAGAGAGGTTTAATAAATGATCTCAGAGTAAAAGACTCCTTAGGAAGTAATGATCATAACACGGTAGATTTTAGCATTCAGCCCGAGTGTGAGAAACCTGGGTCAGAAACAACTGTATTTAGATTAAATGATGGAACTGGTAGTGGAGTGTGCTCATAGATTATGAGAGACACAGTGGTGCAGCAGTTGCCAACCAGTCCCAGAAACCCGGGTTCAATCCTGACCACCGGTGCTGTCCATGTGAAGCACAAAACAAACTGCTGAAAAGAACTCAGAGTCGAGCTTCATCTGTGGAAGCAAAAGGGATGTGTTGACATCTTGGGTTGAGATCCTGCATCAGGACTGTGTGGAGTTTGCACGTTCTCCCTGTGACCATGTGGACTTTCCCCCGGGTGCTCCGGTTTCCTCCCACGTCCCGAAGTGCAAGTCGGTAGGTTAACTGGCTGCTCTAAATTGCCACTGGTGTGTAGGAGAGAGTGTAAAACTGGGGGAGGGGGTGGAAGAGGAGTTGATGGGAATGTCGGGATCAACGCAAGATTAACATAAATGGGTGATTGATGCTCAATGCAGATTCAGTCAGCCCACAGACCCCTTTTCTGTACTCTCTCCCCCTCGGGCTCTGAGCAGAAAATTGGTGGCTGACGTTTAAGGAGATAATTCAGTTCACTCAGCAGACGTATCACCCAGTAAGGGAGGGGTGAACCGTAGCTGACCAAGGAAGTTAAAAGGAGGGTAATAAGTTAAAAGAGAAAGCATTTAAAGGAGACAACAGCTCGTGGTAGAAACAAAGACTGGGATGTCCAGAATCCAGCAAAGGAATACAAAAATAATAAAGAGAAAGAAAATGAACTACAAAGGCAAACTGTTGAGGAATATTATAACAGACAATTAGAGAAGAAAGAGAGGTATTAAGCAAACTAATATGGCTAAAGACTGGCAAGTCCCTGGCCCAGATAGCTTGCACCTCACCATCTGAAAAGAAGTTGCCACATAGATAACGAGGATTCGAAAGCTGCCGATGTGACACCCCTTTCACAGGGAGGAAGGGTGAAAACAGGAACTATAGGCTGACGAGCCAAACATTGAAAAATGTTACAATCAATTATTAAATTATAGCAACACATTTGGAAAATTATTATCTAATCTAAGAGTTTATACTAGTGGGAGAGTCTCCAATAAGAGAGCAATTGGTACAAGATAAAGGGCTGGTCATATAAAACAAAAGTGCATAGAAATTTCTTCCCACAGAGGATGGACAGTCTCCAGAATTCTCTACCCTGCAGGGTTGTGGCGGCTGTATCATTGGAAATCTTTAATGTGGAGGTAGATACAGTTTTGAAAAATTGGGGAATTGAGGGTTATGGGGACCTGGCACAGAAGAGGAGTTGAGGCCGGCAAAGATCAGCCACGATCATACTGAATGGTGGGCAGGTTTGAGGGACCAGGTGACTGAGTCCTAGTCCTGTTTTCTTGGGCACAAGTCAGAACGGCTGCACGAAGGGGAAGTCACGTCTGACCAATGAGTTATTGAGGAAGTTCTAATCAGTGTGGATAGAAGGGAACCAGTAGCTGCATTGTATTTGGACTTCTAGATATTCAACAAGGTGCTTCATCAAAGTCACAAGGTTTGAGCCCACGGGACTGGAGGTAACGTATTGGCATGGATGGGGGATTGGCTAAAAGGCAGGAAGCAGTGAGTAGGGGCAAGATGATCATTTTCAGGCTGGCAACTTGTGGCCAGTGGAGTAACAGGGATTAGTGCTGGGACCACAACTGTTTACAACGTAGTGTAATAACTTAGGAAGAAAATCTACCGTAGCCAAATTTGCAGCTGACACAAAAAGGCAAGTTGCGAACAGAATACAATTTACAGAGACATATCGATGGGTTAAGTGCGTGGGGGAGAAAGTGGTAGATGGATTATAGTGTGGGGAAGTGAGAAGTTGTTCATCTTGGAAGGAAGAACAAGAGGACTAAGCTATGAATGAAGTGGAGAAAAGGGATATGGAAAGAAAGCCAGCACACACGTGCAGCAGGTAACAGAGAAGGCTAATGGAATATTGGTCCTTATTTCAAGAGAGCTGAAGTAGGGAAGTCCAACAGCAGCTGTACAAAGCACTAATGAGACCACACCAAGAGTACTGTGAACAGTATAGTCCCACACTGCTAAAGGAAAGATATTATAGAGCCATAGAACAATACGGCACAATACAGGCCCTTCGGCCCACCATGTTGTGCTGCCCTTCAAACCACACCTAAGACTACCTAACCTTTTCCTCCCACATATCCCTCTAACTTGAATTCCTCCATATGCTTATCCAACAATCTCTTGAACTTGTCCAATGTATCAGCCTCCACCACCACCCCAGGCAGCGCATTCCATGCACCAACCACTCTCTGGGTGAAAAACCTCCCTCTGATGTCTCCCTTGAACTTCCCACCCAATACCTTAAAGCCATGTCCCCTTGTTTTGAGCATTGGTGCCCTGGGAAAGAAGCGCTGGCTGTCCACTCTATCTATTCCTCTTAATATTTTGCATACCTCTATCATGTCTCCCCTCATCCTCCTTCTCTCCAATGAGAACAGCCCCAGCTCCTTTAGTCTCTCCTCATAATCCATACTCTCTAATCCAGGCAGCATCCTGGTAAATCTCCTCTGCACCCTGTCCAACGCCTCCACATCCTTCCTATAATGAGGTGACCAGAACGGGATACAGTACTCTAAGTGTGGCTTAATCAGAGTTTTGTAAAGCTGCATCATTACTTTGCGGCTCTTAAACTCAATCCCACGACTTATGAAAGCTAACATCCCATAACCTTTCTTGACTACCCTATCCAACTTTCAGTGATCTGTGGATATGAACCCCCAGATCACTCTGCTCCTCTACACTGCCCAGAATCCTGCCATTTACCTTGTACTCCGCCTTGGAGTTTGTCCTTCCAAAGTGTACCACCTCACACTTCTTTGGATTGAACTCCATCTGCCACTTGTCAGCCCAGCTCTGCATCCTATCAATATCCCTCTGCAAGCTTCGACAGTCCTCCACAGCATCCACAACACCACCGATCTTTGTGTCATCAGCAAACTTGCAAACCCACCCTTCCACCCCCTCATCTAAGTTGTTAATAAATATCACAACAAGGAGAGGTCCCAGAACCGATCCCTGCGGGACACCACTAGTCACAGCCCTCCAATCCGAATGCTCTCCCTCCACCACAACCCTCTGCTTTCTAGAGGCAAGCCAATTTTGAATCCACACGGCCAAGCCTCCCTGGATCCCTTGGCCTCTGACCTTCTGAAGAAGCCTACCATGTGGAACCTTGTCAAACGCCTTACTAAAATTCATGTAGACCACATCCACTGCACTACCCTCATCAATCTTCCTGGTCACCTCTTCAAAGAACCCTATCAGGCTTGTGAGGCAAGATCTTCCCTTCACAAAGCCATGCTGGCTTGTCCCTAATCAGTCCATGCTTCTCTAAATGCTCATAGATTCTATCTCTTAGAATCCTTTCCAACAGCTTACCCACCACAGACGTAAGGCTCACTGGTCTGTAATTCCCTGGACTATTCCTACTACCTTTTTTGAATAAGGGGACAACATTTGCCACCCTCCAATCCTCCGGTACCATTCCCGTTGACAACGAGGACTCAAAGATCCTAACCAACGGTTCAGCTATCTCCTCCCTCGCCTCACAAAGCAGCCTGGGGAATATTCTGTCAGGCCCTGGGGACTTATCTGTCCTAATATTTTCTAACAACTCCAACACATCCTCTCTCTTAATATCTACATACTCTAGAACATTTCCCTCACTTACACTGTTCTCAGCATCATCAAGACATCATCAAAGTTGTGATAGTAGGGGATTTTAACTTTCCACATATTGACTGGGACTCCCACACTGCGAAAGGGTTGGATGGCTTGGAATTTGTCAAATGTGTTCAGGAAAGTTTTCTAAATCAATATATAGAGGTACCAACAAGAGAGAATGCAATACTTGATCTCCTATTAGGGAACCAGGCAGGTAAGGTGACAGAAGTATGTGTAGGTGAGCATTTTGGGTCCAGTGACCATAATGCAATTAGTTTCAAGATAATTATGGATAAGGATAGGTCTGGTCCTCAAGTGGAGGTTCTAAATTGGAGAAAGGCCAACTTTGTGGAAATGAGAAAGGTTCTAGGTAGGGTGGATTGGGATGTTATTTTCTGGCAAGGATGTGCTCAGTAAATGGAAAGCCTTCAAAGACGAAATTTTGAGGGTGCAGAGTTTGTATGTTCCTGTCAGGATTAAAGGCAAGGGTAACAAGCATAGGGAACCTTGGTTTTCAAGGGATATTGGTGAGCTGGTTAAGAAAAAGAGAGAGGTGTATAGCAGGTATAGGCAACTAGGAACGGATGAGGTACTTGAAGAGTATAGGAAATGTAAGAAAATACTAAAAAAGGAAATCAGGAAGGCAAAAAGAAGACATGAGGCTGCTTTGGCAGATAACGTGAAGGTAAACCCAAAGGGTTTCTACAGGTATATTAAGAGCAAAAGGATAGTAAGAGACAGAATTGATCCCCTAGAAGATCAGAGTTGTCGTATAAGTGTGGAGCCTCAGGAGATGGGGGAGGTCTTAAAAAGTTTTTTTGCATCAGTATTTACTCGGGAAACTGGCAGAGTGGATATGGAAGGAAGGGAAACAAGCACTAGTGTCATGGAACATATAGAGATTAAAAAGGAGGAGGTACTTGATGCTTTACAGCAAATAAAGGTAGATAAATCCCCAGGGCCTGACAAGATATTTCCTTGGACCTCGAGAGAGACTAGTGTAGAAATTGCAGGGGCCCTGGCAGATATATTTAAAATGTCCTTAGCCACGAGTGCGGTGCCAGAGGACTGGAGGATAGCTCATGTTGTTCCATTGTTTAACAAAGGCTCGAAGAGTAAACCAGGTAATTACAGGCCAGTGAGCCTGACATCAGTAGTGGGTAAATTATTGGAAGGTGTTCTGAGAGATCGGATATACAAGTATTTGGACAGCTAAGGGCTGATTAAGGATAGCCAGCATGGCTTTGTGTGTGGTAGATCGTGTTTAACGAATCTTGTGAAGTTTTTTGAGAAGGGCAATAAGAAAGTAGATGAAGGTAAGGCTGTGGATGTTGTCTACATGGACTTTAGTAAGACCTTTGACAAGGTCCCACATGGGAGATTAGTTCAGAAGGTTCAGTCAATGGGTATCCATGGAAAGGTTGTAAACTGGATTCGAAATTGGCTGAGTGGGAGAAGACAGAGAGTGGTTGTGGATGGTTGTTTCTCAGATTGGAGGCCTGTGACTAGTGGTGTGCCTCAGGGATCTATGTTGGGGCCATTGTTGTTTATTGTATATATCAATGATCTAGAAGATAATGTGGTAAATTGGATTAGTAAGTTTGTGGATGACACTAAGGAGGCATTGTGGACAGCGAGGAAGGCTTTCAAAGCTTGCAGAGGGATCTGGACCAACTGGAAAAATGGGCCAGAAAATGACAGATGGAATTTAATGCAGACAAGTGTGAGGTGTTGCATTTTGGAAGGACAAATCAAGGTAGGACATACACAGTAAATGGTAGGGCACTGAGGAGTGCGGAGGAACAAAGGGATCTGGGAGTTCAGATACATAATATCCTGAAAGTAGAGTCACAGGTAGACAGGGTTGTAAAAAAGGCTTTTGGCATCCTGGCATTCATAAATCAAAGTATTAAGTATAGGAGTTGGAATGTTTTGGTGAGGTTGTATAAGTCATTGGTGAGACCAAATTTAGAATATTGTGTGCAGTTCTGGTGGCCGAACTACAGGAAGGATGTCAGTAAGATTAAAAGAGTGCAGAGGAGATTTGCAAGAATGTTGCCAGGTCTTCAGGAGCTGAGTCACAGAGAAAGACTGAGCATGTTAGGACTTTATTCCTTGGAGTGGAGAAGAATGAGAGGAGATATGATAGAGGTTTTCAAAATGATGAGGGGCATAGACAGAGTTAATGCAAGTAGGCTCTTTCCACCTAGATTAGGAGAGATAAGTACGAGAGGACATGGCTTTAGGGTGAAAGGGGAAAGGTTTGGGGGAACATTAGAGGGAACTTCTTCACTCAGAGTGGTGGGAGTGTGGAACAGGCTGCCATCTGATGTGGTAAATGCAGGCTCACTCTTAACTTTTAAGAGTAAATTGGATAGATACATGGACGAGAGAGGTCTGGAGGAGTATGGGCTGGGGGCAGGTAGATGGGACTAGCAGAATAATGTTTCGGCACAGACTAGAAGGGCCAAATGGCCTATTTTTCTGTGCTGTAGTTTTCTATGGTTCTAAGACCCCTGTCTTTGGTGAATACTGAAGAGAAGTATTCATTGAGAACCTCACCCACTTCCACAGCTTCCAGGGACATCTTCCCACCTTTGTCTTTAATCGGACCTACCTTTACTCTAGCCATCCTTCTGCTCTTCACGTACGAGTAAAAAGCCTTGGGATTCTCCTTAACCCTACTCGCCAAAGCCTTCTCACTCTCCTCGGCCCCTTCTTAAGTTCCTTCCTTGCTACTCTATATTCCTCACGAACCCTGTCTGATCCTTGCTGCTTACACCTTATGTATGCTGCCCCCTTCTTCCTAACTAGTTGTTCCACCTCTCTCGTCACCCACGGTTCCTTCACCCTACCCTTCCTTCTCTGCCTCACCGGGACAAATTTATCCCTAACATCCTGCAAAAGATCCCTGAACATCGACCACATCTCCATAGTACATTTCCCTTCAAAAATGTCATTGGAAGTAGTGAAGGTTCACTAGGATGACCCTGGGAATGAAAGGATTAAACTGGCTACACTTTGAAATTCATGATGTTTCCTCTCGAGGGGGAGTCCAGGACGAGAGGGCATGGTCTCAGAATAATGGGGAGTCCATCAAAAACTATGAGGAAGAATTTCTTCTCTCAAAGGGTTGTGAGTCTTTGGAAGTCCTTGCCACGGAGAGTTCTGGAAGCAAACCCCTTGTGTTTACTTAAGTCTTGAGATAGATATATGTCTAGTCAGTAGAGGAATCAAGGGTTATGGGGAAAGACAGGAAGGTAGTATTGACCAGTCAGGTTGGCCATGTTCCTAATGAATAGCAGAGCAGGCATGAAGGGCTGAATGGCCTCCTCCTGTTCCCACTACTCATGGACCTGCATCCAAATGATCCATTTTATTAATGTTGGACTGAGGGATAAACTTTGGTCAGGACACTGGGAAAAATTTCTTTCTTTGAGCTAGTGCCATGTGATCTTTCACTTCCATCGGAGGACACAGTGGAAAGCCTCAGTTTAATGAATATTTCTAAACATCCTCCTTTTGACCAATTCGAACTAAAACAAGCACGAGTGGAGGTTCTGTGCTGATTCTGACTAACAATGTGATTGCAAAGAAACCAGCATGACCAACCCATTTCCCACAGCAGCTGCCTTCTGCATTGACGGTGGAAGAGGTGGGCCATTCCCCAGCCTTGGCCGATCACAGCAAGTTGCTATTTACCCTCAACATGAACAAACACACCAGATCACTCTGGGATTGTCCTGTTCCAGGTTCTCTTTATCCTCTTTTTCTTCCTTCATTGTTCAATTCAATCTTAAACAGCGAGATAGTTTCTACCTCAGACACTGAAGCACAGCCTCACACCCCTCGTGTGCAGACATTTCTCCTAACACTCTGAATCTCTGTCTTATATCCATGGTCACTCATTCTTCACCTCTCCAGCACTAGCAACAGATTACTTTCTATCTAATCCATCCCAACCCTTTATCATTTTCAACATTTCTTTTATACGGCAGCATAATCTGTATCGTCCTCACAAACAGCAGCTTGGAAAGCCTTTGAAACATCTGCTGGCACCAAACCCAAAAGCAAGAGCTGCCAGTTGTATCCACCTGTGCACATCTGGTTCCATGAAAGTCCAACTTTTATTGCTAATGACCAAAGTTGACTTCCTCCCCACAACTTTGTCAAGACAACACTAGACCGCTTAAAATAAAAACACCTTATGTCCTTTCCTTTATGTGTTGTTAGTACCGCCACCCCACTACATTTTCACTGCACCTTTCCATGGGTTCTCCTTTTAAAAGGGAGTACCCAAGGAGCATTGCAGTGTAACCAGTCCTCTACTAAACCAGCACCTCTTCAGTGATATTACATTAAATGTTTCATACACAGTGAACCCAAACCCATTGAACTAGTTCACAGTCCTTCCTATCAGACCCCTGTTTAAAGCTTGGTGTTTCTGCATCATACATTTAGAGTTTGATTGATCTCCACAACTCAATTAGCATTCAGTGTATTTCCGCCCCCTTTAAAACTTAATCACATCATAGAGTTATACAGCATGGAAAATGGCCCTTCAGCCCAACTGGTCCATGCCGACCAAGATGTCCCATCCAAGCCAGTCCCATTTGCTAGCGTTTGGCCCATAACCTTCTAAGCCTTTCCAATCCATATATCTGTTCAACCGTCCAATATCTGTCATCACCAATAGTGCAAAATAAAATTGGTTAATCAGAGTTATAACCTCATTCATTAATATCACTCATGTGCCACCTCAAACAGGACTTCATTCACAGGCTTCTAGCAAAAACTTAAAACCCAATTGCAACACAAGATCCAATGGCAATATTTTCCATTTCATTAAACTACATTTGGTCCTGAGATGTCCAATATGTTGAAATTTTTTTCCCCCAATCTAGATCCAAATTACTGGAATGTGAAAACTTCTGCTACCTTTAAAAGTGCCTCCTGACATCACCACTGAATGGTTTACCTCTGATTTTATTCTATCGCTTGGTACCGAACATCCCTACCAGAGGAAACAGTTCCCTCTCTACCCATTCCATCAAATTCTTTCGTTGGTTTCAATGCTTCAAATAAATCACCTATTAATAGTGGTTAAATCATTGGGTGAAAAGGTATAAACTACTGATCTGGAGAACAAGTTCAAGTTCGAACATGGTGGCCAAGGAATTTAAATTTAGACAATTAAATATATTAAGTATGATCGTGGCACTCCTAAATTGTTGTATAAACCCATCTGGTTCAGGGAAGGAAATCTGCAGTCTTTCCCTGGTTCAATCTACATGTTGAAAATTAATCACCAATGTGGTTGACTTTGAATAATTCAATGAGTAATTAGAGAAAGACAATAAATGACGACCTTTCCAACAGCACCTGCACCTTCTAAATGAATAAAAATAAAAACACAATGCAAACCATGCTCAGGACCTAATCCTTCAGTACTGAAGGAATTCTGGTAAATCTGCAACACACCCATGATAAAAAGGCCAATATATCCTTCGAGGTCCAAACTGGAAAGCAATGCTTCAGACTGTAGTCTAATTCTTTCATACAGTGTCCAAATCACTATGTGTGTCTATATTCCCTTTACATCCACAAACCTTCATCTTCCCAACAAGCCTCTGAACACATTGCCTCGTTCACACTTACCTTCAGCACAAGTGCCTGCTATCTGTTAAGAGACAATGTCCATCCCAAGGCAATGACTCTCCATAAAATCTCTCATTAAGGATTTGGATGCTGCACTTGTGTTAATGCTAATTGGGAATATGGAAATCACGGCAATAAAAATAACTTTCTCAAAGTTTTAAAAATCTTCAGTTTGTTGTTCAAATCCAATAAGCTCAATAAATGTCAGTCAGCTTTCTTCAACTGTCTGGATAATGAGAACAAGATCTTCACCTTAAACCTCTGGGAAGACAAATATTTCTATCATTTTGTGTGGAGGATATTGAGTGTACAGCACAAAAGAGAGCATGTGTCCCAGTTGGTCCGTGATGTGCTCGATGTGTCACAGAGGCCCTCTCCTGCCCTATTGCCCATTAACCCCACCAAAAAATGGAAAGTTAGCCAGCAGTTATCCAACTTCCCCTTCAATGCAGCAATACTGATCACTTCAACTCCATGAGGCAATAATGAGGCAAACATTCTAACCACTCCTTTATTTATTAGAGACTTCCTACCACTTTTGACCACTAGATTAAAATTGCCCCCATGAACCCATGCTGCTATATCAAACCACACTGCAGTGAAGATTTTTTTTGTGTGTGGAGAAAGGAACAGTTCTATAAAGTGGCACTTACTCACCAATAACCTACTCACATTGAAGTCCACTTTGGATTTCATCAGGACCACTTGGATCCAGAAAGCTTCTCCCATGACAGGGAGAAGTCACCCAGGCTCTGCGCTCAGCATTCAGATAGAAGGGTGGCATTGAACAGGTTCTTTGTCTCATTTCTCTAAAAAGAGAGTATGACGCAATCTAAGAGTTATAATCCAAATGTTTTGGCATCATCCTTGTCAACCTTTATTTGCATCTTTGCCTGAGCCTCAAATAAATTATTCTTGCAATATGGGGGACACAAGTGTGCACCATCTCCAAGGGGTTTAACATCATATGCACAGGTTTGCACATTCTAACTATAATGCTAACCAGCTTTTATGACAAGGCTGGTTAATCTGAATTTCGTCAATAATTGAGCAACAGTCCATGGAAACCCATTTATTCTTAGTGGGATTTGGTACAAAGATTGAGGGGTAAGGATTCATGGAGCAACACACACAAAATGCTGGAGGAACACAGCGGGTCAGGCAGCATCTATGGAGGGAAAAGGGCAGTCGACGCTTCCGGTCGAGACCCTTCATCAGGACTGGAAAGGAAGAGGGCAGAAGCTGGAATAAGGAGGTCGGGGGAGGAGGAGGAGGACCACAGGCTGGCAGGTGATGGGTGATTCCAGGTGAGAGGGGGTAGGTAGGTGGGTGTGGGAGGGGGGATGAAAGGGAGTGATGTAAGAAGCTGAGAGGTGATAGGTAGAAGGGGCAAAGGGCTGAAGGAGGAGGAATCCAGCAGAAGAGGGCAGCAGACCATGGGAAAAAAAAGGGGAAGGAGGTGAGAAATACATGGGCAGGTCATGAGGGTGGGGGAGGAGAACCAGGAGTGAGTGGGCCACAGGAATAAGGGAAAACAAAGAGAAGGGGAAGGGGAGGGGTTCCCAGGGTAGTGAAATCGATGTTGAGGCCGTCAGGTTGGAGACTCCCAAGGTAGAATATGAGGTGTTGTTCCTCCAACCTGCGTCTGGCCTCAATGTGACAGTAGAGGAGGCGGTGGTTAGACATGTCCATGTGGGAGTGGGATGCGGAATTGAAGTGGGTGGCCACCGGGAGATCCTTGCTTTTGCAGCAGGTGGAGCGAAGGCGTTTTTGCGGCAGATGGAGAGAAGGGGAATTCATGTCGGGTCATGTATAGAATGAAGAACTAAACTGCCTTGATGTGATCTGAGGAAGTGAAAGGTGCTATAGAAATGCAGGTCTTCCTTTCCTCCTCCCTTCCCCAGCCCTTTTAGTTCCCTGAAAGGTGGCCAACAGCAAAAGCCGCTCAGTGCCACCACTTGCACTGGATTCTGCCCTGCGGCCTGTCACAAACGAAAGCTCCAAAACCAGACATAAATACATGTCAAGCCTCACCATCCAGTTAAAAAGCAGAAGCATGGAAGGAGGTTAAGGGGCTGTCACCACAACAGCCACAAGAGCAAAGGCCTTTTCTCTATGAGGCTAGGTTGATGGAGTGTTGGGAGATGCTATTGCAATTGGATAGGCAGTCAACAAAATCCAGTCCTTGGGGAAAAAACTGTCCTTGCAAAAGGTAGAATGTTAGACCGCACATCGGCATGGCGGATGGTGCTGCAGTCATATCAGAAGTGTAAAGGACCCCTGGGGCTGCGACTGAGTGAAGAAAACCTCTCGCTGCTGCCCTCGGAGAATTACTTTCTCTTGCTGTTTCCCCAAAAGCTTGGATTCCTGTGTCAGCTCCGAGAGTACAAGAGCAAAGGTATCAGCGACGAGCCATCATAAACTGTTCAGCCTCTTCTGGGCATCACCCGGCAGGAGGAATGGAAAGGTTAGAGAGGATCTCCAGTGATCAGGCACTTTAGTTGGATGGACAGACTGGAGAAGCTGGGGTTGTCCTCCTTGGAACAGGATGGTGTGAGGAGGCACTGGTAGCTACCATGTTGGGACCTTGCCCATGCAGAAGGTACTGCAGGTATATGTGCCCAGTGGGGTGGCAGCCTTGGCAAGGTCACCACTCAGTGCCATGGGCTGGTTCAACATCACATACTTAATGGAACAGCTGAGCAGAGCTGGTGGCTGAGGTGTCCTGGTCATGTTCCTCATTTTTCCAAGTTCCTCTGTTACATTTGTTTCTTGAGACCCCAAGAAACTGCAGAGAGTTGTGGTCACAGCTCAGCACATCACAGAAACCAGCCTCCATGTCTACACTTCTCACTGCCTCGGTAAAGTACCCAACATGATCAAAGACCCCACCCACCTCGGACATTCTCTCTTCTCCCCTCTCCCATTGGGCAGAAGATAGAAAAGCCTGAAAGCACATACCACCAGGCGCAAGGACAGCTTCTATCCCGCTGTTATAAGACTATTGAATAGTCCCTTAATATGATAAGGATGGACTCTAAGTTATAGCCTTGCACCTCACTGTCTGCCTGCACTGCACTTTCTCTGTAACTGCAACACTTCATTCTGCATTCTGTTATTGTTTTCCCCTGTACTACCTCAGTGCACTGATGTGATGAAATGATCTGTATGGATAGCATGCAAAACAAAGGTTTTCACTGTTCCTCAGTACATGTGACAATAATAAACCAATTTACACATAATAACTACAGTTGAATAGACCTGATTAGATTAGTTTATAGACTCTAGTTTTGTTACTTTACAGACCTTCTATTTATTTAGTGGACTGAGTTACATTGGCTTTGTACATTTGGTTCCATTAATTAGATCTGCTTACATTATTTTTGTTAATCTAGTTTCATTTCTTAGATAGACCAGGTTACATTAGTTTATGTACTTGGCTATTATTAGTTCAGTAATCCTGGTTTGATAGTCCAGGTTTCAGTACTGGAGTTTGAACAGATGACTGAGAGTGCTGTGGGTTAGGGTTCATATAATCTAGATGTCTAGATCCTTTCATTTCCTTACTCCGTGATCTATTACTCAGGTTCCTGCTACTTTTCACTAATTGCTGATCAGCGCGGACACAGGCTGAATCAGCCCTTGTATCTTGGCTGGAGATTCACTGCAACCTCACGTATCCACCCAGATTTATCTCTCTAATGTCTTGAAGGAGATCAAGAGCTTAGTGGAATGGTGCCATGACAGCAACCTTTCCCTCAATGTCAGCAAGACAAAAGAGCTGCTCATTGACTTCAGGAAAGGGGGCGGTGTACATGCACCTGTCTACATTAATGGTGCTGAGGTCGAGAGGGTTGAGAGCTTCAAGTTCCTGGGAGTGAATATCACCAACAGCCTGTCCTGGTCAAATCACATAGATGCCACGGCCAAGAAAGCTCACCAGCACCTCTACTTCCTCGGGATGCAGGAGGCTAAAGAAATTCAGTTTGCCCCCTTTGACTCTCACCAACTTTTACCGATGCACCGTAGAAAGCATCCTATCTGGATGTATCACGGCTTGGTACGGCAACTGCTCTGCCCAGGACCGCAAGAAACTACAGAGAGTTGTGGACACAGCCCAGCTCATCATGGACACCAGCCTCCCCTCCTTGGACTCTGTCTTTAGCTCTTGTTGTCTTGGTGAAGCAGCCAGCATAATCAAAGACCCCACCCGCCCGGGATATTCTCTCTTCTCTCCTCTTCCATCGGGTAGAAGATACAGGAGCCAGAGGGCACATACCACCAGACTTAAGGACAGCTTCTACCCCACTGTGATAAGACTATTGCACAGTTCCCTTATACAATAAGATAGACCATAACCTATGACCTCATGACCTCACGATCTACCTTGTTGTGACCTTGCACCTTATTGCACTGCACTTTCTCTGTAGCTGTGACACTTTACTCTGTACTGTTATTGTTTTTACCTGTACTACATCAATGCACTCTGTACTAACTCAATGTATCTGCACTGTGTAATGAATTGACCTGTATGATCGGTATGCAAGACAAGTTTTTCACTGTACCTCAGTACAAGTGACAATAATAAACCAATACCAATATTTGCCTGAAATTTAAATTAGTAATTTTTTTTATTGTCACATGTACTGAGGTACTGTGAAAAACTTGTCTTGCATACTGTCCATCAATTCAGCAGTGCACTGAGGCAGTACAAGGGAAAACAAAACAGAATGCAGAATAAAGTGTTACAGTTACAGAGAAAGTGCAGGAAGACAATAAGGTGCCTTATGCCATGATTGGTCAAATATTGCCTTGATGTCAAGGGGAGTCACGCCTACTGTAGCTTTGGAATTTAGCTCTTTGGTCTGTGTTTGGACCAAAGCAGTGATTGAGATCTGGAGACAAGTCGTCCTGGTGAAACCTAAAGTGTACATCAGTGTGAGCAGGTTACTGGGGAGTAAGTGCCACTTAGTAGAAATAAAAGAAATGGAAAATGCTGTACATTTTCCAACAGAAAAAGCTAAGTAGGTCAGACAGCATCTGTGGAAAGAGCAACAATTAATATTTCAGATCCCAGACCCTTCATCAGACCTGAGAAGGAGAGAAACAAGCTTTAGTTTTGATCTCGGTAGCAGAGAAGGTGTAGAGGGTGATGGGTGAAACAAAGGGACTCTCTCTGATAGCCGCTTGAAGGAACTGTTAGGGATGGTCTCCATCACTTTACTGATGATTAGGAGGAGACAGATTGGGCAGTAATTGGCTGGGTTGGGTTTGCCCTGCTTCTTGTGAGCAGGACATACCTGGCGATTTTCTGCGTTATCAGGTTGATGCCAGTGTAACTGTACTGGAGCAGCTTGGCTGGAGCCACAGCTAGTTCTGGAGTGCAGGTCTTCAGTAGTACAGCCAAGATGTTGTCTGGTCTCATTGCCTTCTGCTATGTTAAATCTCCATTTAATCTCCTCTGTTCCAAAGAAAACTAGCCCAGTTTATCCAATCTCTCCTCATAGCTACAGTTTTCTAGTCCTGGCAATGTCCTCACAAATCATTCGGCAGCCTCTTTTGAATGACTCATTGAATCTGGGCACAGTATTTAGTGTAACCGAGGTTCAATCCTGGCCTCGAGTTTGTCCGTTCTCCCTGTGACCACATGGGTTTCCTCTGGATGCTCCAGTTTACTCCCACATCCCAAAGACATGCAGGCTGGTTCATGGATGACTGCAAATTGGCCCTACAGTAGGTGGGAGACAGGAGAATCAAGGGGAGTTAGTGGGCAGGTGAGGGAGCCCAAATTACAGGGGAATGAGACTGCTCCCTGAGCCACAGTGATCTGATGGGCTGAATGGTTGTAAGGAAATATTGAACAAAATGTTAAGTTATTGGGCAAGCTCAAATCACCACCACGGCCACTGTGAAATTTAAATCAAATTGATAATCTGAAATTAAGACCCCTCGTAGTAATAACATGACGACCACAAAACCAATAACCATTTGGTTCACTACAGCCTGCAGGAAGGAAACTGGCCACCCTTACCTGATCTGTTCTACATGTGACTCCAGACCCACCAGTATGGTTGACTCGAACTGCCCTTTACAATAGCAGACCACTCTGTTCTCACCACACTTCTTTCTCAAGGGACAATAAACGCCAGCAAAGGCTAGATCCTGAAAAATGAACAGAAGGAAATACACCCAACTACTTGTGAAATGCAGGAAACGCAACAACCAAATTGTGTGTGTTACGGACTAGGTTACTATTGGTGAATGTCCCTCTAAGATAGAGCATTGTGTGTGTGTGTGTTGGCATGGTTACGACAACAGAAGATAAAGGACGTAATGACGTTGGTGGAGCAGACAGTCGGAGTCAGTGAGAAGGGGGGAGGGAGGGAGGGAGGGAGACCAACATGCTAGTCTCTATCGATGGATGAAAAACAGTAACTGTGTCTGTCACTACAATCCACGAATGGATTTTTGGAGTAATCCAGTGGGGTCCACTTTGTCGTTAACCTGTAGAGGGAAACAGGTATTTGTGTGGACGGCCGTGATTCGGATTCCTCTCGGGGTGGCAGATACTTCGGAACAATCCAGTGGGGTTCACTTTGTTGTTGACCTGTAGAAGGAAACAGGTATTTGTGTGGACAGCCACGATTTGAGAGCCTTACGGGGTGAGGAAGATGCAGTGGAATAGTAACTGCTGAGTAGACACTGAGGTGTCGTTTGGATTCCAAAGTGGAACATTTGGATTTCGTAATTACTCTCTATTTTCTCTCTACGTTTTGTCTTCAGCCAACGGTGGTTGATGAAGAAGCCTTTGATCACGTTTCACCTTACGGCTTGCTGAACTGAACTTTAAGAACCATTCCTGGACTTGGAGTTTGGGAGTTTGCCACACACACACTACAAGTTAAGTTTTTGGGGTTAATGTTTAAGATTTAACATTTTTACTTCTAACATTCTAACATTTTTACTTTTATTTTTCTTATTATCATAAGTAGTGGTTAATAAAGTAGTTTTAAACACTTATACATGACTCGGTGTGTTTCTTTTGTTGCTGGTTCGTAACGTGCAATTAGATAAACAATCAAATAATCTGCTGTAGTGATATTGATTAAAGGCTAATTAATGGCCCAGGACTCCAGGAAATTCTCTCCTACTCTTCACAACATGGTCGTGAGGTCTTTCTTCCACCTAGTACAGAGGGCAAAACGGAGTTCAATCTTCACCCAGAAGACAGCACTTGCAGCAGTGCGGCACATCCTCAGTACTGCACCGTGGTCCAGGCCCAGATATTGTGCAAAAGCCTCTGGACTGGGGTTTCATCCCACAAGCTTCTGACTGCGACCGAGCACACCAGAGACTGGTTAACTCTCAATGAGATAAATAAAAGTCATGAGAGGCATAAAAACAGCCCAAAGGACACACCTTAAGCCGATGGCAGACCACGAGGTCTGAACAATTACTGGAATCTCGCTTTTCAACCAACTGTTGTTTTCTCCTTGGTGTGCAGTATTGAGTCTTCACAATTATAGACCACAAGACCAGACCAAGGTATCATTCCAAACTATATTTAATCATCCAACCATGATAATATACCCTACAAGCATCAACTAATCAACCTTTTGTATCCTGGAAGTACCCATTTCCACAGATTTTGCATCCTGCTACCCAACGTTGTGCTTCCCGAGGCCGGAGTACGACTGGTGGGAGGTGCAGACCTTCGGTGGAGGGGCCTACAGTTGGCCTGGGAGGATAACCTTGAGCAGTTTTGGGTCCCAACCTGGCTTCAAACCCCACCTCTCCTCCACTAGTAGTGATAGCCTGGCTCACAGCCCACCATTAGGTGGGATAGCACATCGCCTTCATCCCAAGAGAGAACAGCAAGGTCATCCTCCACACAGCCACCCCTCTTGGGTCTATGGAGCAACACCTCAACAATCCTTGTCATCAGTAGGAAGATGATGTGTTTTGATACCCTGGAAGCCCTTGAAACATTAACCTGTGCTTTTACAATACAAAACTTTGACTCCACCGCAGCACTGAGTGGTTTCCGCTTGTGATACAATGGAAAGCAAGACGTGGGCCATCAGAAGTTACATCACAGTTGTGATCCTGGAAAGCCACATACAAGGAGCTAGGCTCCTCACTTTGCATGCAGGTAACGCACCACACTTCATCACACAGGCCAGCAAGCTTTACTCTCTGGGCTGCTCCATCAAGGCCATTGTCCGAGTCCTCCACACCAGAACCTACCAACAAAACACCCAGGTGCTGCTCAAATTCATTCCCTGGCGAAAACAGACCAGAGGAGGAGGGGTTCAATTATCTCTAAAGACGCCAACATTGGTTCTTCAAAGTCCACACCCCAGGGTGGCTCAGGTAGCTAGTTCAGTACAAGGTACCTGGAGTTAATCCACACACACACATACACACACACACACACACACACACACACACACACACACACACACAGAGCTGGCCTTGGGATCCTTCAAAACTTCAGGAGAAACCCTTTCTCAACATGCCATTAACAAGTTAAAATCCAGTTCGATCCTCTAGAAAATAAAATGGTGGCAGCCATCCTTGCCCTCGCGTCATGATTAATTACCAGGTTGATAAGCCCATTGTCTTTTGTTGTAAAACAGATTAACCTTAGAGCATCCTAGGAATAAGACGGAACAACTAATGTCCAAAAGCACACGCTCCTTGGCCACTTTCCCCACACGAAGCAAAATCGAATATAAACCAAGATGTTAATGATCCTACTTTGTTTATAGCTCATTAGTGGTGGAGCAAGTCTCTGCGAACATGCACACACGATACATGTGCACACACGATACACGTGGACCTGTGCGTGTATGTGAATACAGACACACTAATTTCCAGAAAGCAGCTCAAGCAGAAACCAATTTGTATTTGATTCCATTGACCTAGTTAAAACTTCAGGTAAAGAAATAGCGTAACGATGTTATACATTGCAATTGGACAGACTTTAGCTGCCATTACACACAGCACAACACATCATGGCTTAATGCATCACATTACTGCTGTGTGGTACTGTCCAGATTTTACTTCTGAAAATGAAAAATAGAATGAATTTCCCAGCAGAAACCAGGGTTATTATAGGATTAATCTCTTTTCGCCCAAAACAATTCTTGTGGAGTTCCAGCCTTGAAGAATGTTTCACGAAATTTATAAGACCTTTAGCATCTGCCATTTAATTTGGGCCATTTGTATTTCCCCCTCGGAGATACAATAAAGTAATTTAATGATAATGTACTGTGTGCACTGTCCTGTGGAATAGAGGGCAGGCTACTGAACCGAATGACTTAACCTATTGATCACCTCCTCCAACTCTCCATTCTCTGTTCAGTTCCATGGTACACTGCACACGCCCATTATTGCTTCACTCGATGCGAAGCAGGGTGAGCAGACAAGTGTTGACCACTCGTCCTGATTCACCGTTTCACTCTGCAAGCGTCGAGATTACTTGCTGAGCCCGAGCAGAGGTTGGGTGACTGCGGCAGAGATTGAGATGCTGGCTTCCCCTTCTCCAGCAGAGCGAGCACAGCACACCGTGACTGAGAATGCCCTCCATAATCGTTGCTTGTTGAAGCCCGATGGATAACGCAGGGTTGGTACTGATGGAGATTCCCTTCCCCCATCTCCAACCAGCTGTTTCTCATTCCTTCTTGCCTGTTGCAAGTGACGGTGAGTCAGAGTCAGTTTTATACAGCACAGAGGCAGGCCCTTTTGCCCAACTCATCCATGCCAACCTAGATGTCTATCTGAGCTAGTTCTATTTGCCCATGTTTGGCTCATATCCATCTAAACCTTTCTTATTGATGTACCTGTCCAAATGTCCTAAATATGTTATTATTGTATCTGCCTCAACTACTCTCTGGCAGCTCATTCCACATATGCGCCACCCTCTGTGTGAAGAAGTTGCCCCTCAGTCCATTTTAAATCTTTCCCCTCTCACCTTAAACCTATGCCTTCTAGTTTTTGGTTCCCTTTCCCTGGAGAAACAACTGAGAGCACTCACCTGAAATCCCACATGATTTTGTAAACCTCTGCAAGCTCACCCCTCAGCCACCCACGCTCCCGGGAAAAAAAAAATCCAGGTCTATCCAGTTGCTCCTTGTAACTCAAGGCCTTTATTCCCAGTAACATCCTTGTGGATCTTTTCTGCACTCTGTCCAGCTTCATTGCATCCTTCCTATAGCTGGGCAACCAGAACTGCACACTCCGTTCTCTGACTGTCCATTGGAAAGAGGCAAAGTAGATAGCAACAACTTTGGGTAGCCCAATGAGTGGAAGGGGCCTTTGTGATGCTTTTACCCTCCCATTCTTGCCCCCAAATTCCTTCTCATGCAGGTGTGTGGTCTTCCCTCTGAGTGACCCACAACCACCCTGCCCTCCCAGCTTCTGGATTCACCTTGGCAACTCTGCCACCAGTGCTCAGAAGTTGAACCTCAATCTGGGAAAAAGAGCTGGTGTTCAGGTCAGGTGGGAACAGAACCACAGATAGTCCAGTCAGTCCGTCTGAGAAGCTTCACAATCTAGCCGCTCACCTATGCCGGGTTAGATCACGTCAGATTGTGCTGAAGCGTGCCTGAGCTAGATAATTAACAGAACATTAACCAGGCCATGAGCAGGGGGCAATAACCCACAATGGAAGTGTGCTGCACCTGGGCACCAGGCAAGGATCTCAGTGAGATCGATGCCACTTCTGAAAATTAGCCAGTTAGCAGGGGTCTGAGCTCAGGGGAAGCACTGCACACTGCTGACACCTTTCGGACAAGACAGCAGACCTCAGCTCCACGTGCCAGCTGGACCTGGAGGTATGAGATATAGTGAGGATGTGCAGAGAGGAGCAGAGACAGTCTTCTGGTCAATATTTATCATTCAAAGAACCGTTACTGTATCTGGTTATTGTCCTATTCCTGTTTGTGGGAGCTTAACTGTGGAAAAATGATCAACTGTGCTTCCTGCAGTGGAGATTATCCTGCAAGAACATACTTTACTGGCTGTATAAAAAGGTGCTACAGAAATGTACATCTTTTTTACTGCTGATTTGTGCAGTGTTTGTTGGTGTCCATTTCACTCTATTGTAACCCACACCAACCTTCCTGGATCTGACCAATTATCATCATGATAAATTCCTCAAAATAATAGGATTCACAGCATCACTGGTAGATATGCATAGATTGGTTATTAACATGATATTAACTATTATTAACAATAAAACATTTATGTAACCCAGGCACTTCTGAACCCAGACATTTGACACTTAAGCTTCAAATCCTCAGGTGATCTGGGTCTCTCCCAGGCAACAACTCTTTTACATAAAACCAGAAAATGTTGGAAATAGTCAGTGGCTCAGGCAGCATCTGTGGAGGGGGTACAGAGACAGAGACAGTTCAGCATTTCGGCTCAGTGACCTTTTACCGGTTCTATTTCTCTCCCCACAGATGATTTGTTGAGAAATTCCAACATATTTTGCTTTTATTTCAGACTTCCAGCTTCTGCATTACAGTATACTGCATTTGAATTGGCATCTATTTAATGTTGTTTTAACCCAAACACATTATGTTTTAGTTCTATTGTCCTTCTCTTTCGGTTCCACAATCAGTGACTTCAATTTTTTGTCCCTGAAGCACAAATGTAACTCACATTGTCCCAAGAATCAAGGACATCCTACTTCACCTGTGCACAGGTTACTTCTCCAATACTCTGTCCTTTTGGTGGACATTACTGTACAAGACATGTTACATCCATAAATATATACACTTAGACTTCAAATAAACACCACAAAACCTACCTCTTGTCTTGTGAAATCACTGCCAAATGATTTACTGGATTGAATTGTTACCGGGTTGGAGACTTGGTGCTGTGAGGAAAGATTGGCTAGGCTGTGCTTGTTTTTATTTGGAACCAAGATGGCTGAGGAAAGATTTGACCAGGCTTTATGAGATTACAAGGCCAAGGCAAGGTGAGTAGGAACTAACTTCCCTTAACAGAGTCAATAATAACTAGGGGATATAGATTTATTCATTGGTAGAGGAATTTAGAGAGAAGTTGAGGGAAAATATTTTCACTCAGCATGGTGGGGTCTAAAAGGGCGATTGAAGGAGAAACATCCACCACAGTTTGGATACCACATGACTACTTGAAGAACCATAACCTGTCAGGCTAAGAACCAAGAACCAGAGAATATAATTAACCCAAATACTACTTTTGAGCAGCATAAATACGAAGGTCCAAATGGTCTCTTGCTACAAATTACTCTGAAGTGAATTTTGAACTGTCCCTTTCCTAATCCCTGCACTCTCTTTGGCAAGTTACGATAACACTACAGACATACAGCACGGAAACAGGCCCTTCGGCCCAACTGGTCCATGCCGACCGAGATTCCCATCTAAGCCAGTCCCATTGGCCTGCATTTGGCCCATATCCCTCTAAACCTTTCCTATCCATGTACCTGTCCAAGTGCCTATTAAATGTTGTTAATGTACCTGCCTCAACCACTTCCTCTGGCAGCTCGTTCCATACACTGACCACCCTCTAGGTGGAAAAAGTTGCCCCTCAGGTTCCTATTAAATCTTTCCCCTCTCACCTTAAACCTATGCCCTTCTAGTTCTTGATTCCCCAACCCTGGGAAAAAGTCTGAGTGCATTCACCCTATCTGTGCCCCTCATGGTTTTATACACCTCTATTCTCCTGCGCTCCAATGAATAAAATCCAAACTTACTCAGCCTTTCTCCATAACTCAGTCCCTTGAGTCCCAGCAACATCAATCCACCTCTACACGCTTTCCAGCTTAATGGCATCTTTCCTACAGCAGGATGACTAAAACTGACCACAGTTTTCCAAATGTGGCCTCACTAGCGTCTTGCACAACTGCAACATAACATCCCAACTTCCAAACTCAGTCTCCTGACTGATGAAGGCCAGCGTGCCAGAAGCCTTCTTCACCACCTTGTTTACCTGCAACACACTTTCAGGGAATTTGTACTTCTAGGTCCCTCTGTTCCACAACACTCCCCAGGGCCCTACCTTTCACCGTGAAAGTCCGACCCTCATTTGTCTTCCCAAAATGCAACGCCTCGCACTTATCCAAATTAAACTCCATTTGCCATTCCTTGGCCCACTTACCCAGCTGATCAAGATCCCTCTGTGAATCCTGATAACCATCTCCACTGCCAACAACACCACCTATTTTAGTGTCATCTGCAAACTTACTAACCATGCCTGGAACATTCTCATCCAAATCATTGATATGGATGACAAGTAGCAATGGTACCTTGGTGACAGTGGAACACTGCCAGTCTGCTCCAAGCAGACTGCCCAGCCAAATCCTCCAACTATAAGGGGCACTCCTTGAAAGAGACGAGTAATATGAAGAGAACAGAGAGCAAGACAGGAGCTATGCAGTGAATGTGTTCAACACAATACAATGTAATCAAACTCAGGGTTAGTTTATTCAACTAACAATATATCATGACTAAAATCATAAAACTGTGTGTGCAGATTGCAGGCCGCAGGGATTGGTTTATTACTAGTTACTAGTAATTACTAATTTAATTAGCTTGGCACATCATGGGCCGAAGGGCCTGTTCCTGTGCTGTTCTGCGTTCTACACGTGAGCAACACATGGAGGATCATAGTGGACCCCACAAGTGCAGGTGTTCAATACACAATACAACATAGCTGAACTCATAATTTTTCAAATGCACTGCATTATGATTGAACTTAAAATAAAACATGCGCAACATACAATACACGGGGACAAAACTCACAGCATGGTGAGTGTGTTTAGCTAACATGACAGAACATATAATAGGATAATTGTGGTAAAAAAAATATGAGACTAGTCAGTGCAAAACAGAGCATTTAAGTGGGACACAAGATGCACATTACAGCAGGAAAAGCAGTGTGAACATGGAAGAAACGAGGAAGAGGGAGTGATCACAATGCATCGAGCTCAGCTGAGGGTGACAGTTTTAAAAATATTAAATTCACCAACAGATTCACATCCTCGCTTTACCAAAAATATGTACCTTAAACAAAATAAACAACGGTTTCATGAAATGATTCATAGTCTGCATTGTAACTTGGTCCCAACAACCTCAGGGACTGCGATTGTGGAAAACAAAAGCCACTTCACTAAGGATTCTTCTCATCAGCCAGAGGTGGAGGTTTTCCTTTTATTTTTTTTTAAACAGAGCCAGTTATTAAGATCAGAGTGCACAGTCTGAAATGGAAGTAGAAGCTGATTCAATAGCAACTTTCAAAAGGAAACTGGATAAATATTTGAAGTGAAAGTATTTGCAAGGCTCAGGGTTCAGAACAGGAGAGTGGGTCTGATTGGACAGCTCTTTGGGAGAGCTAGCACAGTTGTGATGGGCAAACACTCCCTGTTCTGCACAATTCTATGATTCTGATAAAGACTTAGCAAATCTAAGCGGAGGATGGATGCGTTCCATTGCAAGTGGCTGCACAAAGTAATCCTGAGAATTAAGGATTGAGAGGAAATTTTATAAGCAGCAGTCCCTCTGTAAACAGGTGCTGAGTGCAACAGTGGAAACTATACAGAATGCAACACTGCCAGCCCAACCTGGGAACACCAAGTGGTGTTAGACGTAGCCCCACCGAGCAAATCAGAGATAGGAAGGTAGGGAGAAAACTAGCAAGAGGACCGATGAACGCAGGCCTGGTTGGGGGGGGGGGGGGGGGGGGGGGGGGGGGGGGGGGAGGGCTGGGTACAAAACAGTGAGGGAACAGGGACACAGACCACTGGGGCACAAAGCAAGGGCATGAGGGGGAAAGGCACTGCAAGGCTACACGACAGCGGGGGTATCAGCAGGTGCAACGGCGAGGGTATCAGGGCACCGGCCGGTGAGACAGCGAGGGTATCAGCAGGTGCAACAGCAAGGGTATCAGGGCACCGGCCAGTGCGACAGCGAGGGTATCAGCAGGTGCAACAGCGAGGGTATCAGGGCACCGGCCGGTGCGACAGCGAGGGTATCAGCAGGTGCGACAGCGAGGGTACCAGGCCCAGAGGCACAAGGCAGAGTGAACACATAATACAACTGTGACTGCACTGGCAATGCCGTGAATGGCATGACTGAGCTGGCACAAGGCTGTGGGAGTCTAAGGCAGGGAACACAGAGTACAGCGTACTGAACACAATCCAGAGTGTGTTCAATACACCACTGGGACATGTCAGTGATGGCACAAGACTGGTTCCAGAGGGCAACAGCTCTGAAGCAACAACTATGAAAACTAGGACAATACTAAACACAAACACAATGGAAAACAGAAGTGTCTTTTTTTGAAACTGTGAAATGCCGGGCAGTCACGACAAATTTAAATAAAACTGAAAGAGCCGAGAAGTCAGGACAGCCAGCCCTACACTGATTTGATAAAGGAGGTCGGTTCAGATAAGCAGGCATTCCCTGCACTGTGAGGCTGTGTGTTCGCTGGCGAAGAGAGCCTGTGATGGCACTAGCCACACAAAACTGGGCAGGTTGGTGCCCAGTGAAGGGACTGTAAACTGGCAAGGAGCAGAAGCGAGGCTGGTACAGCAGGGCACAGCACACTGACACCAGTTACAGCGACCCAACTCACGGACACATTAATAATGAGGGTACCCAGAGGAAAGGCAGGGATTCACCAGCAAGATTTAATTTGCAGTAAACCCGATGCGTCTTAGCAGTGCAGAGTGGGCATCTCCCCACCTGCATGCCAACCCTCGCCCCCTCCTCCTTACCTTCCTGCCTCCTGTTCAGAGCCCACAGCCGGCGCTATACTGCCCTTTCCTCCGCCTCGCTCAATGAACACAGCCACCCCGCTCCGCTCCGGGCGCGGGCACGCGGCAGTGCGCGCTCCCGCTTGCTTAGGCGGCGTGGTCACGCGTGGCGTCACTCCAGGGTCGTTCCTCCCACCTTCCTCCCCCACCACAACAAAAATCTCACCCCCCCCCCTCCCCTCCCCTCCCCGTCAGTATCACCTCAAACCCAGGGGCTCCCCGGAGGCTGGGAGAGGTGTGTGTGTGTGTGATAAAGGAGGGAGATGCACCCAGGTGGTCACCATCTCCTTTCTGTAGCTACAGTCTGCTGCTTGTTGCCTGTGTGATTCGGATGTTGTCTGTGCAACACAGTTTATCGTTTGTGTAACTGAACCCTGGGTTGATGCAATACAGCCTGGGGTCTGCGTAATTCAGCATCCTGTGTATATTTCGGCCTGGGGTCTGTGTAATGCATCTTGGCTTCTGCATAATTCAACATCCTGGGTAAATTGCAGCCTGGGGTCTGTGTAATACAGTCTGGAGTGTGCATAATTCAGCATCCTGTGGAGATTTCAGGTTAGGGTCTGTGTAATGCAGTTTCCTGTATAATTAAGAAGGAAGGAGACAAAGTTTTGGGGGGATGAGGTCAGTGTCATGTAGCATCCAGTATGTTATTCAGCCTGTGTTCTGTGTAATTCAGCACGGTGTTTGTGTAAGGAGGCAGACAAGAGGTTACTAAACAAAATATGAGTTCACAGTATTAGGGGTAATATCCTGGAGAGAGGATTGGTTAATGGACAGAAACCTGACAGCAGGAATAGATGGGTCATTTTCAGGCTGGGAGTCTGTGCCACAGGGATGGGTGCTGGCACCCCAGCTGTTCACAGTCCATATCAGTGATTTCGATGAGATGACTGATTGTCATGTATCTAAATCTGCTGACGATACAAAGCTGGGCAGCAATGTCATGACAAGTTGTGAGGAGGATTCACAGAGGCTCGGGGGGGGGGGGGGGGGAGCACGGACAGGTTGAGTGGATGGATGTGGAGGTGGCAGATAGAAAAGTGTGAGGCGGCTTCCTTCAGCAGGAAAGCAAAGGATTTTTTAAATGGGGAGAGACTGAAAGGTGAGAGGGATTGGGGTGATTTTACACACACATCACGGAGTTAACATGTAGGTTTAGTAAGCAGTTCGGAAGTGGAACAGTATTGCAGGTGGAATTGAGTACAAGAGGACTCCGTACTGGAATTGTATAGGGCCCTGGTGTGACCACACCTACAATACTGTCTGATCTCACTACTGAAGGAAGTACATCCTTACGATGGAGGGAATCCAGTGAAGATTCACCACTTTGATTCTTGTGATGGGGAAGTGTAAGGTCCTCTGAAGAAAGCTGAGCCTATACTCTCTGGAACTGAGAAGAATGAGAGGTGCCATTGAATCATGCAGCACAGAAACAGGCCCTTCGGCCCACCAAGCTGGTGCTAATCATCAACCACCCATTTACACTAACCCTACACTAATCCCATGTTGTTCATTTCCCAGACGGTCCCATCAACTTCCTCGCACTCTTCAAGATTCTATCACTCACCTAGATACTGGGGGAAATTTACAGTGGCAAATTAACCTACCAACTGGCACATCTTTGTGACGTGGGAGGGAACCAGAGCACCCAGGGGAAACCCACGTGGTCACTGGGAGATCGTGCAAACTCCACACAGACAGCACCCGAGGTCAGGACTGGACCTGAGTTTTTGAAGCTGTGAGCACCGCCCAAGACCTCTACAAACTTCTTACTTGGCATGGCAGGGTGGATGCAGAGACGATGTTTACCCTGGCTGGGGTGTCTGGAATAAGGAGTCACAGCCCCAAAATAAGAGATCAGCCATTCAGGACAGCTGATAAGACATTTCTTCACTGGAAGGGTGATGAATCTTTGGAATTCTCTATGCAAGAGGACTGAGAAGGCTCATTGCTGAGTAGATTCAGGGCAGATGTTGATTCATGGAAATTGATGGATATGAGGTCAGTGCAGGAAAGCGAGCAGCCTTGACCTTTTTGAATGGGGAGCAGCCATCAAGTGTCAAACATCCTCGTTCTGCTGGTGTCCTAAGGCAGTCAGTAATGCAGCTCTGTAGTTGCTGATGGTCCAACTCTCGTGGATTGATTAATGAATAAAAAGGAGAGTACATGTATGGTCTGAAGGCAACCGATTGACCTGTACATTGAATTGGTTTCAAAGGGAGAAGGCAGAGAGTAAGGATAACATGTGTTTGTGTAAATCCAGTGGCAGGATGCTCTCTCCCACTCTGGGGCTCTCTCCCATTCTGGGGCTCTCTCCCATTCTGGAGCTCTCTCGCATTGGGGCTCTCTCCCACTCTGGGGCTCGCAGTGGTTAGTAAAATGTTAGAGCCCATTGTTAAGGATGAGGTTTCGGGGTACTTGGAAGCACATGATAAAATAGGCCAAAGTCAGCATGGTTTCCTTAAAGGGAAATCTTGACTGACAAATCTGTTGGAATTCTTTAAGGAATTAACAGACAGGATAGACAAAGGAAAGTCAATGGATGTTGTTTATTTAGACACTCAGAAGGCCTTTGCCAAGGTCCCACACATGACGCTGCTAAACAAGATAGGAGCCCATGGTATTACAGGAAAGGTACCAGCATGGATAGAAGATTGGCTGACTGGCAGAAGGCAGAGAGTGGAAATAAAGGGGGCCTTTTCTGGTTGGCTGCCGGTGAGTAGTGGTGCTCTGCAGGGGTCAGTGTTGGGTCCACTACTTTTCACGTTGTATGTTAATGATCTGGATGACAGAATTGATAGCTTTGTGGCCAAGTTTGCGGATGATATAAAGATAGGTGGAGGGACAGGTAGTGTTGAGGAAGCAGGGAGTCTGCAGAAGGACTTGGACAGGTTGGGAGAATGGGCAAAGAAGTGGCAGATGGAGTACAGCATAGAGAAGTGTACAATCATGCACTTTGGTAGAAGGAATCAAGGGGTAGATTATTTTCTGAACAGGGAGCGATTTCAGAAATCAAAGGTGCAAAGGGACTTGGGAGTCCTAGTGCAGGATTCCCTAAAGGTTAACTTGCAGGTTGTCAGTAGTAAGGAAGGCAAATGCACTGTTAGCATTCATTTCGAGGGGATTAGAATATAAAAGCAAAGATGTAATACTGAGGCTTTATAAGGCATTAGTCAGACCACATTTGGAGTATTGTGAGCAGTTTTGGCCCCATATCTAAGGAAGGATGTGTAGGCATTGGAGAGGATCCAAAGGAGGTTTACAAGAATGATCCTGGGGATGAAAGGGTTAACATATGAGGAGAATTTGATGGCTCTGGGCCTGTACTCACTGGAGTTTAGAAAGATGAGGGGGATCTCATTGAAACCTACGGAATATTGAAAGGCCTGGATAGAGTGGACATGGAGAGGATGTTTCCAGTAGTGGGAGAGTCTAGGACCAGAGGGTACAGCCACAGAATAGAAGGACATCCCTTTAGACCAGAAATGAGGAGGAATTTCTTTAGCCAGAGGGTGGTGAATCTGTGGAATTCATTGCCACAGAAGGCTGTGGAGGCCAAGTCATTGGGTATATTTAAAGCGGAGGTTGATAGGTTCTTGATTAGCAAGGGCGTCAAAGGTTACAGGGAGAAGGCAGGAGAATGAGGTTGAGAGGGAAAAATAAATCAGCCCTGATTGAATCGCAGAGTGGAATGATGGGCCAAATGGCCTAATGCTGCTCCTCTGTCTTATGGTCTTATGATAGTCCTCCAAGTGCCCAGCTCAGGAGAATTTATTCATGTTAATAGAAGAAGTTCTATTCAGTTTAATAGAAGTTACACTAAGCTTGTATCAAACCTTGGTTAGACTCGATTGCAATACTTTTCACAGTTTTGTTGGCCTTACTTTGTAAAGGATATTAATTCACTGGAGAATTAATTAAAGAAAAGATTTATAGGCTGAGACCAAACTGTAAGGTTATAACTATTGAGACATCAGCAATTCCTGGAGGGTCATTGAATCGAATGGGAATTGTTTTTCTTGTTCTTAATTAGCATTGAAATACTGTCTGCTGAGGTATCTCAATGAACCATTACATTTACTAGGAAAGGTTGGACCTCAGGGTTAAATTTAAATGTCACCCTTGCCACATCCGATAAGATTCACTTTTCTGAGATAGGGTGTTCTTGGCTTGTGCCATTCCATAGAGTGGACCACATCTTCTCGGCTGATGCCACAATCCAGTACCAATGGAGTGGTGTAACATTGGAGAGCCAGTCTTCATGTGTGAGCCATTTCACTGAGGCCATGTCTACTCCTTCAGATGAATGAAGAGAAGTTGTGCTAAACTGGATAGACCAGGCTTGGAATACTCTGCACAGTGCCGTTCATTATATTGTATAAAGGATATTAATCCACTGGAGAATTAATGGAAAATGACTTACTAGAATAAGACCAAACTGTAAGGCTATACCTATCAAAGCAAGATTGGTTTCTTCTAAGAAAACTTAATTAATGGATGTCTTTAAAATTATGAAAGATTGAGTAGACACAGAGAGAATGTTTTCATGAAAAGCAAAACAATACTAGGGACCTTCAATATAAAACCATCATGTGGAAATCGAATAGGGAATTCTCTACCGTGTCAATGATGAGAATGTGCAACCCACTGCTGAAGGAAGTAGTTGGGGCCAATGCTGTAGACACGTTTAAAGGGAAGCTGGGTAAGGACAAGAGGAACCAAGCTTTCTGTTTTTAGATTTAAATAGGAACGTGTGGGCTGGGGGTGTGTGGGACACTTCCGTGGCAGAGAAAGGGCTGAAAGTTCTGCTTCTCTGCTGAATGTTCCCTGCAATTCGAAGGAGGAGATGCAAGACATTATTCAGAATAGAGCAGGGCCCCAGCCTGTACTCATCTCTCAGCCAAAAGATGAGCTGCTCATGTGGTTTAGGCTCCATATACTGACTGCACTGGGTCAGGACAGAGTTACAGCATTGGGTACTCCCCTGCCATTCAGGTTTAGGGACCAGACACCCATAAGTGACAGATATTGATTTTATAGCATAATTTATAAATAGCCATTCCCACTCAGTGCACCTTACTGGAGCTACTTTTATTTAGAGTAGTTGGGGTAACTTCAGTTATAAAGTTATACATCTTGGAAACAAGTCCTAGATAAGATAGAATAAGATTTCTTTATCAGTCACATGTACATCGCAACACACAGTGAAATACATCTTTTGTGTCAAGTGTTCTGGGGGCAGCCCTCAAGTGTAGCCACGCTTCTGGTGCCAACATAGCATGCCCACAACTTCCTAACCCACACGTCTTTGGAATGTGGGAGGAAACCGGAGCACCCAGAGGAAACCCACGCAGACACGGGGAGAACATACAAACTCCTTACAGACAGTGGCCGGAATTGAACCCAGGTTGCTGGCGCTGTAATAGTGTCGCGCTAACCGCCACACTACCATGCTGCCCTAACGTGCTGCCGTCGGCCTAACTCATTCATGCCGACCAAATTGCTTAACTGTGCTAGACCCAGTTGCCTGCATTTGGCTCATATCCCTCTAAACCTTTCCTATCCATGTACCTGTCCAAATGGCTTTTAAACATTGTAATTGTACCCACCTCTACAGCTTCCTCTGGCATACGTTGTTCTTTGTCTTCTGCTCTTTGACTAAGTTGGCATTGTTTACTGTAAAACAACTATTTCTGTGACTATGCCCCAAACCGCCTCCAGCTTATTGGCTGATAGTGTAGTCAATGATGCGTGCACATTGGCTGCAGTGTTTCCTACACAATGATAGTGACTGTACTTTGGGATAAGGCACTATATAAATGCCAGTTCTTTCTATCAGTTGCACTATGTGAGGATTCCATTCCAGATCCTAAAAAGCTCACTCCCAAACCTCCCAAAACCAGCAAACAAAAACATTCCAGGGTAGACCACAAAAAGGATAGGAGAGTTTCATTTGGAGCATGGCGTAAGTTCTATCTGATTGGGAACTACTGAAGATTATAAGTATTCCATTCCTCATTACTAAGTACTCCGAGATCAATTTGAATGTTACATTTGGTTTCCTGTGTAACCCAAGCCTCTTGTGCCACCTATTGGAGCTGGTGGGTTTGACACTGAGTGATGCTCATTATAGAGTCTTCGAGAGAGATTCAGCATGGAAACAGGCCTTTTGGCCCATCAAGTCCGCACTGATCATCAACTGCCCATTTTACACTGATCCTACCTTACACCCATATCTAATTCTCCCCGCGTTCTTTTAAAAACTCCCCAGATTCTATGACTCACCTACAAACTACAGGCAATTTTCAGCGGCCAGTTAACCTACCAATCTGCACGTCTTTGGGATGTGGGAGGAAACCGGAGCACCCAGAGGAAAGCCACACAGTCACAGGTTAAAGTTTTACAGACTTCTGAAAAGACACCACCAATGATTTCAACAGACTCCATACAAGCAAATTCTGTCAGTGCACGTAATCAGGGAAGTCATGGGATTCCACACCAAATACTAGTCAATGAGTTGCCACTTGCTTTACTTTAAATGTCAGCTGGTGTTAGCAAGCAACACTCCCACTTCAGGGTCTGAAAATTGTGGGTTCAAGCCTCACTTTGGAGAAAGGATGTGGATGTTGTTGGCAAGGTCAATGCTTAATGCCCATTCCTAATTGTCCCCTGAACTGAACTGTATGCTAAGCCACGTCAGTCATCTACCCACATTGGTGGAGGCTGGAGTTGCTTATAGGCAGATCAGGTAAGGATGACAGGTTTCTGGGAACCTTAATGGGAACCAGATGGAGTTTTTACAATATCATAGCTCACATTTCTGTCTTTTTAAATAAATAACTTAATAACTTGCATTTAAGTACCTCAGCTGACAAAGGGGGAATTTGAAAATCTATTCTTCCAGATGAGTAGACCTTTACTCCAGTAATTTGAGGACTATGTTACTGAAACCTCAGCAGCAATTTAGGGTCTATTGTGAGATAGGAAGTGTGTGCAACTAACCTGACAGCCCAGAGTATCTCAACTGAGAAATTCACCGCCAACGCCACTTGTATCTGTTCCTTATTTTATTTTCACTATCTGTTTTTTTGTATTTTTGACACATTTTATTTGATTTCAATTTAAAGGTATCACAGTAAACAAACAATGGCGAACGTTAAAGGTTAATACACCGTTTTAAAAATAAATGGAAAATGTGGTCCAGCCAAGGTTATCAAGAAAAGTCAGAATCTGGTCAAATTAAAAAATGTAATATTGCCAAAAGTAAATTCAGTCAGCCTGAGGACAGGGAAAATTTCAAAAATTGGCAGAGGAACAGCAGGGCATTGGTCAGGAAGGGGAAGGTAGAATATGAGGTGACCTGGTAAGAAGCAGAAAAAAACTGATGGGAAGAGCTTTTCCAGATATGTAAAAGAGAAAAGATTAACTAAAGTTAATGTGAGTCCCTAACAGACTGAAACAGGAGCAATTATAGTGGGGGATAAGGAAATGGAAGAGAAATTAACAAAAGATTTTGAGTCTACCTCTATGGGAGAAGTTCACAAATACTTTCTGGAATCAGTGGAGAACCACAGATCTAGAATACGTGAGGAGCTCAACAAATAAGCATCAGCAAAAACTAATATTAGAGAATTTACTGGGACTTAAGGGCAATAGATCTCTGGACCTGATGGATTTTGAAGAAAATGGCTGTAGAGAAAGAGAAAGCTGTAGAGATTTGGTGTCAATAACTATAATTTCATTGATTCCAGAAAGGATTCCTCAGATTGGAAGGTATGGTAACTGTAACATCTCTGACCGTAAGTCTTTGCAGAGAATTGCGAGTACAGCGAAAAAGATCATTGGAGTACCTCTTCCCTCCATCTTGAATATGTACAATACACGATGCACACGTAAGGTTTATAGAATTATAGACGACCCTTCTCATTCCTCCCGCGACCTATTTGTCCCACTGCCGTCTGGCAAGCCGTACCGGAGCATCTGGGCCAGAACTACTAGATTGCACAACAGTTTTTTCCCCCAGGCTGTCAGGCTCCTGAATACCCGGGTAGACAAATGCCGTGTCAAAAGCTCTGGTTTGCACAACAGTGTATAAGAACTTTGGCTGCTGCTGAACATGTTTACACAATGAGTACAACACACTGAGCTTGTATTTCTCTTGTTCAACTCGGTTTTGCACTAACTCTGCACTAAATTTGCATTTTATATGTACTTTTTTTTGTACTATTTGTACTTGCACTATTTTTTTTTTGATTTTCTGTTTTTTGTCTGTGTTTATTGTATGTCCTCTGTTCTATGTATGTCCTCCGTTGTGTGAGTCTGGGGGAAACGACATTTCGTTCCGCCATGTGTTTTTATAGCGTGGATGAATGACAATAAAGTAACTTGAACTTGAAGGTAGCAAACGTAATGTCAATAGCAAATGTAACCCCACTAGATAAGAAAGGAGCAGTTGGAGGAACCGGAAAGATAGACCAGTTAGCCTGATATCTGTAGAATAAAGTTGCTGGAATCTATTAATAAAGAACCGGTAACAGGTCATTTCAAAAATAAGAAAAGATGCTGTCTCAGCAAGACCCTGTATAATTGGAGCAAGATGCCTCTACTCAAACGTTCTTGCAATAAAAGCCAACATATCATTGTTTGTTGAACCTACACATTATCTTTCAGTGGTTCAACCAGGTCTCTCTGAACACCAGCACCTTTCAGCTTCTCACCTTTCGACTCTGCCCTTCTCACTGGACCTCACATTTTTGCACCCTGTATTCCATCTACCGTGTCCTTGCCCATTCACTTCACCTATTGATATCCTACTGAAGCCTCTCTGCATCTTCCTCACAGCCCACACTGCCAACTAGCTTGTGTCATCAGTAAACTTGGATCTGTTACATTTGATCCAGATCACTACTGTAGATTACAAACAGCCAGAGCCCCAGACTATGTCCCTGTGGCAACCCACAAGTCACAGCTTCCCAACCAAAAGTCACAGCTTCCCAACCAAAATTGCCCTGTTTATCCCTATTCTCTGTTTTCTGTCCATTAACCTATCCTCAATCCTAGCTTATTGCCCCCAGTAGTATGTGTTGTTTAATAATCCCTTCTGTGGAACCTTATTGAAAGCCTTTTAGAAGTACAAATACACCTCATCAACTGGTTTGGCCTACTCCTCTTGTTACGACCTCAAAAACCTCAAATGCGTTTGATCAATTGGTCGATTTTTGGATATTAAGGGAATCAAGGGATATGGAGTTAGTGCAGAAAAGTGGTACAGAGGTAAAAGATCAACTGATGCCTTTTTGAATGAACAGACACAATGGGTTGAGTCATCTTCTCTTCCAGTTCTCATTTGGACTGTTAGAAATATTTACAATCTAACTATTGACTTACAGAGAGAAGGGAACCAGGGAGGGAGGCAGGTGGCAATTTAGGGGACAGTTTTAACAATCTGCTCAGCAGGATTCTGACAGGACCTGGTGTAGAGCTGGGTTTGCACTCAAATCAATGTTATTCTCCATCAATTTATGGACAAATCTGAAACCACTATTCCACCGCAGCAAGTTGGGCGAAAATTATCCTGAGCCTTCACTCAATTTACTTTGAGTTCTTTTTTCAAACAAAAATTAAATGATTTGAATTTTGAAAGCTCTGATCAATAGCTGTACTTTCCTTGTTAGAATGCTTAAGCTTTACATCTGTGGAGTAAATGGGAGAGAGAAACAGACTGAGGCAGATAAATGCATTGACAAACTTATCATAACAACCCCTGTAAGTAAACCCATGCTCACTACAGACGGACAACAGGAATCAGCCCACACTCCCTTCCCAATCCCGACACCATTCCCAACCCACACTCCCTTCCCAATCCCGACACCATTCCCAACCCACACTCCCTTCCCAACACCCACACCATTCCCAACCCACACTCCCTTCCCAACCCCGACACCATTCCCAACACGCACTCCCTTCCCAACCCCGACACCATTCCCAACCTACACTCCCTTCCCAACACCCACACCATTCCCAACCCACACTCCCTTCCCAACCCCGACACCATTCCCAACCTACACTCCCTTCCCAACACCCACACCATTCCCAACCCACACTCCCTTCCCAACCCCGACACCATTCCCAACACGCACTCCTTTCCCAACCCCGACACCATTCCCAGCCCGCACCTCCTTCCCAACCCCGACACCATTCCCAACCCACACTCCCTTCCCAACACCCTCACCATTCCCAACCCACACTCCTTTCCCAATCCCACATCATTCCCAACCCACACTCCCTTCCCAACACCCACACCATTCCCAACCCACACTCCTTTCCCAATCCCACACCATTCCCAACCCACACTCCCTTCCCAATACCCTCACCATTCCCAACCCACACTCCTTTCCCAATCCCACACCATTCCCAACCCACACTCCCTTCCCAACACCCACACCATTCCCAACCCACACTCCCTTCCCAACACCCACACCATTCCCAGCCCACACTTCCTTCCCAACCCCGACACCATTCCCAACCCACACTCTTTTCCCAATCCCACACCATTCCCAACCTCCATTCCCTTCCCAAACCCCACGCCAGTCCCACTCCTCATCCCCAGTTCTACAAACAGTCAAATTAGGGGAACAATGAAATTTGTTCTTCGGCATCCCCTGGGCACTGAGGATAATTTGCCTCCACTACGTTTTGTGGGTCTGAGGCGGTTGATGAGGCGATTGTAGGAACTGCAGACACTTCCACAGGTAGGCCAGGTACTAGCTGATGGGGTGGGTGGGTGGGCAGGCAGTTTGTGAGGTTGCGCACTCTTTCCATGTGCTTCCAATATATAATCACTAATTCCGTAGGGAAAGTCACTGAGATGGTGAGCCTGTTTCTTCTTGATGGTGAAGGACAATCTGTGAGGAGAGTGTTCCTGGTGATTATGTTATTATGACATGGCAGTGCAGTGATTCATTCCAGTGCCTCGTGGGTCCAGACACCCAGGTTTGATCCTGTTCTTCAGTGTTGTTTGTGTGGAATTTGCACACTCTCCCTGTTACCATGTAGGTTTCCTCTGGGTGCTCCAGTTTCTTCCCATGTCTGAAAAATGTGCTAGTTGGTAGATTAGAACATAGAACATCGGGAGGTTCAGATTACACATTTTATCCTTGTGTCTGTATCCGTTAACTGTTATTACTGTAATCCCGATCTCTTTGTATCATGTGTATAATTACTACTGTTATGTTTATTAATTTGAAAATTGATAAAAAGATTGGAAAAGAAAGAACATAGAACAGTACAGCACAGTACAGGCCTTTCGGCCCACAATGTTGTGCCGACCTATTCCATGATCAATCTAACCCTTCCCTCCTGCACAGCCCATAACCCTCCATTTTTCTTACTTCCATGTGCCTGTCTAAGAGTCTTTTAAATGTCCATATTGTATCAGCCTCCACCACCACCCCCCGCAGTGTGTTCCAGGCACCCACCACTCTCGGCGTAAAATAACTACCTCTGACCTCCCCTAATCTTTCCTCCACTCATCTTAAATGGATGTCCTCTGGTATTGGCCATTACCGCCCTAGGGAAAAGATGCTGGTGTCCACTCTACCTACGCCTCTCATAATCTCTATCGAATTGCGTCTCATCCTGCATTGGTCCAAAGGGAAAAGCCCTAGCTCACTCATCTTCTCCTCATAAGACATATTCATTAATCCAGGCAGCATCCTGGTAAATCTCCTCTGCACCCTCTCTAAAACTTCCATAGCCTTCCTATAATGAGGCGACCAGAACTGAACACAATACTCTAAGTGTGGTCTAACCAGAATTTTATAGAGCTGCAACATTACCTCGTGGCTCTTGAACCCAATCCCCTGATTAAGGAAGGCCAGCACACCATACACCTTCGTAACCACCCTATCAACTTGTGCAGCAATTTTGAGGGGTCTGTGAACTTGGACCCCAAGATCCCTCTGTCCCTCCACAATGCTAAGAATCCTGCCATTAACTTTGTATTCCACCTTCAAGTTCACTCTTCCACAGTGTATCACTTCACACTTTTCCGGATTGAACTCCATCTGCCACTTCTCCGCCCAACTCTGCATCCTGTCTTCCTGTTGTAACCTACGACAACCTTCTACACTATCCACAACACCTCCAACCTTCGTGTCATCTGCAAACTTACTAACATATCCCTCCATGTCCTCATCCAAGTCATTTATAAAAATCACAAAGAGCAGTGATCCAGAACAGATCCCTGCAGAACACCACTGGTCACCGACCTCCAGGCAGAATACTTTCCATCTACTACCACCCTCTGCCTTCTGTGGGCAAGCCAATTCCGAATCCATGCAGATCAACTGGCCACTTTAAATTGTCCCCGGTGTGTAGGTGGGATTGGGGAGGGAGTTGTGGTTGTCGAACTGGGATTATTGTAGGTGGGTCCTTAATGGTTGGTGTGGCCTCAATGGGCTGAAGGGCCTGTTCTTTTGCTGTTTCTCCCTATGTCTCTATGAAACCAATGATCATAGATTCGACTCCGACAATGAGAGCTAGGGAATTAAAATTCAATTAATTGAATAACTATGGAATTAAGAAGCCGGTGTGACCACTGATAATTGTAAGAAATCAGTCACGGAAAGCTGTCCAGCTTTAATCAATAAAAACTCATTGACAAAGTATTTGATTCAACAATCTGCAGTTACAATAGCTGTAAAACTAAAGTCTGCCCCTGACAAGTGTAGTATTACTAGATCAGGGCCAGGGAGACAGTTGGTAGTTTATAACATAATCCCTTGTTTTCTGTCCCTACACCTTCTCAGACTAATTAGATTGTCAAACCAAAGCTAGCGTTGATCCACCCTCGGTTGCCCATGGATCTGATTGGTGAAGCTTCAGGCTGACTACTAATCCCTTAAAGCACCATCAATCTATTCCAGTTGTCACAACAGTCCTGGTTACTTCTAACGGTTCAGAGGCTGAAAGCACACTGTTGTTCGCAGCTGTACAGGAAATATGTACATGCGTCCGAAATAAGTTCAATACCATAAGACCATAAGATATGGGAGCAGAATTAGGCCATTCGGTCCATCAAGTCTGCCCCGCCATTCAATCATGGCTGACTTTTTTTTCTTTTCTCATCTCCATTTTCCCGCCTTCTCCCTGTAACCCTTAACCCCCTTACCAATCAAGAACCTTTCAACCTCTGCCTTAAATACACAAAATGACGTGGCCTCCACTGCCCTCTGTGGCAATGAATTCCCCATTTCACCACCATATGGCTGAAGAAATTCCTCCTCATCTCAGTTCCAAAGAGACATCCCTTTATACTGAGGCTGTGCTCCTAGATCCTAGGAAACATCCTCTCCACATCTACGCTACCAGGTCTATGCTATCCGGTAGGTTTCAATGAGATCCCCCCTCATCCTCTGAACTCCATCGAGTACAGGCCCAGAGTCATCAAAATCTCCTCATAGGTTAAGCCCTTTGTTCCCGGGATCATTCTTGTGAACCTCCTCTGGACCATCTCCAGGGCCAGCATATCTTTCCTCACACAGGGGCCCATAATTGCTCACAATATTCCAAATGTGGTCTGACCAGTTCCTTATAAAGCCACAGCAGTACATCCTTGCTTTTATATTCTAGTCCTCTCAAAATGAATGCTAACACTGCATTGACCTTCTTTACTACCAACTCAACCTGCAAGTTAACCTTAAGGGAATCCTGAACTAGCACTCCCAAGTCTCTTTGCACCTCTAATTTCTGAATTCTATCCCTATTTAGAAAATAGTCTAAGCCTTTATCCTTCCTACCAAAGTGCATAACCCCACACTTTCCTACACTGTATTTCATCTGCCACATCTATACCCATTCTCCCAACCTGTCCAAGTCCTTCTGCAGACTCCCTGCCTCCACAACACTACCCATCCCTCCACCTATCTTGGTATCATCCACAAACTTGGTCACAATGCCATCAGTTCCTTCATCCAGATCATTAACATATAAAGTGAAAAGGTGGGGTCCCAACACTGACCCCCGCAGAACTCCACTACTCACCGGCAGCCATCATGAAAAGGACCCCTTTATCCCCACTCTCTGCTTTCTGCCAGTCAGCCAATCTTCTCTCCATGCTAGTACCTGGGCTCTAGCACCATAAGCTCTTATTTTGTTTAGCAGCCTTGTGTGTGCCACCTTGTCAGAATTAGAATCAGAATCAGGTTTATTATCATTGACATATATCGTGAAATTTGTTGTTTTGCAACAACGGAACAGTGCAAGACATAAAGACATAAAAATTACTCCAAGTTACAAAAATAAATAAAGAGAAATAATGAGGTAGTGTTCATGGGTTCATGGGCTGTTCAGAAATCTGATGGCAGAGGCGAAGAAGCTGTTCCTAAAGCACTGAGTGTTGGTCTTCTCCTGTACCTCCTCCCCAATGGTTGTCAAAGGCCTTCTGAAAATCCAAGTAAGTAACGTCCACCAACTCTCCTTTGCCTAACTTGTCTGTTACCTCCTCAAAGAATTCTAACAGATTTGTCAGCGCAAGATCTCCCCTTAACAAAACTGTGCTGACTTCACCTTATTTTATCACGTACTTCCAAGTACTCTGAGATTTTATCCTTAATAATGGTCTCTAAAATCTTACCAACTGAGTTCAGGCTAAGCAACCTATAATTTCCTGTCTTTTGCCTCCCTCCCTTCTTAAACATTAACACTTAAATGTCAATGACTGGCGCAGATTCAGTTTGGCCAGGTGCTTGCCTTGGGTACTAGCTGTGCCTGGAGTCTGTTCATTCCCAGCTAGTCAACACAATCATACCTTGGTGTATTTGGTCCATGATTTCCACATTGCATTAGTTTACATCCAAGGTTGTTTATATATTCCAATTACCAAATCTGCTCTTTTCCAACACAACCAAGAACACGTTAGGTATTGTAGAAACCTATCCAGTTCACTGAAGGCCCTGGGGAAAGAGACCAGCCCTCTTGCACATTCTAGCCTTGATGAGACTCCAGAACTGTAGCTGATTCTTAATCACAGAAGCATAATCTTAAGCTAGAAACACAACTTCCAAATTTGTTAGTGATACCAAATTGGGGAGTATTATAAGATATCTTTATTAGTCACATGTACATCAAAACACACAGTGAAATGCATCTTTTGCGTGGAGTGTTCTGGGGACAGCCCGCAAGTGTCACCATGCTTCCGGTGCCAACATAGCATGCCCACAATTTCCTAACCCGTACGTCTTTGGAATGTGGGAGGAAACCGGAGCACCCGGAGGAAACCCACGCAGTCAAAAGGAGTACATACAAACTCCTTACAGACAGCGGCAGGAATTGAACCCAGGTCACTGGCGCTGTAATAGCATTACACTAACTGCCACACTACTGTGAATTACAGGAGAATATTAGTTAACTTGCAGATGGGCAAGTAATTGACCAATGAAGTTCAATACTGATAAATGTGAGGTATGAAGACGAAAGAGGCCACTTATTATTTCAAAAGTGTGAGTTTAAATGGGTGGAATTTGAAGTAGCAAATGCACCAATGTCTAAATGTTGTGCCACAGGTTAGCAAGGCCATAAAATAGCACACCAAGCAATGGGGTTCTTTTTAAGAAGGATAGAATTTAAAAATAGGAAAATGATGCTAAAATTGTATGGAGCCTTGGTATGATAACATTGAGAATACTGTCTAGACTTCTGCTTACTATATCATAAAAAGGGTGTGTTGCAGCTGCAGGGAACGTTTACAAGGATGATACCAGAAATGTGAGGGTGTACATATCAGGAAAGGATGGATTGAGTCTCACTTACTCCAGGGAGAAGGAGGCTGAGAGGTCATTTAAAATTATGAGGGGTTCTGATACAGTGGAAGCAAAGGGAATGTTTCCACCAGAGGTGATCGTTCTACAACAGTCACCAAGAAATCCACTGGGGAATTCAGAAGAAACTTCCTTTCCCAAAGAGCAGCAGAAGTGTGGAACTCACTCCCACGGGGAGCAGTTGAAGTGAATAATATGGATGAACTTAAGGGGAGTCCGGCCAAGCAGCTGAGGGAAGAGGGGATAAAGATTACACTGATAGGCTTAGATGTGAGGAGGAGACTCAAGTGCAGCATAAAGGCTGACATGGACTAGTTGGGCCAAGTGGCCTGTTTCTATACTGTAGATCCTATGAAATCTTATGAACACAGCCCATTGTGTCCATGCCAGCTCCTGGCAGAGCTTTCCATTGAGATCCAATTTCTCATTCCTCCCCTGTAGTCCAGCAAATTATTTTCCCTCAGACGCCCATCCAATTCTCCTTTCAGTTGCCTGACTGACTCCTACTAGCACCAGAACATAACCTCTGCCAGTTTAAAAATGTTTCTTCTCATGCACCTGCCCATCACTATGAATCTGTGTCCCGTTCTCTGTGGACCATCAACTCATAAGAATAATTTCTCTGAATCCACCCTCTCTAAACCAGTCCTGATCTTTCCCACCTCCATCAATCTCCTCTCCTCCCAAGGAGAACAACCCTGGATTCTCTGGTCTAACCTTGCAGCTGAAACCCTGCATCCCTGGAACTGTACTGAAAAAGAAACAAGATGCTGGAGGAACTCAGCAGGCCAGGCAGCACCCGCGGAGAAAAGCAGGTGGTCAAAGTTTCGGGTCAGGACCCTTCTTCAGAAATGAAGATAGGAAAAGCAGGAAGCACAATATATAGGAGGGAAAAGCAGAGCAGTGATAGGTGGACAAAAGAGGGGAGGCGGAGTGGGCACAAGGTGGTGATAGGTAGATGCAGGTAAGAGATGGTGATAGGCAGGTGCGGGGGACGAAGGGAGAGCAGATCTACCGGGGGATGGGTCAGAGGTATGGAGGCAGGCGGCATGTACGGAGGGAAGGAGAGGAAAAGGAGAGAAAAAAAGTGAGGAGCAAAAAGAGAGATTGGCTAGGAAAGGAAAGGGAAGAAGAGATTTGGTGGGGGTGGGGGGTTTGGTTTACTTAAAGCGGGAGAATTCAAAGTTCATGCTGTTAGGCTGTAAGGTCCCAAGATGGAAAATGAGGTGTTGTTCCTCCAGTTTGCACTTGGACTTCTCCCTGCAGTGGAGGAGGCTGAGTGGAGGGGGAGTTAAAGCGCCTGGCGATGGGGAGATGCAGATCGCAGTTATGGACGGGGCGCAGGCGTTCTACGAAATGTTCCCTAGTCTGCATTTGGTCTCGCCAATGTAGAGGAGGCCACACTTGGAGCACCGAATGTAGTAGATGATATTAGGGGAGGTGCAAGTAAATCTCAGGAGGCAGATCCTTTATCCAGTGACATCTCCTTTCTCGATGTCTCCATCTCCATCTCCATCTCAGGAGATTCTTTATCCATCGACATCTTCTAGAATCCTACTCTGGCCCTACTCCTCAACTCTTTCTCTGCTATATCGATGACTGCATTGATGCCACCTCTTGCACCCGTGTGGAACTCGACAGTTTCATAAACTTCGCCACTAATTTTCACCCACCTCTCCAATTCACTTGGACTACCTCTGACACCTCTCTCTCTTTCCTCAATCTCTCCATCTCCATCTCAGGAGATTCATTATCAACCAACATCTCTGCAAACCCACTGATGCCCACAGCTACCTCGATTACAGCTCCTCTCACTCCGTCTCTTGCAAGGATGCTATCTCTTTTTCTCAATTTCTCTGCCTCCACTGCATCTGCTCCAATGGTGAGGCTTTCCACTCCAGGACATCGAGATGCTCAACTTCTTTACTGTGGTCGAAAGAGCTTGCACTCATATCTCTGCCATTTCCTGCACCTCTGCTCTCACCACCACCCCTCCCAGCCCCAACAGGGATAGGGCCCCCCTTGTCCTCACATTTCACCCACCAGACTACGTATCCAACACATCATTCTCCGCTACTTCTGCCACTTCCAATGGGACCCCATCGCCAAGCATATCTTCCCCTCCCCACCCCTCTCTGCTTTTTGCAGGGACCGCGCTCTCCACGACTTACTAGTACACTCCTCCCTCCCCACCCATCCCGCTCGCACCCCGGGGACTTTCCACTGCCCCCATCATAGCTGCAACACCTGCCCCTACACCACATCCATCACCCCCATCCAGGGACCCAAACAATCCTTCCAGCTGAGACAAAGATCCACCCGCACCTCCCTTAATATCATCGACTGCATTCGGTGCTCCAAGTGTGGCCTCCTCCACATCGGTGAGACCAAACGCAGACTAGACGACCATTTCGTAGAACACCTGCGCTCTGTCCGTAACCACGATCCGCATCTCCCCGTTGCCAGTCACTTCAACTCCCCCTCCCACTGATATGTCAGTCCTCGGCCTCCACCACTGCCAGGGGAATTCCAAACACAAACTGGAGGAACACCACCTCATTTTCCATCTTGGAACCTTGCAGCCTAATGGCATGAATATTGAATTCTCCCACTTTAAGTAAACCAACACCTACCACCCAGCCACCCCACCATGACTCTTCTTATCTTCCCTTTCCCAGCCAACCTCTCTTTTTTCTCCTTGCCGTTTCCTTTTCTTCTCTCCTTATCCTCTCCTCCCCTCCCCCCATGCCAACTGCCTCCAAACCTTCGACCCATCCCCCAGTGGATCTGCTCTCCCTTCGTCCCCCGCACCTGCCTATCACCATCTCTTACCTGCATCTACCTATCACGACCCTGTGCCCACCCCGCCTCCCCTCTTTTGTCCACCTATCACTTCTTCCCCCCTATATATTTGGCTTCCCCCTTTTCCTATCTTCAGTTCTGAAGAAGGGTCCTGACACGAAACGTTGACCTCCTGCTTTTCTCCACGGATGCTGCCTGGCCTGCTGAGTTCCTCCAGCATCACAGTGTGTTTCATCTAGATTCCAGCATCTGCAGTCCTTTGTTTCTCTAGTATCCCCGGAACCATTTTAGCGACTGCCTTCTGAAATGCCCGAGCAAGCCAATGCAAAGGGAGTTAAAGCATGGGCGATAAATGCAAAACGATGCTCGTTCACCATTCCAAACACTGGTCCCATCCCTCAGAAGTACCAAACCCACGCCCCATTGCCCAGTTCCATGGGACTACCCCAAGCCCAGCTAAACCCAAATCTCACTTCCCAGTACTCCTAGATACCAGAGTTTCTTTCTTTTTCATTGATTTATGTATTTTTCAGGATCACCCATTCCTAACTGCCCTTTGAACTGAGCGACTTCCCAGGACATTTTATAGTCCATAACATCGGCGGGTCTGTAGTCACATATAGACCAGGGATGTCCATTTCCCTCCACAAATGCTGCTCGACCCACAGAATTCCTCCAGCAGTTTGTGTGTTGCTCCACATTCCAGCATCTGCAGTCTCTTGTATCTCCTGTGTTAACTCCTTGTTGGCTGGGAAATCAAATTGGCAGATGTGGCCTTGAGGATGTAAGTTTATTAAATGTCAGCGAGACGGGTTCCTTGAACATTATGTTGGAGGTGCAATCAGAGGCAGAATGCTTAAAGGTAAACAAAACTCAAAATAAAGAAACTGCAGATGCTGGAAATCTGAAATAAAATCAGAAAATGCTGGAAACACTCAGGTCAGACAGTGTCAATGGGAAGTAAAAGAGCTCACGGTGGTGATGAGTCAGCTTACCCGAGCGAGTTAGGACACCTGGTTGAGTGATGTCACAACAACCTCTCACTCACTGTCAGTAGAACTAAAGAACTGATTGTTGACTTCAGGAAGGGGAAGGAGGGTGAACATGTGGCAGTCTACAGTGGGGGAGAGAGTCAGCAGCTTTAAATTCCTGGGCATTAACATATCGGATGACGTGTGCAGGGCCCTGCACATAGATGCAATCACAAGGAATAATGGTCTGAACGGAAATTTGAATGTGCAGGAACGTAAGAAACTGCAGAGAAGAGTGGACTCTGCCCAATACATCATGGGCACATCCCTCCCCACCATCGGGAGTATCTTCAGGAGGTGCTGCCTCAAGAAGGCAACGTCCATCATCAAAGATCCCCACCCTCCAGGCCATGCCATCTTTATGCAGAAACCATCGGTTAGGAGGTACAGAAGCCTGAAGTCCCACATTGCCAGGTTCAAGAACAGCTACTTCCTTTCAACCGGCGCAATCCTCATCACCAGAGTTTTCCAACACTGTGACCACTTTCATCTCTTTGCACTGTGATGCTCTGTGCCTGTGATGCTGCTGCAAGTTAGTTTTTCATTACACCTGTGTGTACATGTACTTGCCCAGAAGACAATAAACTCAACTTTGACTTTGTCTTTGATCATTCCACAAACAAAATCCAATGTGTCTGTTCGTTTTTTTAATGCCAAAAACATCTTTTACCAGGTAGCTGTGTTCAACAGGCTAATGCCAGCTTTCACAAATTGCATCCACCCTTTAAGACTGTCCTTACTTTTCTTTGAAGAAATGGAAGCAGAATTACATACCATAAACAAATATTCATCAACACAATTACTGGCTAAGCTGCTTTAAGTTCCTTGTTTCAAATAGCAGAAAAACAAAGCTGCCTTCCTAATATGCCACCTGGTGACTGATGTCGGGTATAAATATAACAGGCTGTAAATGCAGTGTATTGTGTGCTTGATGCTTTCAATAGCAATGCATGGAGTTCCACAAATCTTGGGGTTGGCCATTTGCTATTACATGATTGCAGTCTTCGGCATTCCTGGTAAAGTATTGGTGTTAATTATCAATCTGCATAACGTTGTGAAATGTGGCATCACTGCTGTGTTTACTGGGATTGTTGCTTTCTGTCAATTGTAGATTTTTACCCCTTTGCTATTCTCCCAGTATCATTAATACTCTTTCATTGTTTTCTCCCATTGGTTGTACCAGTTTAATTGAATATTTTATTCCTTTCAAATTTAAATTTTCAGAGTGAATTTTATCACAAATAGAGGTAGAGTTTCTTCTTTCTAAGTCTAACCTTCTAGTCTGCTTGTGATCTTCTGATCTGGTTTTGACACCTATTATATCATCTCTTCTCATTCTGATGGGAAACACCGAACTATAATAAAAGCAATTTCTTTTCTTATGCCAATTGTTTGAATAGGTTCAAACAAAATTTGACACCAAATTTACATTTAGGAGTTTAAAACAGGATATGGAGTGTTTGAAAACAGTAGGACTTTATCGAAATGGTGGAACTGAGGATCCAGTAAGTCACTCAGAGTAAGAGGGATATTTGAACTGGAGATTTTGTGATTCAATGTACTGGCTGCAGAGAGGTGATGAAAGTGAATTTATGGAGGGTGCAATATGGAAGATCGGTCATTGATGAATGCAGATGGATAGCACTTTAGATCAAATAAGTGGAGGCACGCATTCATGGTGCAATAGGACTTGATATCGGTATTCTTAGTGGAAGAAGAAAATTGTGGAATATCTTAAACTACATGTAGATTGGACAAACCAGATTGCATGTGGGGAGGGAGCGGAGTGAAATACAGAATTGGTTTGGTGGATGAAGATGTGCATGGGAAAGGGACATCCAAGGGAGCACATTTTTGCAGTAGTGATTTAACTGAGTTATGAAGATTTACAATGTTGGGCCAGTTGGTGCACTGTCTCTGTGCCAGTGGAAAAAGCCTCATCCCACTTTTTAGCACCATGTTTATAGAGCTCTTCAAATACACATCCAAATGTGGTTTAAATATGCATGTATCGCTTTTGGGAAGTGAGTTCCAAACATCCATCTGGGTGTCCTCACAAGAGGAGGGGTCCATGGCATTGTTGTACCAGAGGGAGAAATATTTTTTCAGGATTTCCATTCATATGGAAGAAATGACGAACGACACGAAAATCAGCGGTGTTGATGGTGTTGAAGTTTTCAGTGGAAGATAACGTTCTTGCTCTGGATTTTTTCCACAGAGACAGACTCTCTGGTAAGATCTAAACTGAAGTATGTTGCAACATCACACTGCAGTTAATCACATGGTAGAATTCTCAGTGGGGTAACTGTCTGTGAACTCACTTTAAAGTGTCAAAGCAATAGAAGTCACACTGAGTACAGTTTTATCTAAGTTCCATTTTTTTACTACTTTGTCAAGCACACACATTCAAAAACCAAATGAAACACCACATTCATTCAAACAAAGTATACGCCAAATGCACAACACACACATAAAGTACACACCACACTCACACACTCATTCACACTCACTCAGATGGACACGACACACAGATTTCCTAACACAAACAGTCCAGCTGTTTTGCTTTATTGCAGCTAACTTGGCCGTGATTGGAGTAATGTTCCGCAGACGATGTGGTCTCTCCAGATGTATCACTGTCTACCTGCTGTCGATGGCGGTGACGGATCTCCTGGTCATTATCACAGGTGTGATACTAAACTGAATTGTTCCCATGACTTTCCCGTCCAATTTCTTTACCATCGTTTCAGCCTGCAGCGTGAATGTCACGGTAGCTTATGGCAAAAGGGACTGCTCCGTCTGGGTGGTGGTGATGTTCACCTTTGATGGCTTTGTGGTTATTTGCTGCCAAAAATTGAAAACAAAATATTGCACAGAGTGAACGGCGGCTGTGGTGATCAGAATGGTTACTGCAGCAGCACTACCTGCTGTTCCACGGTGCTGCCCTCTTGCAATGTTAGATAAATTAGCAGTACCAAGAGGGGCTGGTCTACTGGACATTACAGAGGTCTGGTCACAAGGATGAGAGCTGTTGGCAGATTCAGCAACAGGAAGTAGCAGGGTCGGTCTGATCACACAACCATCGGCAGTATCTACATGAGGTGCTGCTTCAAATAGGCAACATCCATCATCAAAGATCCCCACCATCCATCTTCTCACTGCTGACATCGGGCAGGAGGTACAGAAACCTGAAGTCACACACCACCAGGTTCAAGGACAGCTACTTCCCTTCAACCATTCGCTCTTGAACCAACCGGCACACCCCTGGTCACCACAATTCAGCAACACTATGAACACTTTGATCACTTTGCACCAAACTGGACTTAGTATTTTTTTATTCTAATTGTGTAGTTTCTTGTAAATGTTGTGCATAATTTATGTTAAATTTATGTTTTTCTTGTCTGCTTATCTGATGCTGTGTACCTGTGATGCTGCTGCAAGAAAGGTTTTCATCGCACCTGTGCACACATGTATTTTTGTATTTGACAATAAATTCAAATGTGACGTTGACATGAACCCATTTGGTCACACCCTATCAGAGATATTCCCTTTGTCCCATCCATCCCACAGCCCACCTTCTCTGCAACTTCACTAACTTTTCTTTCTCTTTCCCAGTTGAAAGGGTCTTCAGCCTGAAACGTTACCTGTCCTTCCCTCTCCACAGATGCTGCCTGACCTGCTGAGAGTGGTCAGCATTTTCTGTTTTTGTTTCAGATTTCCAGCATCTGCAGCTTTTTGATGAGTCGTCCGGTCCTGCATTCTGTGGAGCTCATTAGAATGGGAAGAGTTCACATTGCATTGGAGCCTACAGAATGCTTCCAGGCTTGACGTGTCGGATGCAGGATCCCCCTCACCTCTTTGTCTCCCCTCTTTTCAGTGAGGATGAAGGGTCTCGAGTCAAAGCGTCAACTGTCCATTTCCCTCCACAGATGCTGCCTGAGTCGCTGAGTTTCTGCAGCAGCTCACATTTTGCTTCAGATTCCAGAGTCTGCAGTCTCTTGTGTCTCCAGCACCACATCTAACCCTGCTTGACTATCAAGTTAAGTCGAGTTTATTGTCATGTGCACAAGTACGGTGAGGTACAGGTACAATGAAAACCTTGCTTGCAGCAGCATCACAGGCACGTACAGTCAGACAACACATCGAACAGAAATTGTACAAGACAGTGAAGAAAAAAAAGACCGTGCAAAGCAAGACGTTAGTGCAAAACACCACAATCAGAGACAAGCCCATGGTAGTGTAAGAGGTGGGCCACAGTGTTCTGTTGCTGAGGTAGGGTTAGGGGTGTGCAGGTTGGTTCCTGAACCTGGTGGTGTGGTTTAATCCATTTACTCCTATAGCCTCAGCTGCCTTCTTATAATTCCACCGGCTCACCACCCTCTGGGCAAAGAGATTTCTACTCAGCTCATTCCTAAGTGACCTGTCCCTTATCCTCAGGCAGTGACTTCCAGTTCTGGATTTCCTCACTATCAGGAAGATCTTTCCCGTATCTACTCTGTCCGCTCCCGTCAGAGTTTTATAAGTTTCAATGAGATTCACTCTCAGTGATCTAAACTTCAGTGAATATACCCCCAACTTTCTCAATCTCTCTTCATACATCAGTCCTGGAATCAACCTGGTGAACCTTCCCTGCTCTCCCTCCATAGCAAGTACGTCCTGCCTCAGATAAGGAGACCAAAACTTCACACAGTACTCAAGGTGTGGTCTGACCACAGCCCTGTATAATTGCAGCAAGGCATCCCTGCTCCTGTTCTCAAATCCTTCTTCTTGAAAGCCAACACACCATTTGCCTTCTGAACTGCCTATTGCATCTTCCAGTGACTGGTGCACCCAGAGCTTGCTGCCTCTACACCTTTCCCAATCTCCCACTGTTCAGGTAATAATCTGCCTTTGTGTTTTTGCCACCAAAGTGGGTAACCCCACATTTCCCCACGTTATACTGCATCAGCCATGCATTTCCCCACCCTCTCAACCTGTGTAAATCACACTGGAGTTTCTCTGCACCATCTTCACAGTTCAAGCTCCCACCCAGTTTTGTGTCATGGTCAAATGTGGAGATATTGCATTTGAAATTTCATTAAATCATGAAGATATATTGTGAACAGTTGTGGTCCCAGCACTGAATCCTGTGATAACCCACTTGTCACTGCTTGCCACTGGAAAACGACCTGTTTATTCTTCCTTTAGTTCCCTCTAAATCTCCTACCCCTTGCCTTAGACCTATGCCCTGTGGTTACAGACACGTCTCCTAAGGGAAGAGTCATAGAACTGCACAGCATGGAAACAGGCCCTTCGGCCCAACTTGTCCATACTGTCCAGGTTCCTGCATTCGGCCCATCAAAACATTGTCTGTCAATGTACCTGTCCAAATGTCTTTTAAATATCATAATTGTACCCACCTCTACCACTTTTTCTGGCAGCTTATTCCAGATTGATCACCCTCTGTGTGAAAAAGTTGTCCCTCAGGGGCCTTTTAAATCTTTCCCTTCACTTGAAACCTGTGCACTCTAGTTTTGGACTGCCTGACCCTAGGGCAAAGACTGGCCCTTCACCTTATCTGTGTCCCTCAAGATTTTATAAATCTCCATCACGTCACCTCTCAGCGTCCTACAGGGAAAATGTCCGAGCCTATCCGGCCTCTCCTTATAACTCAAACCCTCCAGTCCCAGTAACATGCTCATAAATATTTTTTACACCCCTTCTTGTTTAATGACACTCTTCCTAGAGCAGGGCGACCAGAACTGTACGCAGTTCTCCAGATGTGGCCTTACCGATGTCTTGCACAGCTGTAACATGTGTCACGAACCAGCAACAAAAGAAACACACTGAGCATGATTCGATGTTAAAAACTATTTTATTAATCACTACTTATGATAATACGTAAAATAAAAGTAAAAATGTTAGTATGTTAGACTTCAAAAATGTTAAACTTTGAACATTAACCCCAAAAACTAAACTCTTCGTGTGTGTGTGTGGCAAAGTCCAAAACTCCCAGTTCCGGAATGGTTCTTAAAGTTCAGTTCCGCAAGCCATAAGATGAAACATGAGCAAGGGTTTCTTCAACAACCACCGTTGTCAGAAGATAAGACGTAGATGTCGAAAAACATAGAGAGAGTAAATACGAAATCCAAATGTTCCATGATGGAACCCAAACGACACTTCAGTGTTTACTCGGTAGTGACTTCCTCACCCCGAAAAGCATCCGAACCGTGGTCGTCCACACACACAAATACCTGTTTCCTTCTACAGGTCAGCAACAAAGTGAACTCCACCGGATTACTTCCAACTTCCATACATGGATTTCAGTGGCAGACAGTTATTGTTTCTCATCCATCGATAGAGAAAACTAGCAGGCTGGTGTCTCTCTCCCTTCTCTCTCTCTCTCCCTTCGACTGACCTCTTCAACAACGTCATTACGTCCTTTATCTTCTATTGACATAAGCACGCCCCACACACACAAACACACACACTCTCTATCTTAAAGGGACTTTCACTGAGTCCGTAACACCTCCCACCTAAAAAAAAATTTTCCCAAGAAAAATTTAACCGCGCATACAGTTAGTAATGTTAATAATTATCATGCTACACAACTACAGACTATCAGATTAGTACAGATACATGTTTCCCATTTAACATCGGGAAAGACAATCAGCAATCACATTATCTTTGCCTTTAATGTGAGTTATCATGAGATCAAACTCTTGCAAAATTAAACTCCAGTTTACCTTGGAGCGGACTCGATGGGCCGAATGGCCTGCTTCTGCTCCCTTATCTTGTGATCTTGTGATCTTGTGAACAGCCTTCTGTTCTTGTTTTTGACTCGGCTCAGAAACACCAATGGTTATGATCTGTATATACAGTCAATGGTTTCTGAGCAGTGCAAACATATACACTGAAATGTTGCAAGGCTAAAACAAGCGACAGTAATTCTTTCTCTATGGTGGAATAATTCTTTTGATGCTCATTAAATTTCTTTGAAAAGTAAGCTACAGGATGGTCAATATCATCAAGGTCACCCTTCTGCAACAACACAGCTCCTGCAGCTTCATCACTGGCATCTACTGCTAATGAAAATGGCTTTTCAAAGTCAGGTGATTTGAGCACAGGATGGTAGCATAAAATGGCTTTCAGCTTCTCAAATGCTTCTTGACAAGAATCTGTCCAAACAAACTTTACTCCCTTCTTCTGAAGATTAGTTAGGGGAAGAGCAATATCAGCAAAATTTTTACAAAATTTTCGATAATATCCAACCATTCCCAAAAATCTTCTAACAGTCCTCATACCTGTGGGAATAGGGAACTCAGATATTGCTTGAACTTTTGCCTGAACAGGAGCTTGCTTGCCTTGACCTACAACATACCCAAGATACGTCACAGTGGCATGGCCAAATTCACTTTAGCCAAGTTAACTGTAAGGTTAGCCTCGGAAAGTCTTTCAAACAACCTTTCTAATGCAGAGATGTGATCCTCCCAAGTATCATTCCCGGTCACTAAGTCGTCAACATAGGCATCTGTATGGTTTAACCCATGAATCACTGAATTAATCATTCGTTGAAATGTTGCCGGAGCATTTTTCATTCCAAATGGCAAAACATTGTATTCATACAATCCAGAAGGGGTTACAAAGGCAGATATCTCCCTTCCTCTATCTGTTAATGGAACACACCAGTACCCTTTTAATAGGTCAATCTTTGTAAGAAATTTTGCCTTTCCCACTCTGTCTATGCAATCATCCACCCTAGGAATAGGGTAAGCATCTGACTTCGTTACAGCATTCAATTTCCTGTAATCTGTGCAAAATCTAACAGTTCCATCAGGTTTAGGTACAATAACACAGGGCGAACTCCAGTTTGAAATAGAATGTCTAATAATATCATTTTCCAACATGTATTTTATCTCCTGATCAACAAGTTTACTTTTTTCCACATTCATTCGATATGGGTGTTGTTTGATTGGGTTTTGCATCCCCAACATCAACATCATGGGTGATTATCGATGTTCTGTTTGGAACATCTGGGAACAGATTTTTAAATTTTAAAATTAATTCTCTCATCTGTTGTTTTTGTGAAACTTGTAAATGGTCCAACTTCGTTTCAAGGTTCTCCATCATATTTTGGTTTTTTAATTTCGATGGAACAATATTTGGTCTAAATTGGCCTTCCTCAACATCAACATCAGGCATTCTAGAAACAACCTTCACATCACCCACCAAGGCCACAACTGAATCTCTTTCATAATAAGGCTTTAGCATGTTTACGTGACAGAGTTGTGTTTTTTCTTTTTAATTCTGTCAACTCAGGGTCCTTTGTCAGTTCCACCATAAATTCCTTCCTCGACAAAGACAAATCTTTAAATTCAGGCTCACTACAAGGATGTTGATCCTCCAGTGAAGACAGGAAAGTCTCAGACAAGGCATCATAATTTTCTTCCTGTTTAGGACTGTCACAGGGAACAACTTCAGGCTGCACAGGACTGTCAGCCTTGGCTAATTCTTTAGCTCTAGATCGAGTCACCGCACATGATGGGTAAACGTCTGGATCATTCTCAGACTCATCAATCCTTGGTTTGGTCGTTAACTGTACCACAGGAACAATTTCTCCATCCACAAGGTCGTTACCCAATAACAAAGAAACTCCTTCCACTGGCAAACTAGGTCTTATCCCTATCTCGACAGGTCCTTCTACGAACTTTGACTTTAAAATCACCTTGTGTAAAGGGACAGATATGGTGTCACCTGTAACGCCTCGCACTAGATTTACCTCACCAGTGTCAGTTTCTTCACCAAAATTTAAAACACTGTCCAGCAAGAGAGATTGGCAAGCCCCAGTATCTCTAAGAATTTTCACTGGCACCTGGGGTGACCCATCATTCAGTGAAACAAAACCCTCTGATACATAAGAACGGAATTCCTTTCTCACCTCCTCCAACTTTTCAGCTTTTACCTCTTGCAAGGACTGATCTTTAACAGCATCTCCTAAACCTTTTTGATTTTTAATTGCCTGAAAGCAAGCATTGGGCACAGCTTCCTTCCTTTTTTTCAAAAGGGCACAATTAGCTATCACATGACCAGGTTTCTTACAGTAATAACAAGTACGCTCAACAGGTTTCTCCAGCACTGGCTTCTTTTCATGCTTCCCTTTTTGATAACCTCCCAATTTAATCTCCGGTTTACCTGGATTGTCCTTATAACTCTTTCGAAAGGTTTTAGGTTGTCCCCATTTGGATTTATGGGTTAAAGCATAAACATCTGCCAACCTAGCAGTTTCTTGTAAAATTTCCACTCCCTTTTCATTTAAATATGTAGTTATCTTAGCTGGAACACATCTTTTAAAGTCTTCCACTAATATCAATTCTTCCAATTTACCAAAATCCCCATCTATATTTTTAGCCATGCACCATCGTTCAAAACATATTCTCTTTTCATTGGCAAATTCCATATAAGTTTGATCTGCAGATTTCCTCGAGTCTCTAAATTTTTGTCTATAAGCTTCAGGTACCAATTCATAGGCCTTTAACACTGTTTGTTTTACTTTGGTATAATCAGCTGCATCCTCAACAGACAAAGCAGAATAAGCTTTTTGAGCTTTACCTTTAATTACACTCTGTAACATAAGAGCCCATCCTTCCTTTGGCCAGTTTGAACTCACAGCAACCTTTTCAAAATGTTGGAAATACTGATCAACCTGATCTTCCTCAAAAGGAGGGACTAATCGAACCTCCCTGCTGGCTGAAAAACCATCATCAGAATCAGATTCCAAACTCTTTTGCTTCATTTTTAACTCACGCTGCCGCTGTTTTTCCTTCTCCTCCCTATCCAGCTCCATCCTCCTCACTTCCATCTGGGCTTTCCTTTCCTCTGCCTCAGCCTCAAATTTCAACCAAATTAGTTCCCATTCCTGTTCAGCCTCTAACTTCACCCGAGTTAGCTCTCGTTCCCGTTCAGCCTCTAACCTTAACCGGGTTTGTTCTCGTTCAGCCTCTATCTTTGCCAGCTGCACCTGTGCCTCAGAAATTGCTAGTCCACTGCCAGGAAACTGTTTTAACACTTCCTCCTCAAACACCTTCTTTTCCACATAATGGCCAGCTATCAGTCTCTGAATATCTGCCTTTCTCATAAATCGCGTTACTGCCTCAAGATGTAGCTCTGCAGCAATTTTCACCAAATCAGGCTTCCTCATCCCCTGCAATCCACCAGGAGAAGGTTTTTTCAAAAATGTATCCATTGTTGCTGGTTTCCACACACACAAGCCAATTAGAAAGAATTTATCAGACCTCCCTCAACAATCTTTGGATTGAATCCCGAACGAATCTCGTCAATCTGGGGAACGATCCCAGACGACACTCATTAATCTTTGGGTTGGATCCCGGACGAGCCCCCAATTTTGTCACGAACCAGCAACAAAAGAAACGCACTGAGCATGATTCGGTGTTAAAAACTATTTTATTAATCACTACTTATGATAATACGTAAAATAAAAGTAAAAATGTTAGTATGTTAGACTTCAAAAATGTTAAACCTTGAACATTAACCCCAAAAACTAAACTCTTCGTGTGTGTGTGGCAAAGTCCAAAACTCCCAGTTCCGGAATGGTTCTTAAAGTTCAGTTCCGCAAGCCATAAGATGAAACACGAGCAAGGGTTTCTTCAACAACCACCGTTGTCAGAAGATAAGACGTAGATGTCGAAAAACATAGAGAGAGTAAATATGAAATCCAAATGTTCCACGATGGAACCCAAACGACACTTCAGTGTTTACTCGGTAGTGACTTCCTCACCCCGAAAAGCATCCGAATCGTGGTCGTCCACACACACAAATACCTGTTTCCTTCTACAGGTCAGCAACAAAGTGAACTCCACCGGATTACTTCCAACTTCCATACATGGATTTCAGTGGCAGACACAGTTATTGTTTCTCATCCATCGATAGAGAAAACTAGCAGGCTGGTGTCTCTCTCCCTTCTCTCTCTCTCTCCCTTCGACTGACCTCTTCAACAACGTCATTACGTCCTTTATCTTCTATTGACGTAAGCACGCCCCACACACACAAACACACACACTCTCTATCTTAAAGGGACTTTCACTGAGTCCGTAACACATGACATCCCACCTCCTGTACTCAGTACACCACCTTCACCACCCTGTCTACCCGTGTAGCCACTTTCAAGGAACTACGTACCTGCAACCCTCAGTCTCTCTGTTCTACAACACTCCCCAGGGCCCCACCATTTACTGGGCAAGTCCTGCCCTGGTCTAACCAAAGTACAACACCTCACATTTATCTGAATTAAACTCCATTTGCCATTCCTAGGCCCACTGGCCCAGTTGACCAATCTCAAGATTCTCCCTATTTACCACACTTCACCCCTTATATTGGTATTGGTATTGGTTTATTATTGTCACTTGTACCGAGGTACAGTGAAAAGCTTGACTTACAAACCGATCGTACAGGTCAATTCATTACACAGTGCAGTTACATTGAGTTAGTACAAAGTGCATTGATGTAGTACAGGTAAAAGTAACAATACAGAGTAAAGTGTCACAGCTACAGAGAAAGTGCAGTGCAATAAGGTGCAAGGTCACAACAAGGTAGATCATGAGGTCATAGTCCATCTCATTATATAAGGGAAACATTCAATAGTCTTATCACAGTGAGGTAGAAGCTGTACTTAAGTCTGGTGGTACGTGCCCTCAGGCACCTTTATCTTCTACCCGATGGAAGAGGAGAGAAGAGAGAATGTCCCGGGTGGGTGGGGTCTTTGATTATGCTGACTGCTTCACCAAGACAACGAGAGGTAAAGACAGAGCCCAAGGAGGGAATGCTGGTGTCCATGATGCTCTGGGCTGTGTCCACAACTCTCTGCAACTTCTTGAGGTCCTGGACAGAGCAGTTGCCATACCAAGCCATGATACATCCAAGTAGGATGCTTTCAATGGTGTATCGATAAAAGTTGGTGAGAGTCAAAGAGGTATAATTTTGTATACCTCTGTCAGTTCCCCCTCAACCTTCTCTGCTCCAAGGAAAACAAACCCAGCCCATCCCATCTCTACCCACAGCTGAAATGCTTCATCCCAGGCAACGTCCTGGTGAATCTCCTCTGCACTCTCTCCAATGCAATCAGATCCTTCCTACAGTGTGGCGACCAGAACTGCACACAGTTCTCCAGCTGTGGCCTAACCAGTGTTTTATAAAGCTGCACCGTGGCCTCCCAGCTGTTATATTCTATGCCATGACCAGTGAAGACAGGGACCCAATGTGCATTTGTTACCATCTTCCCCACCTGTGCTGCTGCCTTCAGGGATGCTTGGACGATTACACCGAGATCCTTCTATTCCTCAGTACTTCCCATTCATCATGTATGTTGTAGTCTCATCAGCCTCTCAAATTGTATCACTGCACACTTTTCAAGATTAAATTCCCACAGCCATTTCTCTGCCCTTCTCATCGTCTCCTCCATGTTGTTCTGCAGCTGAAGACAACCCTCTTCACTGTCAACACCACCACATGTTCTCATCCCAGCTGTGACTGTACGAATCCTAACTTCCAACAGACACTATCACTGGGCAATTGATTACACCTACTCTCCCCCTTTCTGATGAAGGTCCACTAACGACAACTCTCTGTTGGGTACTGGCCTTATAGACACTGAAGCTCACAGGGCCACAGTCTCCGAGACGATGATTCTTAGTGGGTTCATGGTTTGACAGATACTGGCTTACAAGTCCCACGGGCACCCGCTCTCACTGGGATAAGCCAGGGTCCCTCTCTCCTCAGTACCTCCGAGGGTCTTACAATTCCATATGCACATCCTAGCCTTATTTCTCCTCCTGAAATACATCCCCTTGCATTTTTAAGGATTAAATTCCATCTGAGGGCACGTACCAAGGGAGACTACAGATGCTGGAAGCTGGAGCAAAACACAAACTGCTGGAGAAATCAGTGGGTCAGGCAGCATCTGTGGAGGCAAAGGGATGGTCGATGTCTCGGGTTGAGATCAGTATTGGTGCAGGGTCTTGACCTGAGACGTTGACTGTCCCTTTGCTTCAACAGATGCTGCCTGACCCACTGAGTTCCTGCAGTAGTTTGGTTTTTACTGCCATTTCTCTGCTCACAGCCCCAATGTGAATGTAGCCAATTTCATGTTGAAGGGTTTGTCCAAGAGCTTTGGTGTCAACTGGCAAAAAGAGTGGTCTCCTGGGTTCTCTCAAAGGACATCGAGTGAATCGCCTTTGTCTCAAACAAGTTTGGTATTGGTATTGCTTTATTATTGTCACTTGTACCAAGGTACAGTGAAAAACATGTATTGCATACCGATCATACAGGTCAATTCATTACACGGTGCAGTTACATTGAGTTAGTACAGAGTGAATTGAGGTAGTGCAGGTAAAAGCAATAACAGTACAGAGTAAAGTGTCACAGCTACAGAGAAAGTGCAGTGCAATAACGGGCAAGGTCACAACAAGTTAGACCGTGAGGTCAGAGTCCATCCCATCGTATAAGGGAACCGTTCAATAGTCTTATCACAGTGGGGTAGAAGCTGTCCTTAAGCCTGGTGGTACGTGCCCTCAGGCTCTTGTATGTTCTACCTGATGGAAGAGGAGAGAAGACAGAATGACCCGGGTGGGTGGGGTCTTTGATTATGCTGGCTGCTTCGCCAAGGCAGTGAGTCCAAGGAGGGGAAGCTGGTTTCCGTGACGCGCTGGGCTGTGTCCACAACTCTCTGCAGTTTCTTGCAGTCCTGAGCAGAGCAGTTGCCATATCAATCCATGATGCATCCAGATAGGATGCTTTCTTCGGTGCATCGATAATAGTTGGTGGGTGTCAAAGGGGACATACTGAATTTCTTCAGCATCCTGAGGAAGTAGAGGTGCTGGTGAGCTTTCCTGGCCGTGGCATCTACATGATTTGACCAAGACAGGCCATTGATGATGTTCACTCCTCGGAACTTGAAGCTTTCAACTTTCTCAACCTCAGCACTGTTTATGTAGACAGGAGCATGTGCACTAACCCCCCTTACTGAAGTCAATGACCAGCTCTTTTCTTTTGCTGACATCGAGGGAAAGGTTACTTTCCCTCAATATCACAAGTTACACAGATATACAACATTCACAAGAAAAACATAAATTAACAACATGAATTATAAAATTTATAGTGATCTTATTGTAATTTTTATGTCTTGCACTGTACTGCTGCTGCAAAACAACACATTTCACAACAGGTGTCAGTGATAATCAACCTGATTCTGATTCTGACAAAACTGTACTCAAAAGAACACAATTAGAACAAAAAAAAAGTCCGTTTTAGTGCAAAGTGGTCAAAGTGTTCACAGTGTTGCTAAACTGCAGTGATTAGGGTTTTGCCAGTTGGTTCAAGAACCGAATGGTTGAAGGGAAATAGCTGTTCTTGAACCTGGTGGTGTGGGACTTCAGGCTTCTGTACCTCCTGCCCGATGGTAGCTGCGAGAAGATGGCATGGCCTGGATGGTGGGGATCTTTGATGACATGTTGCCTTCTTGAGGCAGCGCCTCATTTAGAAACTTCCGATGGTGGTGAGGGATGTGCCTGTGATGTATTGGGCTGAGTCCACTACACTTGGCCGCTTCTCACATTCCTGTGCATTCGAATTGCCGTTCAGACCATGATCCAGCAGTCAGGATACTTTCAACAGTACATCTGTAGAAGTTTGTTAGCGTGTTTGGTGTCTTGCCGAACCTCCTTAACCTTTGAAGAAAGTAAAGACGCCGGCAAGATTACAGAAGCAGCCCGGGAGCCGTTGGAGCAGCAGTTCCCTTTCAGGTCCGGTGAGTGTGTTTAAAAAGCTTAATAAGTGGAGGGCAACTGAAGGTTTAAACAGAGTGTTGAGTGGCTGATTAGAGGGAGTGAGTACTTGAGATAATTGGCAGGGACAAATATAAGGAGGGGTAACTGAAGAGGAATGGCCAGTGTGTGAGTGGCTCAGGGTAGGAGTGGAGCTTTGAGGATTTGGCAAGCAGAGGCTGAGGACAAGCTTGCTCCCAGAGTGGTAAGGCTGGGTAAGTTCCTTTAATTAATTTAATTCACATAGGAATAGGTAATGAAGGCAGCAGTTAGGGCAGTTGAGCGCTCTGTATGCAGTATGTGGGAAGTCAGGGACGGCACACTTTTCCCTGATGACTACACCTGTAAAAGGTGCATCTAGCTGCAGCTCCTAACAAACCGAGTTAAGGAACTGGAGCTGGATGAACTTTGGAGCATTTGTGAGGCAGAAATAGACAGGAGTTTCAGGGAGATAGTCACCCCTAAAAGTCATGAGACAAGTAGCTGGGTGAATGTCAAGAGAGGGAAGGGGTATAGACAGAAAGAGCAGAACACCCCTGTGGCCGTTTCCACCAACAATAAGTATACTGTTTTGGACACTGCTGGTGGGGATGACCTACCAGGGACAAGTTGCAGTGGTCGTGTCTCTGGCACTGAGACGGGACCCTCAGCTCAGAAAGGAAAAAGGGAAAAGAGGAGAGTAGTAGTGATAGGGGATTTGATAGTTAGGGGGACAGATAGGAGGTTCTGTGGGAGAGATCGAGAATCCCGGATGGTCTGTTGCCTCCCTGGTGCCAGGGTCCGCGATATCTCGGATCGAGTTCTCGATATTCTCGGGAGGTAGGGTGAGCAGCCAGGTGTCGTGGTCCATGTAGGGACCAATGATGTGTATAGGAAGGAGGAGGAGGTCCTGCAAAGAGTATAGAGAGTTAGGTGCAAAGTTGAAGGACAGGACCTCCAAGGTTGCAATCTCAGGATTGCTACCTGTGCCACGTGCTGGTGAGGCTAGACATAGGAAGATAATGCAGCTAAATACATGGCTAAGGAGATGGTGCAGGAGGGAGGGCTTCATGTTTCTGGACAATTGGGCTTCCTTCCAGGGAAGGTGGGACCTGTTCTGATGGGACGGTTTGCACCTGAACTGGAGGGGGACTAATATACTTGCGGGTAGGTTTGCTAGTGCTGCTCTGGGGGGTTTAACCTAGATTTGCAGGGGGAGAGAAACCAGAGTGTTAGAGCAGATCGTGAAGTGGAGGAGGTTAAAGGTCATGTGAGGACAGTATGTTCTGATGGAAATCAAAGGTTTGTACGTGATAGATGTACCTGAGAACATTTCTATTTCAATGCAAGGAGCATTGTCGGTAAGGCAGATGAGTTTAGGGTGTGGATTGGCACATGGGATTATGACATTATGGCTATTAGTGAGACTTGGATGCAGGAAGGGCAGGACTGGCAGCTTAATGTTCCGGAGTTCTGTTGTTTCAGACGTGATAGAGGAGGAGGGATGAAAGGGGGAGGTGTGGCGTTACTAGTCAGGGAAAATATCACAGCTGTGCATAGACAGGACAGCCCGGTGGGCTCGTCTACAGAGTCCATATGGGTGGAGCTGAGGAACGGGAAAAGTGTGACCACACTAATAGGGGTGTATTATAGACCACCCAATAGTCAGAATTGGAGAAGCAAATCTGTAGCAGGATAGCAGACTGATGTAAGAAACAGAAAATTGTAATAGTTGGGGATTTTAACTTCCCACATATTGACTGGGACACCCACACTGAAAGGGCTGGATGGCTTGGAGTTTGTCAAATGTGTTCAGGAAAGTTTTCTAAATCAATATATAGAGGTACCAACGAGAGAGGATGCAATACTTGATCTCCTAGTAGGGAACCAGACAGGTCAGGTGACAGAGTATGTATAGAACCATAGAACAATACAGCACAATACAGGCCCTTCGGCCCACCATGTTGTGCTGACCTTCAAAACCACACCTAAGACTATTTAATCCCTTCCTCCCACATATCCCTCTATTTTCAATTCCCGCATATGCTTATCTAACAATCTCTTGAACTTGACCAACGTATCAGCCTCCACCACCACCCCAGGCAGCACATTCCATGCACGAACCACTCTCTGGGTGAAAAACTTCCCTCTGACATCTCCTTTGAACTTCCCACCCAATACCTTAAAGCCATGCCCTCTTGTATTGAGCATTGATGTCCTGGGAAAGAGACACTGGCTGTCCACTCTATCTATTCCTCTCAATATCTTGTAGACCTCTCATGTCTCCCCTCATCCTCCTTCTCTCCAATGAGTAAAGCCCTAGCTCCTTTAGTCTCTCCTCATAATCCATACTCTCTAATCCAGGCAGCATCCTGGTAAATCTCCTCTGCACCCTTTCCAATGCCTCCACATCCTTCCTATAATGAGGTGACCGGAACTGCACACAGTACTCTAAGTGTGGTCTAACCAGAGTTTTGTAAAGCTGCATCATTACTTCGTGGTTCTTAAACTCTATCCCACGATTTATGAAAGCTAACACCCCATAAGCTTTCTTAACTACCCTATCCACCTGTGATGCAACTTTCAGTGATTTCTGGATATGAACCCCCAGATCCCTCTGCTCCTCTACACTGCCCAGAATCCTACCATTTACCTTGTACTCCGCCTTGGAGTTTGTCCTTCCAAAGTGTACCACCTCACACTTCTTTGGATTGAACTCGATCTGCCACTTGTCAGCCCAGCTCTGCATCCTATCAATATCCCTCTGTAAGCTTTGACAGCCCTCCACACTATCCACAACATCACTGATCTTTGTGTCATCTGCAAACTTGCAAACCCACCCTTCCACCTCCTCGTCTAAGTCATTAATAAATATCACAAAAAGTAGAGGTCCCAGAACCGATCCTTGTGGGACACCACTAGTCACAGCCCTCCAATCTGAATGCACTCCCTCCACCACAACCTTCTGCTTTCTACAGGCAAGCCAATTCTGAATCCACACGGCCTCCCTGGATCCCTTGGCCTCTGACCTTCTGAAGAAGCCTACCATGTAGAACCTTGTCAAACACCTTACTAAAATCCATGTAGACCACATCTACTACACTACCCTCATCAATCTTCTGAGTCACCTCCTCAAAGGGCACTATCAGGCTTGTGAGGCAAGATCTTCCCGTCACAAATCCATGCTGGCTGTCCCTAATCAGTCCATGATTCTCTAAATGCTCATAGATCCTATCTCTTAGAATCCTTTCCAACAGCTTGCCCACCACAGACGTAAGGCTCACTGGTCTGTAATTCGCTGGACTATCCCTACTACCTTTTTTGAATAAGGGGACAACATTTGCCACCCTCCAATCCTCCAGTACCATCCCCGTGGACAACAAGAACTCAAAGATCCTAGCCAATGGTTCAGCAATCTCCTCCCTCGCCTTGCAAAGTAGCTTGGGGAATATTCCGTCAGGCCCCGGGGACTTATCTGTCCTAATATTTTCTAACAGCTCCAACACATCCTCTCTTGATATCTACATACTCTAGAGCCTTACCATTACCAACACTGTCCTCAGCATAATCAAGACCCCTCTCCTTGGTGAATACTGAAGAGAAGTATTCATTGAGGACCTCACCCACTTCCACAGCTTCCAGGCACATCTTCCCACCTTTGTCTTTAATCGGACCTACCTTTACTCTAGCCATCCTACTGTTCTACTGTATGAGAAAGAAGCCTTGGGATTCTCCTTAACCCTACTCGCCAAAGCCTTTTCATGTCCCCTTCTCACTCTCCTCAGCCCCTTCTTAAATTCCTTCCTTGCTACTCTATATTCCTCACGAGCCCTGTCTGATCCTTGCTGCTTACACCTTATGTATGCTGCTGCCTTCCTAACTAGTTGTTCCACCTCTCTTGTCACCCATGGTTCCTTCACCCTGCCATTCCTTCTCTGCCTCACCAGGACAAATTTATCCCTAACATCCTGCAAGAGATCCCTGAACATTGACCACATCTCCATAGTACATTTCCCTTCAAAAATGTCATCCCAATTTACACTCGCACATTCTCGCCTTATAGCCTCATAATCTGCCTTTCCCCAATTAAATATCTTCCCGTCCTCTTTGCTCCTATTTCTGTCCATTACAATGTTAAAGGTTATGGAGCAGTGGTCACTGTCCCCCAAATGCTTGCCCACTGAGAGATCTGTCATCTGACCCAGTTCATCACCCAAAACTAGATCTAATATGGCATTGCCTCTAGTCGGCCTGTCAACATACTGTGAAAGGAATCCATCCTGGACACACTTAACAAACTGCGCCCCATCTAAACCTTTGGCACTAAGCAGGTGCCAATCAATATTTGGGAAGTTGAAGTCTCCCATGATAATAACCCTGTTATTTTTGCATCTTTCCAAAATCGGCCTCCCAATCTGCTCCTCAGTATCCCTGCTGCTACCAGGGGGCCTATAGACTACTCCCAGTAGAGTACCTGCTCCTTTCTTGTTCCTAACTTCCACCCATATTGACTCGAGAGGATCCTTCTACATTATCCACCCTTTCTGCAGCTGTACTAGTGTCCCTGACCAATATCGCCACCCCTCCTCCTCTTCTCCCCCCTCCCTATCCCTTATAAAACACTGAAAACCAGGAATATTCAATATCCATTCCTGAGCTGGTGTCAGCCATGTCTTTGTGATAGCCACAATATCATAGTCCCATGTACTTATCCAAGCTCTCGGTTCATCTCCCTTATTCCTGATGCTTCTTGCATTTAAGTAAATGCACTTTAGCCCATTCACCTTTCTACTTTTATAGCCTGTACTCTGCTTCTCCTTCCACAAAGCCTCTCTACCTGTCAGATCTGACTTTTCCCCATCCCCTTCTTCCTCTGACCTACCCCTCTGGTTCCCATCCCCCTAGCAAACTATAGTTTAAACCCTAGCATAGGTGAACATTTTGAGTCCAGTGACCATAATATCATTAGTTTCAAGTTAATTATGGATAAGAACAGGTCTGGTCCTCGAGTTGAGGTTCTAAATCGGAGAAAGGCCAATTTTGTGGAAATGAGAAAGGATCTAGGAAGAGTGGATTGGGATAAGCTGTTTTCTGGCAAGGATGTCTTCAGTAAGTGGAAGGCCTTCAAAGGTGAAATTTTGAGAGTGCAGAGTTTGCATGTTTCTGCCAGGATTAAAGGCAAAGTTAACAAGCATAGGGAACCTTGGTTTTCAAGGGATATCAGCGATCTGGTTAAGAAAAGGAGGGAGGTGTATAGCAGGTATAGGCAACTAGGAACAAACGAGGTACTTGAAGAGTATAGAAAATGTAAGAAAGTACTAAAGAAGGAAATCAGGAAAGCAAAAAGAAGACATGAGTTTGCTCTGGCAGATAATGTGAAGGTAAACCCCAAGGGTTTCTACAAGTATATTTAAAATAAAAGGATAGTAAGGGACAAAATTCCTCGCCTAGAAGATCAGAGTGGTCGGCTAAGTGTGGAGCCTCAGGAGATTGGGGAGATCTTAAACAGTTTTTTTGCATCAGTATTTACTCAGGAAACTGGCATAGTGGATATGGAAGGAAGGGTAACAAGCAGTAGTGTCATGGAACATATAGAGATTAAAGAGGAGGAGGTGCTTGCTGCCTTACAGCAAATAAAGGTAGATAAATCCCCCGGGCCTGACATGATATTTCCTCAGACCTTGAGAGAGACTAGTGTAGAAATTGCAGGGGCCCTGGCAGATATATTTAAAATGTCCTTAGCCACAGGTGCGGTGCCGGAGGACTGGAGGGTAGCTCATGTTGTTCTGTTGTTTACAAAAGGCTCTAAAAGTAAACCAGGTAATTACAGGCCGATGAGCCTGACATCAGTAGTGGGTAAATTATTGGAAGGTGTTCTGAGAGATCGAATATACAAGTATTTGGATAGCCAAGGGCTGATTAAGGAAAGTCAGCATAGCTTTGTGCGTGGTAGATCGTGTTTAATGAATCTTGTAGAGTTTTTTGAGAAGGTTACCAAGAAAGTAGATGAAGGAAAGGCTGTGGATGTTGTCTACATGGACTTTAATAAGGCCTTTGACAAGGTCCCACATGGAAGGTTAGTTCAGAAGATTCAGACACTAGGTATCCATTGAGAGGTTGTAAACTGGACTCGAAATTGGCTGGGTGGGAGAAGAGAGTGGCAGTGGATGGTTGTTTCTCAGACTGGAGACCTGTGACTAGTGGTGTGCCTCAGGGATCTGTGTTGGGGCACACCACTGTTTAATGTCTATATCAATGATCTAGATGATAATGTGGTAAATTGGATCAGCAAGTTTGCTGATGACACTAAGATTGGAGGCGTAGTGGACAGCGAGGAAGGCTTTCAAAGCTTGCAGAGGGATCTTGACCAACTGGAAAAATGGGCCAGAAAATGACAGATGGAATTTAATGCAGACAAGTGTGAGGTGTTGCATTTTGGAAGGACAAATCAAGGTAGGACATACACAGTAAATGGTAGGGCACTGAGGAGTGCGGAGGAACAAAGGGATCTGGGAGTTCAGATACATAATTCACTGAAAGTGGCGTCACAGGTAGACAGGGTTGTCAAGAAGGCTTTTGGCATCCTGGCATTCATAAATCAAAGTATTGAGTATAGGAGTTGGGATGTTATGGTGAGGTTGTATAAGTCATTGGTGAGGCCAAATTTGGAGTATTGTGTGCAGTTCTGGTCTCCTAACTATAGGAAGGGTATCAGTAAGATTGAAAGAGTGCAGAGGAGATTTACTAGAATGTTGCCGGGTCTTCGGGAGTTGAGTTACAGGGAAAGATTGAACAAGTTAGGACTTTATTCCTTGGAGCATAGAAGAATGAGGGGAGATTTGGTAGAGGTTTACAAAATTGAGGGGTATAGACAGTAAATGCGAGTAGGCTCTTTCCACCTAGATTAGGAGAGATAAGTATGAGAGGACATGGCTTTAGGGTGAAAGGGGCAAGATTTAGGGGGAACATTAGGCGGACTTCTTCACTCAGAGAGTGGTGGGAGTGTGGAACGAGCTGCCATCTGACGTGGTAAATGTGGGCTCACTCTTGAGTTTTAAGAATAAATTGGACAGATACATGGATGGGAGAGGTCTGGAGGGTTATGGACTGGGTGCAGGTCAATGGGATTAGTGGAGTAAAGTTTCAGTGCAGAATAGAAGGGCTGAATGGTCTGTTTTCTGTGCTGTAGTGTTCTATGGTTCTAAGATCAGCAATTATTGTCCTGCCTGAATTGCCCTTCAGAAGGTGGTGGTGAACCATCCTACTGGTGGAGGTACTCCCACAATGCTGTTCGGGAGGGATTCAGACCCAGTGGCTGTGAAGGATCAGTAATATATTTATCTTGCTTATTTCTAACTCTGTAATACAGTATGAGGAATTTCCCAGTCAGGATGCTGTGCAGTGTCGCAGGGAAACCAGCAGGGGGTGGTGTTTACCTCTGCCTGCTCCCCATGTCCTTTCCGATGGGAAACCAGCAGGTCTCTGACTGAACTCTGAGAAGCTGGTCAGGTGGCATTTGTGGAGGCAAAGGGACAGTCGATGTTTCAGGATGAGACCCTGCGTCAATCCTGATCTCAACCCAAAATGCCAGCCATCCCTTTGCCTCCACAGATGCTGCCTGACCCACTGATTCCTCCAGCAGTTTAGGCATAGGTGAGTGGTAGAATCTGGGAGGTAATGATGGTGAGGAAGTGAAGGGTTAAGAATTGCAACCATACCTATAACTGGCAAACAAAATATATATATGCATTTATATTTCTTTAGCAAGGACTAGCAAGCTGCTGACCCACTAGTTAGGTTGGAATGTTAAGTATGTTATGTTACGGACTCAGTGAAAGTCCCTTTTAGAGAGTGTGTGTGTATGTGTGTGTGGGGCGTGCTTACGTCAATAGAAGATAAAGGACGTAATGACGTTGTTGAAGAAGTCAGAAGAAGAAGAAGGAGAGAGAGAGAGAAGGAAGAGAGACACCAGCCTGCTTGTTTTCTCTATCGATGGATGAGAAACAATAACTGTGTTTGCCACTGAAATCCATGTATGGAAGTTGGAAGTAATCCGGTGGAGTTCACTTTGTTGCTGACCTGTAGAAGGAAACAGGTATTTGTGTGTGGACGACCACGATTCGGATGCTTTTCGGGGTGAGGAAGTCACTACCGAGTAAACACTGAAGTGTCGTTTGGGTTCCATCGTGGAACATTTGGATTTCGTATGTACTCTCTCTATGTTTTTCTACATCTACATCTTATCTTCAGACAACGGTGGTTGTTGAAGAAGCCCTTGCTCATGTTTCACCTTATGGCTTGCGGAACTGAACTTTAAGAACCATTCAGGAACTGGGAGTTTTGGACTTTGTCACACACACACACGAAGAGTTTAGTTTTGGGGTTAACGTTCGAGGTTTAACATTTTTGAATTCTAACATACTAACATTTTTTTTTACTTTTATTTTACGTATTATCATAAGTAGTGATTAATAAAATAGTTTTTAACACTGAATCATGCTCAGTGTGTTTCTTTTGTTGCTGGTTTGTGACAGTTAACTGCCTTTGTTTCGGGTAACAAACCATTCCGATATGTCAGACGGTGGCGATGCTGAGTGTAATTAACATCAAGGTGAAGACTTGGTCTGAACAATGAAGGGTGATACCTGCCTTTGAAAGCCTTGATTATAACTCAATTATACTAAGACAAAAGGTGTGATAGCTGTCTCGGGATCTCTATAGCTTGACCGAAACTCGCGGCGCCGTTTGCATGGGATGTGCGTGACAATTCCTGTATAAACGTCTGTCTGCCCTTTGTTCGGGGAGAACTCAGGAAGCGACTCTTAGTGAGTGCTGAAGAGAATTCTCCTAGCGGTGCACTGCTAATAAAGGTACTTGTTCGAGTCGACCTTGTGGCACTGTGTTATTTACAGCGGACGGAAAGGGAAAATTGATTTCGGGACGACAGTGGGATTGTGGGGAGAATGAAATAGGGATTAGTGTAAATGGGTGTTTTGTTTGATTGTCGACATGGAGTTGGTGGGCCGAAGGGCCTGTTTCCATGCTGTGCAACTCTATGACTATATGACTGAGCAGGCGAGATGGTAGAGAACAAGATGAACGTAAAGCAGGAAGGAGCAAGGCACCATCACAACGCAGCTTGGATCCAAGTGTGAGGACAGAAGGCGGTGAGTGCATGGAATGAGCTGCCAGAGGAAGTGGTAGAGGTGGGAACAATTGTAATGAATTTAGTCGGCATGGATGAGTTGGGCCGAAGGGCCTGTTTTCATACTATATAGCTCTATGACTGAGCAGGTGAGATGATAGAGAACAAGATGAGGGCGGTTTGCAACATAAACCGTTCCCAAAGAATAAAAATTATCATTTTAGTAATTTCTTAATGAGAGTCAGTGGATATTTCAGCCCCAGCTTTATCTCGTCTCTGATCTTACTCTGTGTCCCTGTGTAAGCAAATGGGTTCACGCAGCAACACAAAAGCTGAAGCACGTACCCGCTTTCTTGCAGAGGGAAAATTAAGTCACTGAAATTAGAACCTGAAAAGTAAGCAACGTTGGCAATGCGAACGTAGAGGAAAGTTATCAGTATCAATAGCCACAAGAGAATGAAGATACCGGAGATACTGAGGAGCAGGACAATAGACTTCCTGCGGCTGTCCGTCTCCAGGTCGCTCTGTCTCTCACTGTTTCCACCGCCCTGGAGTCTCCTGCGGATTCTAATGGCCCTTGAAATGTGCCTGACCGTGAGGAAATTGAGCAGCAAAATTAGAACAAATGGCAGACAAGGGGTTAAAATGCTGTCGATCCAGTCATAAGCTACCCAGCCAGGTGAGGTATAAAATGCTGACTTAACTTTGCACAGTGTGGGCTCTCTTTTATGTGGAGGTTCAAATACAAAATAGAAAAATATATTTTTGAAACAGCTCAGGGCAGTGACCGTTCCAATCACCACAGCCGCCGTTCGCTCCGTGCAATATTTTGTTTTCAATTTTTGGCAGCAAATAGCCACAAAGCGATCAAAGGTGAACATCACTGTCACCCAGACGGAGCAGTCTCTTATGGCGTAAGTTACCACGGCATTCACATTGCAAGCGGGAACAAAGGTCAGGAAATTGAGCGGGAAAGTCATGGGAACAATCCGGTTTAGTATCACAACCGTGATAATGACCAGGAGATCCGTCACCGCCATCGACAGCAGGTAGACAGTGATACATCTGGAGAGACCACATCGTCTGCGGAACATTACCCCAATCACGGCCAAGTTAGCTGCAATAGAGGAAAACAGAGGGAATGAGTTAGTTATTTTGTGTGTGTGTTGGGGTGATGTTTTTTGTGTATGTGATGAATATTTTGTTACAATGTATGTGTTGTGTGGTGTAATGTTTTATTTGAACATGTATGTTTGACAAAGAAGAAAAACATTAAACTCAGAAAACTGTACACGACAATATTCACTGCAACCTTTTGCTTTGACACCTGAAACTGAGTTGACAGACAGTTTCCTCAAAGAATTGTATCTTCTGATTAACTGCACTGTGATGTTGCAACATACTTCAGTTTGGACCTTCCCATCGAATCTGTATCTCTGGAATACACACAGAGCAAGGATATTATCTTCCACTGAAAACTTCAACACTATCAACACCACTGATTTTTCTGTTGTTCGTTATCTCTTCCATAAAGCTGAAAATCCTGAAAAAATGCATCTTCTTCTACTAGTTTCACCCCATCCAGTAGTTCTCCCTCTGGTACAATGCCATTGACCCCTCCTCTTGTGAAGAAACCCAGATGGATTTTTGAAGCTGACTTCCCGAAAGCGATATATGCATATTTAAACCACATTTGGATGTGTATTTAAAGAGCGCTCTTGACATAGTGCTAAAAAGTAGGATGAGGCTTTTCCCACTCGCACAGAGACAGTGCACCAACTGGCCCAACATTGTAAATCTTCATAACTCAGTTAAATCACAGATCACTGCTGCAAAGCTGCGCTCCCTCGGATGTCCCTTTCACACGCACCTCTTCATCCACCAAACCAATTCTGTATTTCACTCCACTCCCTCCCCACATGCACCACTAGTGATCTGGTTTGTCCAATCTACATGTAGTTTCAGATGCTCCACAATTTTTACCTCTTCACCAAGAATACCAACATCAAGCCCTGTTACACCATGCACCCCTCCTCTTGGCTCCACTCACTTGAGCTAAAATCCTATCCATCTGAATTCATCAATGACCGATCTTCCAAATTGCACTCTCCATGAATTCACTTTCATCACCTCTCTGCAGCCAGTACATTGCATCACAAATTCTCCAGTAAAACTACCCATCCTGCACTGACTGACCTACTGGATACCCTACTATTTCAACATTCTCATTCTGTTTTCTAAACACTCCACGTCCTGTTTTAAAGTCCTCAATGTAAATTTGGTGTCAAATTTAATTTGAAACAGTTCATACAAATGCCATAAGAAAAAATATCGCTTCCATTATAGTTGGGTGTTTATCATCAGAATGAGAAGGTATGATATAATCGGTATCAAAATCATGGAAGATTAGAAGTTGCAAAGAAGAAATTGCACCGCTAATTGTCATGAAATGCACAATAAAAAATAAAATTTAAGGGGAATAAAATATTCAATTAAAATGGTACAACCAAATGGGGAAAAACAATTAAAGGGTATTAATGATACTGGGAGAAGAGCAAAGGGGTAAAAATCTACAATTGACAGAAAGCAACAATCCCAGTAAACACAGCAGTGATGCAACATTTCACAGCATTTTGCAGATTGCTAATTAACACCAATACTTTACCAGGAATGCCGATGACTGCAATGATGGAATAGCAAATGCCCAATCCCAAGATACATGGAACTCCATGCATTGCTATTGAAAGCTTTCAGCTTACTGTACACTGCATTCACAGTCTGATACACTTATACCTGACATCAGTCACCAGGGAGCACATTAGGAAAGCATCTTTGTTTTTTATGCTAATTACATTAATTGAAACGAGCAACTGAAAGCAGCTAATGTCAATAATTGTTTTGATGAATAAATGTTTGTAATGAGTAATCTTGCTTCTGCTTCCAAGAAAAATAAGGACCGTCTTAAATGGTGGATGTAATTGGTGACAGCTGTCTTTAGCCCTGTGAACACAGCAACCTGGAACAAGATGACGTTGGCATAAAAAAATGAACAGATGCATTGGATTTACTTGTGCAATGATCAAAGTCAAGTTTATTGTCATATGCACAAGTATATGTGTGCACAGGTACAGTGAAAAACTAACTTGCAGCAGCATCACAGGCTCATCGCATCACATAACCATCATTTACATGAAAAAGATAAATTATCCACAATTTTGACAAGAAAGAACACAATTTGAACAACAAAAAAAACAAAGTTCATTTTAGTGCAAATTGATGAAAGTGTTTTGTCCAACAGTGGTGTGGTGTCAATGAATTTGTGTATGACATTGGAGCTGTGCTTAGCCACACCGTCATGTGTGTATAGAGAGTAGAGCAGGGGGCTAAGCATGCAGCCTTGAGGTGCAACGGTGTTGATGGTCAGTGAGGAGGAGATGTTGTTACCAATCCTCACTGACTGAGGTCTGCCAATGAGAAAGTCGAGTATCCAGTTGCAGAGGGAGGCACAGAGACCCAGAGATTGAACTGTAGTCAATGAACTGCAGCCTGGCAGATGAGTTCCTGTGATCCAGATGGTCCAGAGCAGAGTGAAGAGCCAGAGAAATCACATCTGCTGTTGACCTGTTGTGGTGGTCGGCAAATTGAAGTGGATCCAGGTCATCTCTGAAGCAGGAGTCGATTTGCACCATAACCAACTTCTCGAAGCACTTCATTATGGTTGATGTTAGCGCTACCAGATTACAGTCATTGAGGCAGGCCACCACACTCTTCTTGGGCACTGGTACAACAGGTAATTTTATGAAGCAGATGGGAACCTCAGACTGTAGAAGCGGGATTGAATATGTCCATAAATACTCCAGCCAGTTGGTCCGCACAGGTCTCTAGTCCTCGTATAGGTACTCCATCTAGATCAGGTACCTTTCAAGCATTAACCCTCTTGAAGGATGCCCGGACGTCAGTCTCAAGAGACTGAGATTACAGGGTCATTTGGAGATGTGGGGCTTGTGTGGGTGTGTCATAGTTCTCCCTATCAAAGTGTACATAAAAGGCTTTGAGCTCATCCGGGAGTGATGGGTCGTTGCCACTTATGCCACCGGATGTAGACTGCAGTCAGGATGATGGTGGAGAACTCCCGTGGAAGGTAGAAAGGTCGGCACTTCACTGCCAGATGTCCCAGGTCAGGGGAGCATGAATGGGACAAGACCGCCACGTCCGTGCACCACCACGAGTATATCATAAAGCAGACACAGCCGCCTGGTCCATGTGGTGGATCGAGAAACCCTCGGGCTGGAGCGCTGTGTCAGGAGAGTTGGGAGTGAGCCATGTCTCTGTGAAACAAAGTACACAGCAGTCCCTCACGTCCCCCTGATAAAGCAATCTCGCTTTGAGGGGTCCCCCACAGGATCGTGTGTGCTGTGGACGGTGTAAGCGAGATTCTGATCTGAAGATTTACATTTTGCGATAGTTATTTAGCGTTCTTGCTGTTGTTCTTTCTTGTATTAGTTGTAGTTTTGACACTGTATGTCATTGTGTAGTGCTTTTAGTGAGTAAACTCTGAGGTCCTCAATTTTGTTTTCTAATGACTGCACATTAGCCAGGAGGTTTTAGGACTTAGGACCCAGTGCTTCAGTCTTGAATTGAGCAAGTATCAAAAGGTTGGGAGAAAGCTGCTAACCATGATAGTAATTCAATATTAGAAGTAACATAGTCAAAGGTGAATCATCCTTCAAGATTTGAGTTTTGGAAAAGTAGACATGAGAGGGTTAAGGCTGAAGCATCAGTTGAACAAAAACTATCATTGCAGTTCAAGGATTCAAATAATTATTTATTACAATACTTGGGTTACTGCTCAATGAAAGCTCAGTTCGTGTAATAAAGAGCATTGGTCACCAAGGGAAATGGGAACTGGTGTAAAACAAAAGAGGGATTAATCGACTGTCAGCAACTGTAGAGACTCAGCAGATAGTGAGTGTTGCAGGTCGAGATTTTCTGATTCTAAGATGACAGAACTGTTGGTGTTGACTTTCATTCACCATCAAACTGACGGCAACTTCAGGAGTTAAGTCTGTGTACAGCGAAACGTGGAACAACCAGTGCACCTCCACGCATCGTGCTGTCTGCAGCCTTCTCCACTGTGGTCAGAGGAAATCACTTGAATGTTGAGTAGTTGAGCCTCCTTCATTGTAAATTACCCTGTAAAAATATTCACTTTGTTGCATGAGGTCGGGCAGGACAGTAAGTCATATTAATGCTCAGCAAACTGTTGGTGGCTCTCCAGTTTATGTCAATGTCGAGTTTATTGTCAAATGCACAAGTACATGTGTGCACGGGTGCAATGAAAACTGACATGCAGCAGCATCACTGGCAGAAAGCAGCATTCACTGGAAAAGCATGAATTAAACACAAATTATACAAAATTTTTTCAAGCAAGTACACAATTAGAACCAAAAAAACAAAGTCCATTTTGGTGCAAAGTGATGGAAGTGGTCATAGTGTTGCTGAATTGTAGTGATTAGGGTTTTGCTGGTTGGTTCAAGAACTGAATGGTTGATAGGAAGTAGCTGTTCTTGAACCTGGTGGTGTGGGACTTCAGGTTTCTGTACCTCCTGCCCGATGACAGCTGGAAAAGATGGCATGGTCCGGATGGTGGGGATCTTTGATGAAGGATGTTGCCTTGCTGAGGCAGTTCTCCTGGAGATACTACTGATGGCGGGGAAGGATATGCAAGTGATGTATTGGGCAGAGTCCACTTCTCTCTGCAGATTCTTACATGCGAATTTCCATTCGGACCATGATGCAACCAATCAGGATACTTTCAAGAGAACATCTGTAGAAGTTTGTAAGTGTTCACTGACAAGCCAAACTTCCTTACCCTCCTGAGAAAGTAAAGATGCTGACACGCCTTCCTTGTGATTGCATCTTTGTGCATGTCCTGGGACAGGTCATCCAATATGTTAACACCCAGGAATTTAAAGCTGCTGACTCTCTCCACCGCCAATCCCCAATGTAGACTGGCGCATGTTCACCCTCCTTCCCCTTCCTGAAGTCAACAATCAGCTATTTAGTTGTGCTGACATTGAGTGAGAGGTTGTTGTTGTGGCTCCACTCAACCAGGTGTCCTATCTCGCTCCGGTAAGCTGACTCATCACCACCTGTGATTCGTCCAACAACAGTGGTGTCATCAGTGAATTTGTATATGGCATTGGAACTGTGCTTAGCGACACAGTCACGTGTGTACAGAGAGTAGAGCAGGGGCCTAAGCACGCAGCCTTGAGGTGCACCTGTGTTGATGGTCAGCGAGGAGGAGATGTTGTTACCAATCCTCACTGAATGAGGTCTGGGTCACCAGCAGACAGTTCCCTTGGTAAAGACATGGTACCAATGATTATCCTCTGCATCAGTGCATGTCATGGAAAATAAAGAAGATGCGAATGCTACTTGGTTTTTAAAAATGCTTTTTGCATCCTGATTTGTTCCTCATCAGAATTCCATAGAGGTTCATTGGTCAACCAACTTGATGACATTGGAGCTTCCGGATGGTGGGGATCTGCTTGAACTGAGAGTGGAGAACACTGGAGCACCCTCCATAGAGATTGCTCCATCTATCAGGGCAGCTGATATTGACATCAGATGTGAGGCTGATGCTTTGCCACTGAGTACTTTGGAGATTGGAGAATAACTAATGCGTGTCAGACCATGAGTGAAACAGTGCAAGGGATAGAGGAACAGTACATGTTGATTCTTTCCTGGAATGTAGATGTGAGTCCAACTGATGTGCCTAGTCCACCATGAGCAGGAGAGTCAGAGAGTTATACAGCACGGAAACAGGCCCTTTGGCCCAACTCGTCCACACCGATCAAGTTGCCTAACTGAGCTGGTCCCATTTGCTGGGGTTTGGCCCATATCCCTCTCAACCTGCCCTGTCCATGGACCTGTCCAAATGTCTTTCAAATATCAGAAATGCCCCTCCCTCTACAACTTCTTCTGGCAGCTTGTTCCATACACACCCCATCCCCTGTGTGGATAAAAGTTGCCCCTCAGGTCCCTTTTAAAATTTTTGCCCTCTCACTTTAAACCTCTGCCTTCTGGTTTTGAACTCCCCTCCCCTGGGGAAAAGACTGGGTATTCACCTTAACTCTGCCCCTCATGATTTTATGTCTCAATAAAGTCACCCCTCAGGGAAATTGTCCTGGTCTATCCAGATACTCCTTATAAATAAATCCCTCCTGTCCTGGTAACATCCTCAAATGTTTTTTTTGCACCCTTTCCAGTTTAATAGCATCCTTCCTGTAGCAGGGCCACCAGAACTGTACACAGTTCTCCACATGTGGCCTTACCAACACCTTGTACAGCTGTAGCACAACATCCAACTCCTGTACTCAATATCCTGACTGACAAAGGCACCTGCCACTTTCTTCACCAACCTGTCCTCATGTGTCTCCCCACTTTCAAGGAACTATGTACCTGCACCCCTGGGTCTCTGTTGTACAACACTGCCCAGGGCCCTACCATTTACTGTGCAAGTTTGTCTTACCAACATTCTTCACCTTGCATTTACCTGCATTAAACTTATTAATCTGATTACGTATCAGTTTAGGAACATAACATTGCTGAACGGGATCAAACTGATTCCAAAGTTTGC